>NW_008825108.1:7728380-7733977 GCF_000699105.1 Pygoscelis adeliae | reverse complement strand
ATGACTGCTCTGCATCCCTGTGTGAACTACTTGACGTTTCATTACACAAATAGGCTTCATTTGCAGAAATGATGCCCTGCTGGGAAAAATCAAATGCTTGAATTACAGGTATTCTGCAGGGGGGAATCTGTCCTGACAGTGAGATCGGGGGTCAAGACCTGCCCACAGCTGCTGGGCTGGAGCAGTTACGCTGAGAGAAGGATTTATTTTTAAAAGCCTATTTTAAGAAAAAAGCTTCTGGGTCTAGGGGGGAAAATAATCATTGCTCGAGATGTGCCTGAGCCGTAGAAAGCCAAGGACACTGGTTGTGCTCCAGCCGGCTGTGGAAAGACCTTGAACAGCAGCTGCTGAAGTAAGGCATGAGTTCGCCTGCAAACACCTCCCCAAGTTCATGACCCAACTTTCCTGCCTGCGCTTAAAATCTCATAAAAACTACCTGGGCTGGGTGGATTTCGGGTTGACAAAAAATGGGACAGGGACTTCATGGCATGTCCCTTTCTTTCTCCCTTCCATCAGACGACATCTCCTTTCTAGGGCACTGCAGGGTTTTTGTGCTTGACCCAAGCTGAGCTGGGCAAACTAATAGCAAGAGAGCTTGGAGGAGTGTTAGCAAATCTTATCCCGCTTCCTACCTTCCATTCCTCTCCTGGTTTTGTGCTATAAGGACTCGAATTATTTTTTCGCCTGGGATGGGATTCACCTAACCAAAGTCAGACATTTACAGTACCTGGGCTACTTATCCAAAGTCTATGGTCAGAGCAGACACACAGACACCTGTGGGGCTCATGTTACCCTAAAGCATGTCTAAAACAGGTCAGATGAATTGTGCCCTAGAAGCGCCGGCTTCTCTCCATTGATTTTGAAGGGGGCCTGGAGCTACGGGCCCAGACACTGACGTGTCTAAATTTTGGTGAGAGGAATCCACGTTGAAGTCTTTAGCCTGTAAGTCTTATCAAAATATCTGCACTTGCTGCTGATGCAATATACATATTTATGCCTGCACTGTGACCGTCCTTGGGATTTTGTGATTCTCAGGTAGCAGCGACATTATGTAGCAAGGTCATAGCTTGCTTTCCTGCATAAAATATTAGTCAAGGAAGCAAAGCAAAGTTAAACCTTAGCCTTCTGATATTAAGACCCAGCAAGTCCATAATGCTTCTTTTCCAATAGTAATGCAACATATTTTCATTAATGCTTAATACAAAGAGATCTAGCCCATCAGCCCAAAGATGCTAGTCATGCTCACATGCAATGGGGTCGCGGAGTGAAAATATTCAGACTGCCTGCCTGCAGTCTGCTCTGCGCAGCAGCCCTTTGACAAGCACAATAATCATCAGTTCAGTCCCATCCTGGTCAGCTGAGACTGAAAATGGTTTCCATGGGTTGGGGTGCTTGGTAAGCAGCCTGCTCGTGGCTCCTCACTCCCACACTGCCCAGTCCTTGCTGAGGCACCCTTGGGTTCACGGGGAGGCTTGGACCAGACCCCACTGGGGAGCAGAGGCAGGAAGCTGTGAAAACAATAATAAAAATGTCTGTAGAGAAGGACCATCGGCCAGCGGGTTGGATTTTGACAGCTCTGAAGTGGATTAGCCCTGGGGTAGGCCCCAGGGTGGCAGCTGATGGATGCTGGTGCTATTTATACCTGCATCTCATTTGCACCAGGGAGACACCACGTGCCAGCGGCGAGAGACGGGAGCCTTTCCCCAACGACATGACTGCTCCAAAAAGCAAACTGCTTTAAATCAAGGAAAAAAGAGAGGGGGAAGAAGAGAGGAACAGCTTGTGCTTTCACAGTGCAGCACCCATGTATGTTGTACAAGCAAAGCAAAGTCACACAAAACACAGCAACAACCTGGGGACACTACCTGGGGGTTTTACCAGACTGGTGCGGGCAGTAGATGAGCCCACGCTTTCTGTGGGCTGGAGCACCGCGGGTGTCTCACCCGGGTGGGAGCTCTGTCCAGAGCAGCACTGCCGAGTCCGACACTGCCTGCAGCCCCATGCTGCTGCCCACAGCCTCGGGGCAGGGGCAAAACAGCCACTATGGAAGGACTGGAGGGAAAGTATGCCGGTTTCATAGTTACTTGTGTCCTGAGGGTTTTCTGCACCCGGGAAGCAGTTGCTCTTTCAGTGGGACAACCTCTTTTTCCAAGAGGTAAGGAAATGCGTGGAGTCTTCTGACTGGGCTGGAGCGGCTGCATCCATTTTGCACCCTCAGGGTATTTGCCTTCTGGGTACCTCAACAAATAAACCACTGCCTTTTGGATAAGTGAAATGCATGTGCTCCACCACAAGAACAATCCCAAAGAAAACCATAACACTTTTTTTTTTTTTGGCTCAACTTGAGATGAAAATACAATTGCTTTTTTCTTTTGCTCCTTCCACACATCAGAAAGCTGCTGTTCGTGAAGCTCTGTGACACCTCCCGTCCCGAGCCGGCAGAGGTGAGTCTCTGGCTCTGCCCGTGCACCATGACAGACGTGTGACAGCCGTGTCGCGGTGGCCGGTGCGGCTCTCACCCCACGCCGGGCCCTGTGCTCTGTGTGTGTGTGTGTGTGTGTGTACTCTGTGTGTGTGTGTGTGGGGGGGTGTCAGCTCTGATAACAAAGCCTCAGGGCTTCCAGCCAGCATCCAGCCTGGACAGACCCCACAGGCACAGCCTCTCTTGGCAGCATTGCCTCGTTAATTATGATTTTAGCCCAATGCTCTAAAGAAATCAGGTTTCTGTGAGGACACCGGCTGTGTGGGGTTTCACCAGTGTGCTTCAGTCCCACCCCACAATAATTTTTAACCTTCCCACCAGTTTAAATTGAATTTGAGGGTGGGCAGAGCTCTCATAGCTTTGTCTGGGTTTTAGGAAAGGTGAAAGGATAGCGGAGACACTGCTTTTATGCCCCCAGCATGAGTGAGGCTGTGGCATGGGCTGCGGCACTGCACGGCCACCCGGAGCACAGCCTCAAGCTGCCAGTCCCCAGGAAAGGACATCCCTGCGGCCCCCGCCCCTCGTGGGACCACTCAACCAGTAATGCCACCCGGCCTCCAGAGGGGATGGCAGCAAGGAAAGGGATGAGAAAAACGGCCTTTTAAAAGCTGCAGGGAATATCAGGGACATAGGCTGGGTACCCCCCGCCCTTGCTTTTCAGCCCCTTTTGGTACTGCCCAGCAGCAGAGGGAGATGCCACCCACCCCGGATTACAACCTGTTGCTATTTCTCTCTCTCTGGCACCCATTTGTCTGCCTCCGCGTTTCCATATACACAGACACAAACATCTCCAGGACTGAATTTTCCAACCATTCATCAACTTGAGAAGCCGGAGCAGCCAAAGCTTCTGGATGTTGCAACCCCCCCACCCCGGGGACGTCCATGAGGGCAGGAGCCCCACAGTCCTGCGGGGGCCTCGCAGCCGTGCCAACAAGCTACCGAACCCACCAGCTGCGGGGGGAGAAGGTGGATGGGAGCGGGCAGCGAGCCTGTGGTCCCCCACAGTCAGCAGCCAGTGCCCTGGCTGCTGGCAGAACAACAAGGTGCCAGTAAGTGCCTCCCCAAGCTGCATCTCACTCCTGCCTTGGAGAGCCGCGTGTAAAGGAAAAGGTTCATCGCAGCTCATGAGGAGGAAAGCAAAGGGATAATTGAAAAGAAATGCTGCTAAATCAGATCGCAGTTACATCCCACTGCAAATATGTGATTTTCTGTGCAACATTTGTGCATGAACATTTCAGCTCTACGAGGATGAAAAGTTAACATATTCACTAGGCCCTATTACCATATTACATGTATAATTTATAAGATTTTAAGATTAGGCTGATTTCTGGTGTGTTTGGGTTTTTTTAACTACCAGCACTTTGTGATTTAATTTAATTTGCCTGTCCTTTGCGTAAAATAATAAAACCCCTTAGTGCAATTTTAATCTTTTCCGAATTCCCTTGTCACCAGCTGAACAAGATGGTATTAGAACACTTTAATCGTTTTTAAAAATCCTTGAAGTCCATAAACAAGTCAAACTTGAAAATACACCCCAATATCAAGCGGTTCCCTTTTAACAAGGCCACAACAGGCTCCTCACAGATTTGATGCAGAAATTAGTTGTCTTTCAAACTGCACTTGCAAATTAAGGTGGGAGTCCAAGCACGCAGCTCTGCGTAGAGGGAAAGTGGTGATAATGGAATGGGAATTAAGGAGAAAAACTTGCCAATTCACCTCATTTATCATTTTTGTTATTCTGTCAAACTTAACTTTCTGTGTGTAGGTATGCGCACCTTTAAAAAGAATCTCAGCATAAGGACAGGTCTACTTCAGCATACTGACATGCATGTAATATTCCCTCTGAAAAACAATCATGAGGCTTGCTTAAAAACCCTGAGATTTTAAAAGAAACACATCTTTGTACTTTTTTCCCTTGCCTTGGGTGGTTTGGGGGATTTTTGTTGCAGTATCTGAAAGCCACAGACTTGCCCAGTTTCAGCTGGGATTCTTCCCTAACTCACTGTTCTGCAGCTGGGACATTAAGAAAAGCACCAAGCAATGGATTAAGCTTCTTAAGGGCAGGAGAGAGGGACTCCTTTGGGAGTCTTTGGGTCTCTACAGCTGAGTTAGAGATTTGGACTCCCGTACTAAGTAGCAGAGGGTGCTCAGGTCCACCCTCCCGCGCATCCAGCGAGGCTGCCTTAGGAAATCCCCGAGGCTCAGCACTCTGTGGAACGCAGGAAGCCATCCGCTAGAAAGCCGCACTTGGCAGCCGGGCGGGCAGCAGCTGAGTGGGCAGCATCGCTCCACAAGAGCCGTGTGGGCTTGAGAAGCAACCTGGTACTCACGCCGGGACAGGGACGGAGCGACTGAGAAGACCTTTCCCACCTTATTCGCCTCTATGACTTTACAACTTTGCTGCCAGAAAGTCACACTGGCTGAAGCCAGTCAGCAGGGGATGTAACAAACAGCAATTTACCCCCCATGCTTCTGTCGTTGCATCCCTGGAAACGTGCACAGAGCCCCTGTGCCCAAGGCATGGCTCACGGCCAGGCTGCCCGC
The DNA here is from genome assembly GCF_000699105.1 of Pygoscelis adeliae. Classification (NCBI taxonomy): domain Eukaryota; kingdom Metazoa; phylum Chordata; class Aves; order Sphenisciformes; family Spheniscidae; genus Pygoscelis; species Pygoscelis adeliae. The sequence continues at coordinate 7,728,951 of NW_008825108.1, read as the reverse complement.
CAGCCGCGGCACTGGCGGGTCTTCCTTCACGTATCGAAGGTCCTCGCTGGCCAACTGTCCTGGGCATTTGCCCTCAATATCCTCCACTGCACATGAGAATTACTGTTATTACTATTATGGTTATCGTTATTATTCTAACTATTGGTGTTCTTGGTATGATCCTTAGTCTCCAGGACATAGGACTTGGAATTAAAACACACAGTTTCTGGAGAGAGAGAATGAAAAAGGAGACAGTAGGGAAAAAGAGGGAATGTCAGAAGACAGAAAGACCTGGTAACACAGAAGCTACGAAGAAGCGTATGCAGGGAGGGAATCACTGGACTGCAAGCCCTCTCATGCTGACTTCTGTGCCAAAGCAGAAGGGTGTTGTGAATTCCCAAAGTGCGGAGAACAAGAAATCTTCTGATCAGCTCAAATTATTTCTTATTAATTTATAGACTAGCAAACTGACGTTGCTTGCCATCCCAATTAACTGATTTTATTTGGCTTTATTTGAAACCGTGGCTTAATGGCGGACAATTTTGATTTTAGCATTTTCTGCATCCTTGTTTATTAGGGTGATGGCTGTTTT
>NW_008825108.1:7727661-7728231 GCF_000699105.1 Pygoscelis adeliae | reverse complement strand
CTGTTAGCGGTTCACATGCGGTGACGGGACCGCGGGTGGTTCACACTCATCCTGACCTCGGAAGAGAGACAGTGAGTCCAACCAGCCAACAGAAGGAAAAATAATCCTGTAAGCAACAAAGATAAAGGAAAAACATCAGCATTTCAATGGTTGCCTGGGCATGTGATGCAAATGGCAGAGGACAAAATGAATGATGATGTGTAAATGAACCAATACTTTGTAAGGTCTTATGCCTCGCCTGTGTTTGTTTAATAGCTGTGTTCTCGCTCTTTCTTGCTGCACCCATGAGCTAAGCAGCTTATTTTTAGGATGGGCTTTTACAAGGTGTTCAGAAAATGAACTGGGAGCTGGAGGACTATGTGGGTGAGGATGTAATTTGGAGCCTGGAGGGGTCACTGGTGGGGTCCGGCCCTGGGCATTGAGGCAAGGAAGTTGCCAACCTGAGTGCAGCGACAGCCTCCAGCAGAAGGTAGCACAGGCTCTGGCAGGGCGGTACAGGCGTCCTCGACCCCACAGCCCAGCCACTGGCCCCCATGCCCAACCGCCCCCCCAGCCTGCTTCCCAGCCTCA
>NW_008825108.1:7722680-7727611 GCF_000699105.1 Pygoscelis adeliae | reverse complement strand
CCCCCCCGCCGCGGCATGATGCGGTGGCTCGGCCCGACTGTGGCAGGGAGCCATGCTGAAAGTCAGAGAGGGGTTTGCAAAGCGCAGCAAACCGCAGCCAAACAGTCCCATAGAGGCAGAGGCAGAAATATTTTGGTGGGTGCAGCAGACGGTTTGTATAATGCTTTCGGACAGTCTTTGCCATCCCAGATTCCTCCGCGGCTGCGGAGCAGTTAGTGCCAGCAGATCGGGAAATGCTTTTGTACATACATGAGGCCCGTTAGGAGGCACAGCTTTCATCATAGAGAGTTTCAATTGCTTAGATATCAAGCTGGATAAATATTTTTCACAGTCCAAGCAGAAGAAGACACTTCTAGCTGTAAGGCAGGGCTGCTTTAGTGCACTGTTCGTTGAACAGCCAATTTCTGTTCTAAACCTAATCCTAAGAAATAAGCCACGTATTATAAATAAAGCTGGAATTAGCAGAGCATATGGGACCTAATAAACACAATATTCATAGGATTAGGTGTGAAATATTAAGGTCTGATCCTGCTGGCCTTTCCCATATCAGCAGTCTCACCAATATTTCTTATATTCATGTGCAAAGGCCTATTCTTTAGACGGATAATAGCTGTGAGGATAAATTACAGGTAAAGCAGCATGGAAGTGATGAAGTCTTTAAAAGATGACTGGTGACTTTGAATGCCTGGTTTTGGGTGCTTTTTCATAACTTCCCTTAAAGAGTCAAAATTCAAGACATCCCCAACTATGACTCAAAAAATTACCTCTTGATCTTTGGGGAGCAGACGTTGAAGTCTACAAGGGAAAATACAGACTATAGTTCTCTACCACACCACCTTCAGAAAGGTGGCAGTGCTGAAGAAGAAAAAAAAATAAACATCTAGCTTAAATGATATTTAAATTAACACAACATTAAATAACACAAAATCCAGAGCAGGACGGCACTGAGCTCTGGCGTTACTGCTATTTAGATATCTGTGATAACGTTAAAAGCTTTGATATATTTGGAGGCAAGACTGAAGCTGGAACATCTCTATAATTAAAATGTATGTATCTTGATGAGGAAATAGGTACATGTAAGTCAGTAATGTTATCAGTGAGGTGTGAGGGAAGATACAAACATTAGTCGCTTGGTCCTGACCTTCTACTGGAAATACAGGGTGTTATTTATTCCAGCACCAGCCCACTCATATGTATAGGTCTTTGAGAAGTTAAAAGCATGTTTGCATTTACCTTTCGGAGCTTTCCCATGTGTGCTCCGTTCTGCATGTCAGTGCAGAAATACCAGGATTAGACCCTTGTCACTGAACAGATGATAAAGACCATTAACTCGATCTGCCATCACCGGATGCCCATTCCCAGCTGATCTGACTGATTTCCAGTGGATTAGCCCAGATACACCAGATGTTAGAATCACCCAGTAACCTATGACCAAGAATGGTATAGGCAGAGGAGACATTACGTGCAACCCTCTGCACCTCTGTCTTGTCCTTCTTAAAATACTGAGCTGTGACAGGCACGTATTGATCCCATACATGACAACAGCTGTTAGCCAGACACACAGATCCAGTGTCTGCATCGCTGATGGCCAGCTAAGAACAATAATCACACTTGCTACGCTGGGAAAATAACAGCCATCGAGGCAGACCTTTGCTCTGAGGACCCCGTGTTGCTTTAGATGTCATTAAGGGGCTATAATTCTGGCTTAATGCTGGAAGATGCCAGGATCTCTCGGCAGTGTGAAATCCCCAGAGCCGCCCTCAGAGCACCTGCTATAGGTTATCAGCATAAGGATTTTACCTAATATAGCTGGGCATCCCCATGCTTCAGCAGCCGGACTGATGAGGAAGCTGAGCATCAGTTAGATCCGCTGTAGAGCTGCTTTGCCTCCTTGTGAGTCTCAAATAGCTTGACCTGGCAGTATGCTTTCATTCCCCTAAAAGATGAGACCTTTTTCTTGATATATCAACAGCCTTTTAAGTTGCAGCAGGGCGCTTGTGCCTGCATCAGCCATCTCTCAGGGCAGGCTGCTGGCACTAGCCAGCTCCCGCTGTTGCCTTGCTCCTCCCCACTGCTCTGGAAAGCACTTTTCTGGGCTCACATGCAAATACACAGCCCGCTATAATAGCGACTACTTGTTTCCAAGTATGAAACAACGCCGCACGGGATTGCTGAGTTTGCTTCTTCTGCTCGTGTGCCTTCCCCCAGCACCAGCTCAGCCACCACCCACAGCCCCCAGTGCTACACTGGTGGCTACAGGGGCACTCGCGGTGGCCCTGGGGTCCCCACTGCCCTCTCACAGGGAGAGAGGGGCCTGGGCAAGGAGGACAGGTCTGAGGGGCAGCCAGAGTGTGCCAGGTGCTCGGGCTGTGCTGGGGACTGCCAGGGTGTATTGATTTTCCCAGGGATCCTAAATACAGGAGCCGACCGCAGGGCCTTGGCCAGCCTTGGTCTCTAGTTGCACATATTTTGCTTCCACAGTTGTAAGCCAGAAAACGCATGGGCAAGCCAGAAAGCCCCTGTAATGCCATTAAACCAGCTCCCAGATGGGACTAATCTGTCTATAAAAACACACAGAGAAATAGTTCAGTGACAACATGCAAGTTCAGTCACATGAATGCCTTCCTAGTGCAGCAACTATAGAGCAAGCACCTTCTTGAACATGTCAGGGTCCTGATATACCAACAGGGGCCAGACCATCTGGGATGTCCAACATCTGCACTCATGAACACCTTGCTGTAAGCCTCAGCAGCCGTTTGGTTTACAGAGTGGGAGCTGTTGTTCAGGTGCCCTGTGTCACTTTGCTCGTCCAGCATGGTCAGGGGGAGTTACCCGGTCCCTTGCCATCCTGCAAGATGCTTCATGTTACAGTGTGTTCCCATAGGGAGAAGACGGGACCTGCTCCACAGTCCTGGACCCCATGGAAAGACTTCTGTTAACTTCCATGGACTTGAATCAGTTTAATCCAAGTCCTGATTGTTTTCAAACATAATGCTTTGCCCATAGCCCTCCCCATCACTAAGATTTATCGTGCCATTTTTCACTGAGACCTTTGTGATCTAAAATCCATGTGTTTGGCCAAGGATCTGTTGGACAGTGAAGTGACATATCTTCTCATTATTAGCTCTGCATGCAGGATTACTCTGCCCCCGACAGTGCAGCTGTGGGCAGTGCTCCGCCAGCCACAGGCCTGCCTGGGAACTGCCTCAGTGCAGGTGTTGCTGCAGTTCAGTATTTCAACGTGATTCAGGTAGAAGTACCAACTATTCATCTGTCACAGACCATGCATAAAGCCAGATGTATAGGAAGGGGAAATGCTAATAAGCCCACGAAGTTCTGTTCCTGCAGAGAAACCCACTTCCTAAATGCAGTGGGATATTGATTGATGGTTTGGGCTCATTTCCAGCAAGAAAAAGAATACTGATCTACGGGGCTTTCCATAAGAAATGCAGTACAGCAGGGCCAATTTTCTTTTAAAGGTACATGAGAGTGCCAGGATTGCAGCACATAAAGGATAGCACGACAGCTTCTGCAGGCTCCATCGAGCATAAAATAAAACAGCTACAATGCCTCTTAGGAAGAAAGTGAAAATATTTTGCCATGCATTTTTAATGCAATTCATCACTGGAAAGAGATACACTGAAAGATTAAAATATTATTCATAATACTTTCGTTTGCCATACAGAAAGTTAGACCCATTACCAAAATAATCTGCCTATCAGACTGTTTTCCTAGGTGAGAAGATAACAGAATATATCTTTCCTGGTTACGTTCCCTTCATAAATCTGATCAATGAAATGATACTGGCTCGGAAGGGTATTTAAATACAGCTTTGCCCACAGATGTAGCAGCAGATCTTTGGCAGGAGAATCACTGACAGATTTAATTAGCATTCCAATTCAAGGAAATAAACGGAATTGTCTATCACAAAATGGTGTTTGTATCAAGAGGCTTTACTGCAATATTTGTGCTCAAGACCGAATGACTTACTGTTGCTGAAAAGTGATGGCAGCAGCTTATTCTCTTCCATTCTTTTAGATTATCTTGTCGGTAAGTTAAATGAACTAGCGATGTCAGAACATGCTCCTAGGACACATATTTAGTCTATATGTACGGCAGCATGTCGCCCCTCATCTGTGCAATCAATCCTGTGTCCCCTGCTGTGACTGAAACCGGTTCTTCTGAAATACATACTGAAGTAAAAAAAAGAAGTCAAATAATTTACTTCCTCCCAGAGTGATTTGAACTGGAAAATGAAAAATTTCTTCAGAGCTACTGTTTAGGCATATACAAGAAGGCTGTGGTGCGTTGACCCTGGCTGGACGCCAGGTGCCCACCAAGCCGCTCTATCACTCCCCTCCTCAGCTGGACAGCGGAGAGAAAACATAACGAAAGGCTCATGGGTCAAGATAAGGACAGGGAGAGATCACTCACCAGTTACCGTCACGGGCAAAACGGACTCGACTTGGGGAAATTAATTTAATTTATTACCAATCAAATCAGAGCAGGATAATGAGAAATAAAAACTAAATCTTAAAACACCTTCCCCCCACCCCTCCCTTCTTCCCAGGCTTAACTTTACTCCCTAATTCTCTACGTCCTCCTCCCTCAGCAGCGCAGGGGGATGGGGAATGGGGGCTGCGGTCAGTTCATCACATGTTGTATCTGCCGCTCCTTCCTCCTCAGGGGGAGGACTCCTCACACTCTTCCCCTGATCCAGCGTGGGGTCTCTCCCATGGGAGACAGTCCTCCATGAACTTCTCCAACATGAGTCCTTCCCACGGGCTGCAGTTCTTCACGAACTGCTCCAGCGTGGGTCCTTTCCACAGGGTGCAGTCCTTCAGGAACAGACTGCTCCAGCGTGGGTCCCCCGCAGGGTCACAAGTCCTGCCAGCAAACCTGCTCCAGCGTGGGCTCCTCTCTCTCCATGG
>NW_008825108.1:7711514-7722007 GCF_000699105.1 Pygoscelis adeliae | reverse complement strand
CCAAAACCCGGCCACGCAAACCCAATACAAAGGCATGTATGGCCTGCCTCCCCCCAAAAAACCTCATCTTCTGCAATAAATGTCCCAGCAAGGTTAGTTCAGAGGCTGTACCATTCTGAGTGCTTTTTTTAAAACATCCTTTTCTGTAAGTGCCAATTCCAGTTTTGGACTGGTCGCAGTGTAGCACCTGGCTAACAGCATCCATCAGGCAGATCCAGTGGCAGTGGTGGGTTATTAATTTTACATATTGCGGGTCTTGGCATCAAGTGACACACATGTAGATTCAAATGTAGATTCAAATTTCCAGACCTCATTTTTGTCAGCTGGGGCAAAAAAAGGGGACAGCCTGGCTTCTCACACTGACACATGAAGTCCTCGCTCCCAAAAGTTTCAATGGGAGTTGTGCCCAGGTAAGGAATCAATCCATGGCAGATGCTGCAAGTACTCAGTAGTTCCAGTTCCAGCCATCCTCCCCAGCAAGGTGCTGTGCAGCCCTAATAAGACCTAAAGAAATATCCTGAGCCAGATTCCCCGGGGTGCGGCTCTGACTTTATAGCTGGAGCTGGAGTGACACTGTCAGAAATGCAAAGAATCACCAAGGATGAGATCCTAGCAAATCTATACCTCGCGCAGTCTAGTCTGGTATAAATACTGGTTTGAATGGTTTGAAGGTGGAGTTCTCATCTAGGAAACTGTAAGAAAAACATTGCAATGACAACAACAGCTGTTTGATTAGCTTCCTAGTAATACATGAATGCATGGACTTGCTATTACATATATAAAAATACAGAACATATATAACTTTCTATATATGCTATGAATAACACACTTATTCAGAGTTAACAGTGTGCACAACGGTGTACAAAAGGCATCTCAAGGCACTCAGGTTTGGTTTTGTTTGACATTGTAGGCATGTGGCATGACTACCAAGACTCCCTTTACAGACAGTGAAGAGAAATAGGCATTTCTGGGGTCCCTTTCATCTTGCCCGAAAGTAGACCCCAAAAGTAGGCCAAGCAAACTGCACCCCAGAAGTGCCTCTCTCTTCTTTGACTGCAAAGGGAACCTAGGGTGACTGCAGTAAAGAGGTCAATGCCTGAGTTAAAGGTTTAAAAATAGAGGAGCTAAATTCCACCCATGCAGTTCAGATAAGGGAGACAAAGTGAAACAGGTCAGAAAACGTTTGATGTGTTCAGTCTGGTCGGTTATTTTTTTAATATCACTGAGTCTGATTTCCAGTCACTGCAATTTCACAGCACTGTCAAGTAAAAGGATGACTAGGGTCCTAAATATGGAAGAAACTTTAACTAGCTATTGATACAGCAGGGCTTAGATCTGCGGAGATCAGAGTCCCTCCGTGTCAGACTCTGTGCTAAGAAATGATGGGAGACAACACCAGCCCCAGCCAGTTCGTAGGCTGAACAGTCAGGAGCTGGGAAGGGAAGAAATGCAGAGAAAAGTCGCTCACTCATTAATTTTGCATGGGAAGTCAGTGCAACATTGCACCGATGAATGCAGTAAGATGAGGTTAAGGTCTGAAACAAATACACATTGCAATTTTTCTGCCAGCCTTGCCCTGCACCTGGCAAGTCCCAGGAAGGATCTGGCCTCTGGGAAGTGAATTTCTTAAGGCTTCCTGGGGCAAGAGCAGTGGAAGAAGCCTCTTTAACTGTGCCAAGAGTTGCACTGCAGGCATGACGACCATGTACTGCAGAAGGGAATGAGACTGATCTGAGCAGGAGCTGCAGCATGAGCAGGGCCTGGCGAGCGGTGTGACAGAAAACCCAAAGGGCAGAGGGAGGAAGGATTTCTGGGGCTGAAATAAAGCCGTGAGGACCAGGTATGACAGCAGGGTGTAAACTGCAGTGAGGCTTAGAGAAAACACAAGGACTCGACGAACCTGATGCAGATGCATCTGGGAGCCTGAAGGAATTAACAGGTATAATGTGGCCAGAGCAATTTGAAACAGAAGCAATTTTGGTAGCAGCACTTTGGGCTGGGCTGGAGGAGGGCGAAGAGAGGATGTTACAGAGGAACAAAACAGTGGCCCTTGGTGGAGCGAGAAGCTACATTTTCAGGCAGGTACCAGCCATGATAATGTTGGCTCTGAAAGCCAGAAGAAAAGCAAACACACGCACTGGTGGAGAAGCCTCTGCACTTCTGACAGCATTTCCTTATGTCCTAGGAAGGCTTCAGTTCAAAGCTCAAGCAGAGCTGGAAGGTGCTCAGCTGCTGTGCCGTGCGGCTGCGGGCTCAGTCCTGCTCAGAGCTGTGGCACTGTCCCTGGCGCCTCTGACTTACCCACTGCCACCAGGAGGGACCAGTGCCCATCCTTGCCACCCCAGGACCGCCCTCCTGGCGAGGCTGCAGGGTGCGGTCTACGCTCCAGCATCCGCTTAGAAATACAGATAAATAGAATAATGTCAGCAGAGAAAGCTCCAGGACACCCGCACGGTAAGAGCCCTGTCCAGAGAAAGTGGACTGAAAGACCCTTCTCTAGAGTAGAGAATTCAGTGGTGTCCCGCATCCGGAGCCAACACTGTAATCACTAATGTTGCGATAAGAGAGGGGTATTAACAGTGTTTTCTTAATGGGACCATGGGTTGGTGTGGCTTTTTAAATGGCTGAAAGTGAAATGAAATACATGGGATCTGTTGTGAATATGTAATTATTTTTGTTAGTCTTGTTTCAGTGGAAACCTAGAATTCAATCCAAATTGTAATTTCTTATTTCTTATTTTTCCATTCAGTTGCAGAACCAAAAAGAAAAAAAAAAATCTGTTATTTGCAGAGCCCTAAATTCTACCCTCCATATGCTGTAGAAAAAGTATAGCTTAAGAGCAGCTTGTTTGATCACTCTCAAATCACTTGCTGCCTGGATTAGGGTCTCCTGATACATAGGAGGTGACTAATTGTCTTTCATTTATTTTGCAAGGATGCTTTTATTGTTACGTGGAGTTGCCATCTGTCCATCTTGGAGGCGAGAGTCCCAGAAGATTTTAATCCTCAATGATATAGCTTCAGGTGCCTCTCTAAAGGGCAAAGATTGGCCTACTTTCATCCCTGTGGTATGCAGAGACTTCTCCATCAGGCAGGATTTGAGTGAAAGACTCACCCTGAACGGCTAGATCACACTTCACCTCCTCTGAGAAGGGGCTGTGTGAAAGATGGATTCATTCAGTCAGATGGCCAAATTTAGAATATCTGACAAATGTAGTTTTAGGTCAGCTGCTTCCTTTTTTCTTCAGTTTCTTATTCCTCCTCTTAAACCTTTTTTTTTAAAAAAAAAAAAAAAAAACAAGACAGATTAATAATCATGCAAAATTCTTCTTTTAAAATGAGAATTTGAAACTCTTCATTATGAAGGTGCCTAAGTAAGGTATTTAGACTTATTTGAAACTTCCCTTCCTTTTTTTTAGTCAAGAGCAATTAGCTAAACTGGAACCAAATTAATGAATAATAGCCATTCCAACAGAACAAGCATTTTTCACGAAATGTTACACATACATATGCACACACAAAGTCAAGTAAATCCCCCAAACTGCTGCTTTATATAAGACATATTTCCCTTCCTTCACTTCTGCATGGATGACTGCACATGGGGGATTTTTCGTAACTGGGATAATAATTAGAAGTAGCCTTCATCTGCATGCTTTGTGACCTTTGCAATCAGGACTACCATAAACAGGGATAAGATTTAGGGCAACTGCTGAACATGCTCTCCTGTTTGTATTTTACAGACATCAGTGCAGACCCTGGACTCCCAGATTAAAACCTGCCGGGCTGGTTAGCTCAGCCTCCCTGGCTCTCTGGGTTCAGGCGACCTCGCTGTAACCGGCACCAGCACCACCTACCCAGCAGAATAAACTCCAACTCAAAAAACAAAGGGAAAGTCATTTGCAGGAGCAATGACGAGATCCAAGGCCATCCACAGGACACCAGTTTAAATCTGGCCTTCGCTGGCAGTGACCAAAAAGCTGCCACCATCTGACAGCTGTCCCTGGTGCAGGCGAGGGGGATTAGCTGTGTCAGCCTGGCTGGCTGATGGGCCAGCCAGATGGGCCCCGGGGGCAGCCCCGCAGCACCACCGACCTGGCCAGACCCTGACGTCTCCCCCCAGCCGGTGCCCTCCAAAGCATCCTGGCATGGCCGGGCGGAGGAGGGCTCCACGGCACTGCCCCCTGTGCCCCCGTCCCAGATCTCAGCCTGGCCAAATTCAGATGTTGAAAGGTACGTGTGTGAAGCAGTGGGGAAAAAATAGAATAAAGCAACAGCAGAAGAAGAACTCTTCGTGGGAAAGATGAGGCAGATGGAGGATCATAAGAAAACTTTAATACTGCCTAATGGACAAATTATTATTGCCCAAGCATTAGCCATGAAAAAGTACATTGCTACCCTGTCACCTTGGTAAAGCAGCATGTGCCCTAATCTATGAAGGCACAATCAGCACATACCAGTACAGGATCAAAAAGGTACGAAACATGAAAAGGTTGACTGAATTTGCTGATAAATCTTCAACTGGGGCAAATCAGGTAGAAATGAGACCATTGGCAAAATTCTGGCTGACTTAAACTAGTCAGTTCACCTACAGCCTTTAAAATGGACTTTGGTGAAGTTGTCTGGCTTATAAATCAGCATCCAAATTGCCCACATGCTTCCGCCACAGCAGAACGAAAGGTCTAGTAGCAGAAAGCAGCACCTCCTGTGCTATTATAATGCTGAACTGGAACAGCAAAGCCCGGCTGTCTCGCAGCCGTGCAATGCCAGCCCGTCACCACCTACCCTGGGCACCAGCACTGCCCGTCCACGGCAGTGGGAAGCTGCTGTCATGTGGAGGAGTAGCAACAGAGCTGCTCTAAGCTGCGCCTTGGGACCACCCCAGGGACCAGATGATCAAGCTGCTCTAAATCCCGCCTGGTGCTCCCATCCCTCGCACCGAGCTGCAACAGAGGCCCCAGGGGTAGACCACGTACATGGGGTGCTCAGAGCAGGTAGCTGGAAGAAGGCTGCTGAGTTCTCCTCCGACATTGCCCCCCTCCAGAGATCTTACTCCTCTGTGCCTCAATTTACTCATTTGGGCATAAGAATATTTAGCTCTCTCTAAGGGTTACTGGCAGAAGGATTTCATATTTACACAGTGCTGAGGAAAGTGTTACAAAACACTTTTCAATGAGCAGCTGGAATGGCATCCATTTCAGATCTGCTTATTTTCTCTCTTGGCCTTCTGGAGAGTTATACGACAATTTAATACCATCCGTGACACCTGGCAGTGTTAAGCCAATTCTCATTTTATTCAGGGTCGATCACAGAGTTTGCCGGGGCCCAAGGTAGAGCAGAGCTCTGGGCTGCCAGGAGCGACGGAGTTCAGCCATATTCTGAGTCATAGCCAGAAAGATCAAGCTCCAGCTCATGAAATGCCAAATCAGTGCAGGGCTTTGAGCTCCTTGAAGAGCATGAGCCTTAATGTAATCGCTTACATTGCTTTTACTTCCAACCTGTCCTGCTCACCATCGTACAGATCATTTGGAGGAACAACATGTGAGATGTGCACGGCTTCAACCTTAACAGGGCTGAGGGTAGTGTACTATTCCTCATGCTTTAGCCATATTCTTACTATAAAGACATTTACTTGGTTCCCGGGAGAAAACATGGTCAAGTTTTACTCCGAGATGCTCAGTAAATGTGACAGTGCTAAATGGAAGGGGTTTCAGCCAAGAATAAAACCACCTTTAAGCATGGCAGGAGGAGAGAGAGAATGAAGGGGAGAGAGAGAACAAATTTATTACTACAGCTGATCACATATGCTGTCTCAGAGGAGACGCTATGAAAGACACAGAACATCATTTGCACTAATTAGAAGAACAGTGTCACCCCAATGTATAAAAATTTTAGATTTCAACACATGTACTGTAGAGGTCATCAGCAGAAGGCCTAAAGAGAGGAGCATATCACAAATGGAAGCAGCTGTTCGCACTCTGGTTTTCCCTGTAGATAATATAAATGACACTGATAGATTGAGCACCCTTCAGGGAAACCTTTCGAAAACAATTTAAAAGACAGAAGGAGAGAAGAAGAGAATGATCTCTAAGACAGTGAAAGAGTTCAGAGGGGAAAGTTTACTGTTACCTGGGAACACATAAGGGCCAGAGGGGTTACTGAGGCTGTCCTTCGGCGGGTACACTTCAAGCAATGGAAAATTAATGTGCTCCTTGGCAACTCCCACCTCTCTGCAAGTCATTTCTGCCCACTGCTGATCAAAACTGCCTGTTTCAGGTTTTCCCCTTGGCACAGCCTGTTCCGTGTTTTCAATTTCCCTTCTGTAAAGCACTTCTATCCAGCTTCCTTAGCACCACTTCTCACCTAAATGCCAGTCACTAACCCCTTTTTTTGAACAATCTGTTTGGCAATTGATAGGGCTGTACCGGTAAAATGAGCTTCTCCCTGCCAAAGACAGCGACTGCTAATTCAGGACAGTTGTCACCTCTCCAATGGAAATTCCACCAGGCTCTGCAGGAATCTTTGCTGGTCTCTGTGGATTACTCCTGCTTCTATTATTTTCTGCTGGAAGACCAATCTGCAAAGACTAATTTTAAATGGATTACTTGTTTTACAATCTGATTTCCAGTTGAAATTAGTAGGAAAGAAGTTGCATTGCTCTCAGCTGGAATTTCCTGTGGGACACTCAACCACTTCAGCTCTAGAGACTATTTCTAGCTAATCCTGTCGAGTGGATTTGATTTTACAAAGATTTGCCCAGCAAAATAGAGGATAGATGCAAAAGGTCAAGTTTTTTGCCACACACATTTCTCTGTCACACTTGTCCCCCAGAGGCTGAAGGGGACAAGGACAGGGACATCATCCCCTGTCTGAGTTCCTGCCTCCAGCTGAGCCTGTTGCTCCATAAAAACCAATACACTAACCTTGGGGGGGGAAGTAGTTTACAACTGGGGAGGGAAATGGGCATCAGGCTAACCAAGTTGCTGACTCAGTCTCTACAACTGTCTCAGCCATATTCTTTACAAGACCGGTTGTTCATTAGCTGTCTTGGCCCAACAAAACACCTGAAGAAGCTGATGCTGAAGGTGCGTGGTGAGAACATCAAGCTTCCACCCAGGGCTCGGTGCCTGGCAGGAGCTGCCCTGTCCTGCCAGCAGCACTCGTGCAGCAGGCAGGGAGAGCTTTAGAAAGCAACGTTGGCTGAATGTGCTTGGAGCATACCGGTGCATCCAGAGAGGTTGGTGCTTATCTGATAGCGCGCTACGTCCCCCAGGTGTTACAGTACATTAAATCTCTCTTCCTTTTTTCTACCTTACTTATCATAACACAGACACCAGAGAGTGGCCCTAAATACAGTGTTCTGTGTGGCATGGGCCTGCCAGCTACCACAGATTGAGACATTGCAAAGGTGAAAGCAAAAAAGCCCGAGAAGTTGAACTGGCTGGAACTGGGAGCTGAATCTAGGAAAGAGGGCCGGGAAATATTGCCTGGGGTATCTGTTTCGGTAGTTACAAGTTCCCCCAGACGGCAGGGCACCTTACTCCTTGGATGGAGGAAGCTTTGTTTGTTTTGCCAGCATTAGAAGAGGCCACAAGTCTTTCTAAATCACAGAAAACCACAGAAAATAAATCTGGAAGGATGAGGCATAACCATGTGGTTCCCAGCAGGTCTTTGTCTCATCGGTTCTTAAAGAGTTCAGGTGATGGCAGTTGCACAATCTAGTCCAACACTAAATTACCCTTAAGATCAGACAGTTTTGTTCTGTATAATGTGATTTTTTTTTTGTTGCAGATTAAGAGTATTTCCTTGTCTATTCTTCTCTTTTTAATAGTACATGTGGAGATCATGTTATTCCTTTTCTCTTTGCTGCAGCTGATGGAAAATCTTCTGTTCTCTAAATAAAAAATAAAAAAATTCTGAACAGATGTTCTCTGGGTGCCTTTTTACCTCCCACAAATTGTGAAGAAAAATATATCAATTAATACATTTTTTTGTAGACATAGGCTTGCTTTGCAAATGCGGTGGGTCAAACATATGTTGCCTGCCTAAGCTGAGAGCAGCTTGAGAAGCGGCAGAAATCTGACCACTTTTCATCATGTGAAATTAGGTTGTTTGGACTGGATTAGATCAGATTTGCTCCGATCCATCTCAGCTGTTACTCACCACTTTGTGTTCTTTGAGATGGTCACAAAGAGTCTGATTGTTCATTTTTTCCAGCTTGACAATTCAGTGGCTTGCTTGCCCCTTTGAGTAGGTGTTAGCCTTGCCCCCTTTCAGTCTCGTGGATGCTTGCTGCTCTGCCACAATTCTTTTGGAACAATTGAAAGCAGTTTTAAGGCTGTCTCAGCCAACTCCTTCACTATTCTGGGTCAGATTTCACCAGGCACAGGCAATTTGAACACATCTAGTTTATCCAATTACTTTCTAACCTGTCGGTTTCCTATTCCAATTTGAGTTGCTGTTCTTTTTTTTCCCCTGCTGGTGTTAATTGTATCAGTCAGTTGAACAAACAATCTCTTTTAATTTCACTTAAATATTGCCTTCTTCAGCACACTGCCAAAACATCAGCAGTGTAATCCAACAGTCTAACACCCAGGCCTCTAATCTGAACAGTGGCCAAGTTTTTGGTTGTTTGTTGCTGAGACCTGAAATATAACCATGCATCAATCGTTTGAACTATGAGCCTCAGGTAGCTGTCCTGAAGCTAAACTTAACACCTGAGGTCCCTTGACTTATTGCACACCTCTAAAACACTTCAAGAGTTCACAGAGTGCAATATGGTTAGACAGCGAGTTCAGAGGAGGTCATACTGGCAGCTTCTATCTGTAGCAGCCTGTCAGGGTCCAACAGTTAAGCCCATCTAAGGTTTTCCATATTTAAACCCTGACAGAAATCCGAATGTACAGCTATCATAACGAATCTTTTTTCTTCTTCATTGGCAGTCTATGTGCATTGTCTCTGCTGACCTTCCCCAAGGCAAGGGTTTCCTGCAGAGGACACACAGTGTTTTCCTGTCCACAGTACAAGGCATGCCTGTGTCTTGTCTATGGGTTGTCTATGCATGTCTCCTGTCTATGGGTTGCCTTTCACCCTTGAGTTCTCCAGGCCATAAAGATTCCTGGAAAGATTGTTTTATTAGAGTTCTCACCGCAATTTCCCTTCATGATCTTATGTTATTACCCTGCAACTGTTTAGCACCTTCAGATTGCTCATACCTGAAAGCAGAAGCATCCAAAATATCACCCAAATATCACCACTGTCTCTCTCTGATACAGTGTTCTTTATCATCACCAGTACCGCTTTATCTGGCTTACTTGCATTATAAGAGCACAAGCCTTGTTCACAACCAGGATCTCCTCCTCCCAACTGGGTACTAAAAACACCTGTGAGAAGCTATCATTTTCTCCCTCCCTCAGGGCTTTTAAATGACCTTGAAGAAGGGGAGCATCTGACAAAGGTGGAGTGGGTAGAGAAATGACAAAGGGGAATTGATTGTATAAGTTAACTATAGGCACAAGGTGTGGCTCCAAACTGTTTGAAAACCTCAAAAGCATTGGCGGCATGAACTATCGCTGATTCTCATTAGCAGATTTCTTTTAATTATTTACAACAGTGGACTGGATACAAAAAAGAGAGGCTAGCAGCCATCTAGTTTGGGCTCTTGGTGTGATTAGCTGTAACAAAGTCACAGGGACCTTTGCAGGGAAAGTCAGACAAAAGGGCACTCATGGCTGGCAGCCCATTTAAAACAGAGATGGCAGATGCAAAAGGAAAAACATGCTGATGAACAAGAGCGGGTAAGGATAGAGCAGCAGAACTGTGGAGCATCTCAAAGGTGTGATCAAGGTGCACTATTCAGTATAAGCCTGAACTGCAAGTGTTCAAACACACAACTTTCTGCCCTCTACATGGGCTACTTTGGAAGTCAAGTAGAGTCGCCTATTACCCTGGGCTCCCCTGCTTGTTCTGTTTTAAGAGGGCAGAACTATGTCCCAGTTACTAAACTGCAACCATATAGACTCTCATTGCCAAAAGGGAGTGTCTCTTCTGATGACAGCGCTGCTTTGGAGGTAACAGGAATGAGTCATTTTATTCATCGGGGCTTTTTTGAAGATGCATTAAATCATTAGTTATGATGGGGTCATATCTGCAAGCTCTAGGTTATACCCAGGAGAGCTGAATTAGTTTTTTTGAAATAGTTGTTTACTATTTCTTCTGGCTTTGGTAGCGAAAGAGCCCTGGTATAGGCTTCTAATAAGTTGTCTTGGGCAAGTCCTAGTCTGTTTTGGGATTTTGGCCAATGAAAAGAGATACTGATCGTGATCTCAATTGTTTCTACACAAGGGATTTTATACGAAAACCTTGATGCTGGTGGATTAAGATCCAGTGGAGACAAGGCTCAACACTGTACAGCCAAGGGAAAACACAAGCAGTTTCCCCAGTGTAGTCACCCCTTCAGAGATCAGGCTTCTAACATTGTCACTTCTTTTTTCTGAA
>NW_008825108.1:7710329-7711477 GCF_000699105.1 Pygoscelis adeliae | reverse complement strand
GGAAAAGGTTGTTGTCAGTATTCTGGCTGTATTAAAATGGGATTGGCACAAAAGTTAGGTTGAAATGACCTATGCAGATAACTTGATTTGGCAGGGAATAAGGTGCTGTTTATAGTCACAGTAAGAAGCGTGAGAATGCAGGGGTGGAGCTCCTCAGTGGATTTGTAGACATGTGGGAGAACGAAAGCGAGAAACGCAAGAGAAGGAGACTTGCCTCTTGCCAGCCTCAGGCAAGGAGTCAGGCTTGTGAGCGAACAGCCTAGAGGACAAAGCTGCTGAGAAACACCCAGCCTTCTGCACAAAGAAATGCTCATCTGTGTTCCTCCTCCTTTCCCACAGCACAGCAACGCCTGTGAAAAATTACAGTGTGTTGGCCACGGCACAACAATTTTAAAGCTGCATTTAACACACTTGTAATATATTCAGCTGGGCTTTTTTTCCATCTAGTAGTGAGTGTTCTGAAAAGCCTGGGACCCCAGAAGCTATCTGCATTAATTCTTCTTGAAGGTTATATTTTTAGGAATATTTTATTTTTAAAACATATTTTGCCAGCACCAGTAGGGTTTGGAGCCTCTCTGGGCTGCCCACAGCTATGAAAAGCCAAGCCCTGCCTCAAAGAATGTAAGGACTGAGAGAGATACATGACATGGAAAGGGTTTGGAAAAATCAGCTACAGCCAAGTCTGTACGATGCAAACATACATACTCACATGCAAAAGTGTAATTTTCCTCCAATAAAGATTTGAAACAGGCAGATAAAACTGGTGTGCCACGCCTGCACTTCAAACAAGCATGCTAACATGCCCTATGGAGGGAAATGAGAGAACCAGGACGTCAATTGGTTCCATGCAAGAGTGTATACACATACATATAGATATGCATATGAACACATGGAAAAAAATATATATATACACACGTTTATATATGTGAGCGTGTGTCTGTGTACATATTTATATGTCAGCAGACATTTTCAGTCCCCTGAGCCATGAGTGAATTGCTGGTTGCGATCCCCGAGGGCAGCGGGGAGTTTCAGAGGCAGGAGGAGCCGTCCTGCGTGGCAAAGCCAGCTGCTGGAGGAGGAGCTGGCAAAGGGGTGAGCATGGCGCGGCAGCTGCTGGGGACAGGAGGAGGAGGCTGCAGCAAAGGCTG
>NW_008825108.1:7691578-7710271 GCF_000699105.1 Pygoscelis adeliae | reverse complement strand
AGAAGTGGAAAAGCGTTTTTTTGCCCAAAGTAGAAGCTGGTGGACTTCATTAGCTCTCAACTATGCCACTAGGGGAGAGCAACAAGAGAAGGGGCAAATTGAAACACAGGGAAGAGCGAGATGACAACAAAATCAAAGAGCTTTTCTGTGGTGGAATGAAAGGACAGGGAAACCCACAGCAGGGATCATACTGAGGGGATGATGGGGTTGGCAAGATGTGGAAGGAAGATGATATTACCAGGCATGGTTTATATAAGTCAGACGAGAATAATAGAGGTATTAGAGTGCAGAAAAGATGAGACCGATGAACTCATGCTAGTGGAGATTACAGTTCAGCTGCCCATCTTTCCCTCCTCCCTGATTTCTTTTCATTAAGCGAAGGAATGGGAGGTGCTACAGTTTCTCTCCAGAGCCATACTGCAGCAATGACGTGGACGGCTGTGGTAAAAAAGGAGGAGGGGAAAAAAAAATGCACAGAGGAACAGACCTGATGAAAGAAGAAGAGTGAAGAAGGTGCAAGAAGAGCAAAGGGAATGTGGAAAGTCAACATAAGAGAGAGAGGAGGACACTTGCAGCAGTGAAGTCATAGATTTCTGTGACTGGCAAACACAGTGTCTGAAAGAGGAAAGGCAGAAACCCCAAAAGCTGGAGTGGGAGTGGTATTTAAGGCAGTTAAGTGAGTACCACCAGTCTGTCTGGGATCAACTGAGGAGTAAAAGACCATAAGCAGGTGGTTATCAGGTAGTGGAGATGTCTTGATGGGCGCTGAAGCTTCTGAAGCCAGAGACTGTGACAGCAGTGACACCAGAGATACAGAGGAATCTATATTTTTGCTGCTTATTTCTAGATGCACCTCACCCATATGATAATACTTTAAAAATAGAACAGATTTTATACACTGCAAAAAAAAAATGGAATTTCTCTTAAGTCTCAATCTAAAAATGACATATCGAGGACTTAAAATTGAAATCGCTAGTCCATATTTGAAGGCCAGACCAAATAGCTAACCTTAAGCACTCAGGAATGAAAAAAATTGGTTCACATGAGTATCAAGCTTATGCTTTACTATGCTTACACTTGTACATTTAAACAGTTTTTTTAACATTTAAAACTACACTATTATGTTTACACTTTTACATTTAAAACAAATATGCACAAAGTCATTCAAAACATTCTGCAAGTCTGAGATCTTAAATTAGAAGAGAATGAGAAGAACTGGTGAATTCCGAATCTGATTCTCTTCTCAGATGGCTATCAAGGAAAAGTACCTGTAAACTCAGTGGAATTGCACCAATGTAAAATAGGTGTGAGTGAAAGGAGAGTCAGTTCTTGATGTCCACAGAGGATGGTTGTAAACAAGGTGTCAACACATTTCCTCCTCACGCTGATACGAAGGCCTTGTTAACACAGTGTGATGACACTTGAATTGTCATGAAGCCGCGTTACTCATTTTCAGCAGAGGACAGATACATCAAGATTGTAGACAGGATGAAAATAGAGCCATATCTGCTTATAATCATGCATGACCAGCTGCTCTGAAGCAGTAACAACTCTATGCGCGGCAGCAGTGCATGGAAATGATGAATGTGTATAGCAGTCCACAACTGGAGCACATTTAAATATTGAGCACAGGCTAAACAGCCTGAAGAATTGTAAGTCTTTTACAAAATCGATATTATAACAGAGAAATGGCTGACAGTGCTTTGCTTATGCATATAGAACGGTTATCAAGTATTTACATGGTATTGTACAAAGACAATAAGACTGGAAGAGTAGGTTTAAATGAAATGTCCCAGATAATTTGTCCCAGAAAACCTACCTCAAACTTTAGATGCAATATGCCTAGCCTGAAAAACACAGATGAGAGATAAAACAGTCTTCAAAAACTTTGGCAGAAACGTCATGCGCAAAAATAGAAAGTTAAAGTTTTAACAAATGACTGCTGGTTCATGAACACAGGGCTAATGAACAAACCGGCAGCTTTACTGAAGAAAATACAACCAGCTAAATATATACTGCGATATCAAACTCCCAGGCTAGCCTACTGAAAAGCTCTCATTAGTTTTAAAAATGTACAATTTTATCAAGGCTGTATGCTAAGAACCGCTTTATCCTACAAAAAGGATTGCTAAATTTGTTCTAATCTTGGAGATGTAATTCTGTGAGGAACTGCTACCTTTTCAGCTGGAAGACATTTCATTATGTCATCCATATAGTGCTGGAAGCAGTGCCATTTTCTAGTGTCACAAGCAACCTCCAAGCCACAGCAGAGCTATGTTTGCAAATGTTCTTGATTTGCAGACTCTATGTCACCCATGAAGCACAAGAAGGAAGATACCCGTCTTAAACAAAAATAAACCAACCTTTTCCTTCAAACTGCTGTTTGAAATTTCCTGATTCATTATACTTGCAGAGCCAGACTGGGCATAGTATG
This sequence comes from Pygoscelis adeliae, assembly GCF_000699105.1. Taxonomy (NCBI): domain Eukaryota; kingdom Metazoa; phylum Chordata; class Aves; order Sphenisciformes; family Spheniscidae; genus Pygoscelis; species Pygoscelis adeliae. The sequence continues at coordinate 7,707,837 of NW_008825108.1, read as the reverse complement.
GTCTGTTCACTACAAGGGAAGTTACCTGGTTTTAGCCTATTGAATCTCTGGAGATATAACCACAAAAAACTGTCTTAAAGGAGAAAAAAAAATAGGCACTGGTGAGGTACTCTAGGGGTGCCTATGTCTCTTCTTTGATAAGGGAAGAAAAATAAAAGATTAATTTGTACTGGGAACCAAACTTTAAGATGGCTAATGTTGGCAGAGAGGACTACTGCTCCTGATGACTCAAACTCCAGCTCCCCCAGCTCTGTATCAGAAAGATACAGGATATACTCCATGCAAAATTTTGCATTGTAGTTCAATAACCCAGAAGCAATCAAAATAAAATTATTTCCTGCAGAAGAATCTGGAGAGAACCTGGTTCTCAGTAGATGGTGTCCACAATAGCCTGTAACTGTGATATTCCTAGGAAGTGGCTGTATACTGTCACACGGCTGAATTTTGCCTATACCCAACTTTTTACACTGAGTAGTGCCAAACATTTTTGCTTTATACAACTAATTTCAATTATTATTCAAACAGGCTCTTTCCACTAACAAACATACTACTACCATGCTCCAGTCAGTCACGCTGGTGCTTGGAGCTGTGCCACTTCGTGCTGATTGACCTTGACAGACTTTGGCACCAGAAGATCCAAGGAGAAAGAAATCCCATAGTCAACACTTTTGAGAAGAAACTCTGCCTTGAGATTTGGTAGCCATAGCCTGAAGCTGAACCATCATTGCTGTGTATGTATCTGTGATAGCTTAATCAGGCAGATTTTATTTTTGTATGGCTAACTCCTAGTTATTGAACAAATTGAATAATACATAAAATGGAAGTGATTTCCCTGGTAGTCACTACTATCACTAGTGTGCCCTCAAGAACCTCTCCATTTTGAAGTGCAGTATTCTGACATCTATTTATCCTATGCTTCTCTAATTTTAGGGCCACCTTGTATCTACTTCTTCTATGGATGATTTGCAAGTGTGCCGGGCCAAAGCCCCTAGGACTAACCCAATGCTAAGCAGAACTTCTGGTCTTCCTACCCAACCCCAACAGACAAAATGACAGAAGTGCAGGACATATTTTTACCTGAACACCAAGCATCAGAGCCCATCACCATGCGCATGGAGGGGAACCTGCTATGTGCCATAGAAGGTAGTAGCAGCAGTCAAGCAACTTCTATGTACCTTTGGATAACAAGGATGGCTGCCTTGGTGTACCCCCAGCTTGAGGTTTCTATCCAGAGACATCTTATATCAGAAAGTCTGGCACGTGCACTGTCATAAAACAAGGCCTTTCAAGCTGTGCACCTCAAGACTGAAATTCCCGGCTATATTTTGTTCTTTACCCCAGGAGCACATCCCCAGAGACTTTCTGTGCCCATCTGCCAGAACGCTGCCAGGGCCCCTTGAGGGCTGGACAGCCATGCCCTACTCCCCTGCCAAGCCTGGTTAGACCTGGCCAGGCTCAATCAGAAGCACTCAGACTCTCTAAGAGCAAGTGTGAGACTCCCTCAGGAGACCTCTGGATCTCCTTCTCATGTGACATGTACCCCTCTCGGTGTGTTAGCGTGCATCGTGCTCCGTTCCTGCCCCAAGGTGTGATAAACTCTGGTGGGAAGCCAAACAAATGCTGGTGCCTTTCTGGGTCTGGGGGTCTGCTGATGCCTGGCCCATTGACAGGAAGAGAAAAAGCCTGAGCCATCAGGACACTCTGTTGTTTTCCTTTATTTCCCAGTAAGTGCCTTAATAGCCAATACCACATTATTAATTTGTAACTACCTGCTCTGAAATGCATTTGTAGTTTTTGCAATATGCACATTTGTTTCTCTTCTTCACATGCCTTATTTCAGTTCATGTTTCCCTAGTGTGCCCGTGGATACTTGCAAGCCTAACTCCCATTGATATTAACCTCTCTCCTGGCTGTGAAGAGAGGCCTCAATAAGGTCATAAATAATGATTATAGCCTCTGTGAGGTTCTTTCTCACTGCCACGGTTGCGTGAAGTCAATTGAAGTGGCCTCGGTGTAACTTGTCCGGTCCCATTCATGTCCACAAACACTGGCAAGCAACGTTGGTGTGTTAATCTATTTTTCACCCGTGAAGCACTTGATTTTGAATTTCACCCTTCTTTTATTCTGATTAAAAAATGCTTCTGGAAACATGGAGGGTAAGTGTTCACTGTTTTTCCAAAAGCAATGGAAAAACTCCACAAAAACATAGTTATCTACTTAAGGCATTCTGATTTATGTTCTGGTGGGCCCTGTGCTGTTTGGAAAGATTTGCTTTCCTCTCATTGGCTGCAATTTTTTGAATGTACATCATCCAATTACATAGTTATATCACGTACATCACATATTTTATGCCTTTACTCTCAACAGCTTTGTAGTGCGACTGTGATATATTAAATATCCCATAAAATAGATACTAAACAGATACTTTGTTTTGTACAAAAAAAGGATTTTATTTCACTGGTGAGCTAAACTGATTTAAAGACAAACACATCTAAACTCTTAACCTGGGCAATATAGAATTTATGTATTTTTCACTGTTCAGCCCTGAGCATCAAACAAGTGAATTTACTCACTTTTTAATTTACCATTGCACTGTCAAAAGTATTTTGGAATCATCCAGAAAAAAAATTAAAATTCCACACTAGTCTGAATTCCACGCTATCTACCTGAGCATAACTCACTTCATCCAAAAGAATCCAGAGGCATTTCAGAAGATCCAATTCTATTAACATAGTTACACGAATAATCCTACTGGGCTTGGTTTTGCTCTGCCTTGTATTTTCTGTAGCCGTTTTGGTCTCTGACAGGCTGCAAAGTGCTTCTCCTCTAATCTGGGAGTATTTTAATGCAGTGCCTAAAACCTTCAATGCTGCTGTCATTAGAAAGAGTAGCACAGTATCAGGGACAGAGTAAAATGGAATAGGATCAGACCTGAAAAATGTGAAGCACAGAATGGAATCAGCTGGTTCTAAGTTGCAGGGAAAACACCTTGTACACATGCAGAATATAATGAGCACTTTCGCGGTAACTCCATCCAAATAAAATAATATTTTCCAGCTACATGATGCTACATGTAAAGGCAAGGTAAAAGTTGGCTTTGATATCAGGATGAAATTAGCTACAATATCATACATTTTTTTTTTAAATCGAGGTAAGGGTTACAAAAATAAATGAGGTTATGCTCAGAGATAAATGGCTAATAGCTCTGGGAGGTAAGATTTGTGTCTCTATTGTTACTGAGTTACATATTTTCTGCTATGGATGGTGAAATATAATCTAGCAGTCAGGAAAATTTAATGAGTTTTTTTGGGTTGGTGTTTTCTGCATTTTTTTTACATGTGTCATTTTTGTCAAGAATCAAAACAACCTGATTTTTGCAATCGAGGGGAAGAATGTCAGGTTGTTCTAGGCAGTAGCAATCACGATACAAATTGCAGGCAGCAAGCAAAATCTGACCTGTGCAGACCAGAGGTGAGGACTGTTAATGTCCATTCTGAAAAAATACATATTTTCTGCAATATTTTATTAATTGATCTTGAAATATTTATTATTTTTATTGAATGCATGCATCATAAATCTTACTTTCTATCTAATGACCACATGCAAGTGGTACGCAACATGAATGTGGGGGGAGCCTGAGCCTTTGATAATCTAGGTGGGGAGCTGAAATTTGGTAATAGAGGGCACTCGAATCAGACATGAAACGCTTCAGACAAGAACTAATTGCTGGAAGTTGAAGCTAGACAAATTCAGACCAGAAATAAATTCAAAGTGTTGTAACAATGGCGACAGTTGCTGAAGTTCAACACACAGGGCTTATGATGAATTATCCCCCACTGGAAACATGATTGATTTTTTTTTTTAAAGATATGCTTTATTTCAAGTACTGATGTGGGGTCTAAAGAAGGGTTTTTCTTTAGTGAGTCCTAAGGCCTGTCTTACACGGGACTTCAGACCAGGTGATCACCGTAGAGCCATCTGAACTTAAAATCTATAAATCTGCATGTTAAAACAGCTTTGAAATCAGTGAGCAGATGGGCACTTGTCCCAGGTAGATGCTGACAGTTCTGGGGTAATTTACATTTTGACCCATTTCCTAGATTTAGAGCTTCTGCTGTAGAATACTTTCATGACCCACTTTTGCAGTTGTCTCCATTTCTGACAATAGCTGCATTTTGTCATATCCTTTTCTCTTGCTTGCAGCTGAGATGTTGTGCAAGGTGAACTTTGAAGTCTAGATTCAGAAGCTGCTCTTCAGCTGTCTAACAAGCAAAATGCCTGTGGGCTGAAAATAGAACGGTTAATCTAGATCTGGCTGATAGATTGGTTACACTAAGGATATCTCAGCTGATCTTCAAATACAGAACAAGGACAAGACTCTGATAAAAGAGCATTGATTAGGAAAACTTGCAAGGTGAAAGAAATAGCAACAGAGAGGAGATCAGAGTCACCAGGTAGCACAGACTTGACTAATTCTCATCTACAGCTATAACTGCTCCCCCTTCACCATCTTGTTAGACGTGTGGGCTTTGTATCGTTTTGACAGATGGGCTAGAAAGACAAAACCTACAGGAAGATCTGAATTACCAAATAGAGCTGTCAACTTTGTGTGTCACTCGTGTGTGACTGGAGATTCCTGGATATCCAAATAGTTCATTTCCTTCACATCAAAAGTGAGAATGAGTCTCACCAGCCCATTCTCACAGCTTGTAGTGTTTAGGACATCAATCCATTCTTTTGCAGTCAAGGTCATAACTCCTTTTTGAAGAAGTTGTTTCTGCCTGCCAGATCCTTTCATATTGCATATGAAAAGGGTACCCCATACGTTGTGAAAAAGTCTGCAGGAACCTACAAAGATTCCTTGGTATTGGTAAATGGAATAAGAATCCTTAACTGTAATATGCAGTCTATTTACCCACAAAGAGCCCCCTCTTCCCAGAGCTCTGCTCCACAAGCATGTCCATCTATCCCTTCAGTCCAGACCTCCCCATCCACACTGTGCACTGACTTGATACTGGCAGGCCGTGGCAAATACTGAGTTCCGTAGTTTCCCTCTCAATCTCAACACATCTTTCTCCTTACCACATCCTACCCCTGCTCCTGGCTTCCAGCACTGTCTATAACAGCATCAAAGCCCGCAAAGCCTCAGAAATGAAAAGATGGGGCAATCACAGCCTGAGGAAGCAAAGTCACAGACAGTTGAGGGTAGGAAGAAAGGTTAGGGCTTGTCATGGATGTGCAAAGATGCTCTCTCCACGGCACTGCTGAGAAGGGAGCCCCATGGAGGCTTGCAGCACTCATGTTATTCTTGCTCAGGGCCCTGCTGAAATTAGTGTCAGTCTCAAAGGAAACATGCAACTCTTAAAGATACAAAGCTAAATTTTTTGCAAGCACAGACTATATGTGCTATGAACCAATGATTAAGAAGTGGATACCAAATCATTGATTTGAAACAGGTTTTAAAGATGCAGATTTTAGAAATGTAATTTTGTTGATCTTGTGCAATACCACTGGGAACAGCACAGCAAAGTTGTGTTTCCTAATTAGAGCTGGATGAAGAGCACGTTTGTTTAAACATCTACCAGGACTGTGCTGGTTCTGAGCGTTCCCATTCGGGGCACAGAGAATTCTGTGTTTGCCATAATGTCTGGTACTTATGAGTCAGTCTCATACCAGGTCCTTCTTCTGCTATGAAAAAAGCAACGTCAGGATGTTTCATCTACTTCCCTGGGATCTGTATCAAAATGGAAATTACCCTCAAAATCACTTCAGGAGAAGAAAATGGCAGTTTTGACATTTTATGAGCCATATGGGAAAGAAGGGCTTAAGCATAATGCTTCTGTTTCTTTCTCTCAACCGAAGATGACAGTAGTCTGGTTGTTTTTCAAGTTTCTACATTAAGGTTTGCTTATATCTAGGTGAACCCCCCCCCCCAAACCAACCAACCCTTGTATGACACGTCTGGCCTAAGCTGACAAGCATACTGCGTGGGTGATTTATATTTAGAGCAAGGCCCAGAGGTGTCTAAAGCAATCTACTTTCAAAAGTAGAAGTTGTCATATTCTAAATCTGCTCTTAAAGAAAACTGGACCTCAGTGTTATTTTCTGGTTAAAATATACAATACTCAGAAGAAAGGGCAATGTTTGAGAACAAATATGTAATGTCCAGAGTTTAGTGAGGCACCTGATTTCAGGATGTTTTATACTTACAGATGAATGGCCAAAGCAATTTTGTTTTAATCAGTGAGTTGTCTGAACGGCATTTATGCAACTGATAGACATTCTTACACAAGTTACTGGCAAGTGCATTGATTGTAGATGGCTGGCTTTTTGGGAATTATCTTTGCCTTCTTCCATATGATACTCATGGCAGAGGTGCTGCATTAGGTGCTGTTTTGTAAGTTGGTGTCTTCCTCAGCTGCTGGAACCACAGCATGTCCCTAGGGCATGTTCTCTGCCTGAGCCTCTGTCTTTTGCAGCTACTGTCATTTCAAAGACTTCACATCACAGTGCTAGGGGAAGATGGGAAATGAAAAGGCCTCCTTGTGGGAGATTTGATTGCTCGAGGTTAACTTTTGGGTTTGTTTCCCAAGCAAATGTTTCTTCTCAACTGGAGGTGTGTTCAAAGATTGTCATGTTTCATGGCTGAGATATTCTGATGATCCTGCAGTTATATTCTCATGTAGATTTTGGGGGATTTTGCTCCACAGTAGCAAAGAAAGTGTTCAAATTTTCATGAGGATAGGTCAAAATAAATTGAGGAAGTTTCTTTCTCTCTCCACTTCTAAACATTTATGGTTTTCTCTGTAAAGAGCGTGAAGCAGTAAGGTGTCATGCCCAATGTTGATGGCCGCTATGAATGGCCTTCTTGTCAAACAGGGTCCTCTCCACTGCTATTAGCTCCCTAGAAGCGAGCATGTGGGATCTGTTATATTCAACTAATGCTGCTACACCACACCTAATGCTATGATAGTTGAATATTTACTTAGAAGCCTTATCTTCTCAAGGCATCAACATGTTTTAATCATTTATCTTTCCATTTAAAAAATAAATATGTACACATATGAAGCAATGATTTTCCTCTGTGCATACTTCTTTGCACTCCAACGTTCAGCCTGACAAGAGAAAACCTTTTTGAACGGAATGCTATGGGAAAACTCTAGAAAATGGACCAAAAGATTTTGTATTCTTACAGGATTTGGGAAAAGCTGTGGAGCAGTACAGAATTTGTACTTTAAGTCTTGGAAGCAGCAACTACAGCTTCGGCTAAAAGCCAAAAGAGGAAAATGATTTAAAAAAAAAACCAAAAAACAAAACAGCTATCCTTGGAAGAAGTGTGCTCCGTTCTTATCAGCTCCTGCGCCTCCGGTCCTCTGGTTTGCTTCCTGTGGTTCTGGCATTTTGCCAATATAGACTTTTCTCTCTAAAATTAAAAAAAAAAAGTTAGTGCACATATTTATACTGAATTACTTCATTAAAAAGCCAGAGAGGAGCATTTGCTTTGAGAAAAATGTTTTAACTTTCTTTTTGGCAAGATACATATTACCTCTGTGTTCAGTGGCACTCTTCAGGTACTGAAGATGTTTTAGTTAGACCTGTGCTTTAGCTCACATCACACATGGCCTATGTTACCTCTCAGAAATAGACCATCTAGTACATACTCTTGAAACTGCAATTTAGGTACAGTCGCCAGTCTGCCACGCCATTAAAACTTCCAGGAGAAGACACACATTTCTTTTCACAACACCTTTTTGCTGCCTGAATGAATCTTTATGTATCCAGTCGTTAAGGAACTCATCCCTTTGACCATGCCATTTCGAGGTGCCATTAGGTTCAGAAGCTCTGAATTTTTGTCAGCTTGCAATAAAGCATTTCTCAGGAATGTGGAGACAATCATGCTATACAGGTTATCACACAGTGACAAGACGCTTGGTGTGCCTTACTGAGCAATTTAAGTGCAAGGTGAAAATCTTATCCAGAAAGCTAATTGTGAAGATGTCATTGCAACCACGATCACCTGGCTGTCAGGGTACCATTCATTTTACGGTCCTTCATGACAACAAAAAGCATAGTAGTGGAAGAGGAGGACCTCAGCGTATGGGAAGAATTCGCCCCTGCAATTGCAGACTCGATAAATCTAACAAGTTGGGGGGGAGGGAAGGAAGGACCTAGAAATAAATGGAAAATGGGATAAAATTAAATATGGATTTAGCAAAAATTTGTTGACCTGAAACTAATGAGTTTTCAAGAAGTCAGTTCCTTAGAAAATTTCTTTTTTTTTATTTACCTATCAGGGCCCCAATTCCCTTGCCAATAGGCTGCCAGTAGCTGGGTGCCCTTTCCCCTGTGCTTCCTTGTGCTGCAGCTACTCTCAGGGGTAAGAGCCCCAACAGCTCTTACCTGCAGCTGTAGGGGTAGGGCTAGCACAGAGCCCTCAGGAAAGAAACTGAGGAACCAGTGAGCTATTTCCATTCAGGGAAGTCCCTGAAACTTTGCTCAGCCCTCTTAAGCCCACTGATCCTGCCCATCCATCCTCACACACTTCCAGCTCTCCTTTCTCCTAGCTGATGCCCTGCAGATAGCAGGACTCAAATCTTCACCCACTCTGATTCCTGGAAGGGAGCAGCCCTGTGATGGCACAATTTGTTGGGAGATGGACAGTGTGGCAGTGCAGGGCTGTGGTCCATCTGCAGCATTCCCATTGACTGAAAGACAATGATAGTAGAGCAAACAAAGACAAGAACAAGTAGGAGACAAAAAGTTGACTTAAAACACGAGAGTGCAAGTGGAAGCAGCACTGAATGAGGAGACAGAAAAAGACAAAGGTCACACTACCAGGAAGCTAATGCCAGAAAATAAAAGATGATTATGTTTTGCTTCTTAGCTTCATCCTCTTTACTCTTTCTATGTGGCTTTCCATGATTTTTTCCATGTTATCTTTCCTACCCTATATTGTCTTCCTTTCCTACCTCTTAGGTATTTACTGCCTGTTTTTCAGTGTGTTTTCTGTTTACAGAAATAGATCGTTAGCCTTTACAAACTGAAGTTAAACTCTATTTGAAAATACTCATTCTGATTCGAAATACTGACAAAAACTTTGCACATCGCATGACTGGGGAGATAGAATACGACTGTGCTGTATGTGACATTCAAAGAACACTTTTAAAGTCTAACATCACAGCAATAGCCTTTTTCTTCTTCACTCTAATTTCTCTTCTGTAACTCATTGTGTCTCTGGTCCAGTGAGTCATGAATTCCCGTTTCCAGATTCAGCAGCTTGTAGTTTGTTGTACACCTTCAGAGGCTGAAGGTCGAAGGTACTGAACTTTCCCAAATGAGTGCTTTTGCCGTTAGTTTATTGTACAGAAGGGGACTCTGTGATGACAGTAACTCTTTTTCTTGAAAGAATATGCAGAAATGATCTCCAGAAGATGTTCTTGAGCTGACCAGCTTGTGCAGGGTGAAATCTCCAGGGTATTCCAGTCACCTGTGGTTTCTGTCCATCTGCTTTCACACCACTTTGCAGCAAACTTTTCAAAGCACTGGAATGAGCATTGGCACCTATCTTTTCTGCCACTAGTGATTTCCTTTTATGAGTTAGGCGCTTATTAGATCTAGCCCCAAATGTTTAACGTTACCCATTTCACACACAACTAAACCTGTTTATAGGGAGTTACCTGTAGTTAGCAACCTCCGCCTTTCTGCAAAATAAAATTAAAATCACAGATAAGCAAATATTTTTTTCTATAATTTAAAGCCTGGATCCTAATCACAGGTGGAACTGCGTGTGAGTGGTCCTTTTGAAATCGGTGAGATTAATTTTGCTAATAAAGTAGCACACATACTGAAGTGTTCCCTTGGGCCTCCTTCTTCTTTTTCTCTATTTGTACAACATCTGCAGGAATTCTCCTGTGTTTACTTAATTTTCTAAATTATACAATGATTTTATGTTGCAATTTTCTGAATTGATTGTGAACTGTTTGTGTGTTAATGTGCACATTTATTCCTTTGGAAGGAGATTACAAATGATGATAGTGAATTAAAGCCTACGTTTCATTTTCACACCATGTATTTGCTATTTTTCTTCTCCTCCTCTTCACATCTGAATACACACATCCACCAGCATTCACTCATGAGAGGCTGGGCAGCTTAGGATATTTCCACACCAAAGGACCAGTAGTAAGGTACTGGAGGGGGCATTGGGGAGGTCACTCTTAACTTTCCCTCCCCAATATAAATATATGCCTGCACATCCCTTCTTGTTACTCAAATATTAGTCTGACCATGCCCGCTTAAAATACCTTTTACACTCCTGAGATAAATGGAGAAGGGTAAGGAGGCTCATTACTGAAGAAAAAGTACTGTGTATGTTGCACATACCATCCTTAGGAAACATGGCCAGGGGCTCCTCTTATCATATGCATTCAACAGATGCAGTCTGTGTTTCCCAAGGTAAGTCCATGTAGGGCTTACACCCTGTGAAATGGGGTGCTGAAGAACTCTCCACAGCTGTCTGATACCTTCAGATCCCACCTTGAGCAGAGCTCAGTTTAATTCAGCATACCAGGTTGGTTCTTTTCTTGTTGCCCTAACAAACCTCGATTATATTTCAATGAGAAAGTTCTTTCCCAGCATGTACCCTTAAATTTGCTTTTCAGCAGGTGGCTCGTGGTTTAACTCAAAAGTCACCATGTAAATCCCAACAGTAGATTATACTAGTGAATAACGTAACACTCAGGCCCTGGGACTTAATGATTCGTTTTCCTTTTATTATTAATAAATTCTGCCCAGAGAAAGCCTGGGTGAGGAAAAGAACTTGGTCAGAGTTCTTTCTGGATTCTGAGTTCCTCTGACCTATTATCTTTTAATTATGTCTCACTTTTGTACTTTTGTAGAGCAGTAATTTTAATGATTTTAATGAGCTTTATCACAGGTGAGTGAGATATGTAATTTCTCAATTTCAGTGCACCCTGTGAGATACTGGGCTCCCTGACTCAGGGGAGCTGAAACCTCTCAGCACCTGGCAGAATTAAATCCCAGCTTCTATGAAACACTGCTGTGGAGAGTAACTGACTCCCATAAACCCTTTAAAGTTATGTCTCTTTCAGTTTCATATGTGGAATTGGACAAGCAAAGGTTACCAGGGTTTCAACAGCTGGTACTAACCCTGTGTGTGAACAGCTGGTTTTGAAACCGAGTAGCCCACACAATGAATGCAAGAAAGATTACACTGAGTTTCTGTATTGATTTTCAAGGTGGTTAGAAAAGGAAACTGAATTCAGAGAATGACACAAGGTTTAGTAAGTTTGCGGTTTCTCTCTGAAACAGTTTGCTAGAAATCCTAACTATCGTCTGCATACTAACCTGCAGTAATATTTATTTTATAGGACCTTTTTCGGAGAGACTAACATTCAAGTGACATGACAGCCAGTAGTTTTAAATGATGTCTTTGCAATTATCACATCTCCCTTGTTTGCGTAGCTGGGGGAATGGAGGGGCTTCACAGACAAGGCGGGAAGGGTCCACAGAAGAAGAAGGGCCAATGACACATACATAATTTCCTTCTTTTCTTGTTCCAGAGGTTCACTTTTTTCTGGGTATATAAAGATGGGTGTGCTAGCAGCTGAAAAGAATCAGCCACCATTAGGCTTCTTCCCTGAGATTAGTTTTATATTAATGCTACTCCACTGACTTCATCAGGATTGCTTCTGCTGTATGAGGGAGGAAAACAGGAACCTTTCTCCTCCCATTACACATGCTGGGAGTTTACAATAAGTCTAATGTTCTAATGAATATTAATGCTATAAGAATCCAGAAATGATATAGAAAATATATAATACAGAGACTTAGAAACATGGCCATGGTCTGGTGAAAAAGGAAAGCATTTTCCTTAACATGCAATTTGCCAGCACTAAAATACAAATATATTGTGAGATAATCTCCCGCAAAATAGCTGTAATAGCATAAGAATAAAAAATTACTCGTATGCTTGCAGACTCATAGGATCTCAGAGTATCTCTTCAGGGTGTACTCACTGACCACTAAAACATTTGTTTTGTGTGTCTTGTTGTGTCTTAATACTGTAATAGCAGTGCTGAGTTATGTGTTCTTAAACAGCAGAAAGAGCAAACCCTTGAACACAGAATGAAGTTTAGCCTCAACAGAACACACACTGGAATAAAGGCCAACAAACATCTGAACCTGGCAAGCCAGTTTAGCTTCGTGTACCCTCATGTCAGTATGAATATGTACTAGCAAACTGATCTGTGGCACTGATTCTCCACACTCTTGCTCTGAATACATAACCTAATTTTTTATAATTGTATCGAAATACAATTTTATCCTAAGCTACAGGTGATGCTTGGCTGGGATTTTTTTTTTCTGGGGAGGGTAGAGAGAGGGTGGAGCCGCAAAGCTGACACGTGTACCACACAGTGAAGTGCATGTTTGAGAGCTAGTCGAGCCCTGACCTCTGTGCTTTCCATCTGCAATGCTAGCATTTGTAGGTTGCTGTATTTTGAAGTGCCTACACTGTTCTCAGCATGATCTGCTGAAGGACCACATTGTAGTGTACACAGTCCTGCTCATGCCTAAATTATCCACAACACATTAATAAGAACCCGGTGCTGATTGTGTTCAGGCCCTCCTGAGGCAACCACTTACTGGGCTTAAGGGTTTACTTTTAAAACACGCATTACTGGCTGAGACAACAGGCTTGGACCTGTGTTTAATTGATGGTGACACATATCCTTAACGTCTCCAGCTCAGCACCTAAGGCCTGCATCACAAAAACAATAGGAAAAATCATATATTTTTAAATGGCTTAGGTCTTAGAACATTTTAAAAGATGTTGAGAGTGAGTATAGATTCTCCTTCTTATGCAAATTCTGCTTAGTATGAGAGAATGATTAAAAGGTGGCAGAAAACCACATTTTTACTTTCTTTGCTCTAGGCTTGTCTTACCTCTCCTTTTCATAGAATCATTTAGGTTGGAAAAGACCCTTAAGATCATCAAATCCAACCATTAACCTAACACTACCGAGTCCAGCATTAAACCATGTCCCTAAGTGCCACGTCCTCCATCCCCATCAAGTTTGAGAAGCCTCGTATTTGCTCTATCTAGCAGTCATTTATCTACAGCCAAAATAGTTTGCTGTGCCCGGTGAGAACAGTCAGAGCATAGCAAGGTGCTGAGCACCCACTACACCCGTCACTGTGGGAGCCCCCAAAGTCATCACCGCAGCTTTGGACACGCATGGCTTCTCAGGAATTCCCTGGTGTCTGACCACATAAGCGTTTGCTAATACAGCAATGGTAGAGATGCTGTGTGACTGACCAGCCAGCCTCTCTCGCCCTGCAACTACATACAAAAGCCCCATATAATTAAACCCTACCCAGCACCCATTTTGGAGAGGTAAGAGGACTCCCATGGGAGATTTCACAGCAACGCTAAGGAGGTACAGTGCTCTAACAGGACAACTAGATATGAACTGGGTCCCAAGGCAGCCTAGCAAAACAGACCTCAGCAACCCCTCACAGTTTGCTTGGAATTAATATCTGTCTTGGTCACAAGGGCCCTGACCAAATGGCTCAAGAAACACAGCACGCTCTGTATCTCTCCTCACTATACTAGCATATTATCTTCAATAATGCATTTTAATGTACTACGTGGGCACGAATACTTTTAGACAAGGTTTTACAGATGACTTGTTTTATTCTAGACTATTCTGGTTCTGTTGTTTTTTTTTTTTTAAATAATGAATTTTAATTTTCTCATTCAATGGTTGTGATTTAACCACTTTATTTTTACCAAATAGTTGCTAATTTTTGTTCTAGAACACTTTGTACAGTTTATCACAGGAGGATGATACCTGTAACAGCCCAACCTAAGCCTCTTCAAGACAGCTGCAGCAAGCAGCCTTCTGATCTCACCTGCACCTCCAACTGCTGACCTCTTCACCTCCTTCCATAGGTGGCCACTGCGGTGCAGAACTGCTACTGCCTGGGTCCCACCAGGTTGGCACTTTCCAGTCTGCAGGCCTGTTTGGGTACCCATCTGGAAAGAAAGTTTTCAGATATTTCTCTTAAAAACAAGTGCTTTGATGACACTACCTTACAAGTCCCTTGCAAGTAGTCTGACACTCATGAACACTCAGTAGATTTGGTTGCAAGAAAGGGAAGACTAATCTTCCGTCATTACAGGTTAGTTCACACTTTTGGGTGATAAAAGCTGAGAGAGCAGGAAAAAGGATCAAGAAAACCCTGATTCATTTTGCTCTCTACTTTCTGAGCACCGTACACTTTCTCCTGTCAGGTGCCTAATACATATTTCTGTCCTGGGAACTGAAGTCTGTTGATCTCATCTTGTGCAGTACTCGTCTGGAAAGTGCTGATATGTTCAATTGGCCAGTATCAGAAAGAAGAAAGTTTTGTGGCCACTCAACAGGACATAGTTCAGATTCCTGAGTGTAACACTTGGCATGAAAGAATTAATCTTTGCTTTGCCTTTGAGTATTTAGGCTTTGCTTTCTTCTTTTCTTTGTAGATCTGCGACTATGATTTTGAAGAAGGCTGTTAAAGGCATTGTTATTTGCAGCCAAGGTATTTTGCAATTATATTAGCGTGTTCCTCCTCTTTGTCAACCTAAATCCTGCATGAAAGAGGCTTTTAAATTGAAGTTTCTTGTATTGCATTCAGAAGGAATCAAGATGGGCTTGCCCTCATCTTGAGTTCCACTTCAGACTCCGTCAGATACTATCCCTGACAGCAGCCGCCAGGATGGATTGCAGATGGAGACAGAGAGAGAGAAAGACAGGCATCTAGGCAGGCCCAAGCCCATTCTGAGGTTTAAAGACTAATGCTGAAAGCTTACAATGCACACAGTTTTAGAAAGGGAATAGCAGGACAAGTACCGATGTAATGTAATGTGTTTCCACTGACATAATTAAAAGGTTGTTTAAAATGTGATAGCCTAACTCCATTTTTCACATAGGTTTTCATGATGCTCCAGGACTGAACAAACTGTGGAAGGCATATTATGAATGGTATACCTGACTGGAAAGGGGTTGAAACAGGACACTTAATGGGCTTTCTCTTACCTTGATGTTTAGGTGTAACTACCCCAGAACATGCATGAAGCCATCTGTGACTTTGACAGTCAGAGGACACATCATTTAAGACGAAGTAGGAACTCCCGCAAGCCCTATGAAAAGATAATTGATAGCACCTTCAGTTTTTCTTATCTAGCTTGAATGTGAACAAGCTTCTTCCCCCTTCCCCTCCTTAGACTAACTAGAAAAGTATCTTTTTCTTGACCAGTCCTTAAACATTTAAGGTATCTCACAAAGAACACTAATATTATCACAGTGTTTGTTATTCTGATGCTTTTGATGTGCATGCGCTGCTTGTGAAAATGATGGGAAAATACTGAGAGTAATCAGAAAACAGCATTTATACACCTGGCAGCCAAGGGGAAGGGACCTTGGGAGTGCCTGTGGACATCTGGGGGGATACTGAGGAAGACAAAGCCTTCTTTCTGCTACAGTGAAGGGAAAAGATTAGGTGGGTGTGGGCAGGAGAAGGTATGATTGTTTTCTCTGTGTGACAGGAGGGGTTAGGGAAATTGTTTATTTCTTTGTTGCAGTACAGGAAATGTCTCTGTTTATGCATGTATCTATCTGTAGCACTGGAAGAGGCAAAGTCTTTCTCTCTGGCAGCAGGGATGGATTTTTTTTTTTTTTTTTGCTTAGGCATAGGAAACAGGGAGATTTATTTTTCTGTCTTTTTCTCTGGAAGGGGATGAAGGGCGATCCGTCTACATATCTACCAGCTGTTTCAAAAAGGAAAATATGAGAGGTCTGTACAGACTTCAAAAAGGGTTGAGTGTAGGTAGGAGAGTTCATTTCAACGCTGTCCCAAGCTGAGCAAATGTTCAGATATTTATTTTTGGCTCTAATGACGTTCAAACTGACAAACCAGGAGTTCAAAGCATTGTACTCCACAAAGCACGTTGTACAGTTTGGAAAACAAGGCAAATAATGCCCCCCGGACTCTCACTTCCCTTATGCTAGCTTGGACACGACACCGGGGCAATCCCAAAAGCTCTTTTTCCTCACTGCTATTTTTTAAGTTTTCATTCCATTGCACGTTTCGGGTTATTTATCCTTCCTCCCACGGTGCCATCTTTGTCCTTCCAGTTTGACACAAGTGACCCCCCCTGCCTGAGGGAGTTGGTGATCCCCCGACTTCTCCCCGCCCCC
>NW_008825108.1:7686553-7689399 GCF_000699105.1 Pygoscelis adeliae | reverse complement strand
CTCCCCAGCCCCCCTTCAGTCTGGTTTTGTGTCTCATTTTCAGTGACAAATTCGATCTTCCACACTCGCACAGAGGAGCTGTTCTGGTAAATGCATTTTTTGAGATGACATTATTTTGGCAATGAGGTTAGTCACTGTGATTAAAGGGTCACATGAACTGTGGTGAAAAATGAAGGCTGTTCTCCCCTTATATGTCTGATTAGCTCAGGCCGATAGCTGTCTTCCCTAGAAATAGCTATCACTGTACTCGGGGACAATGATTGGATGAATCCGACTTTATTGCTGCAGTAGTGTACCTAAAGAAATAAGCCCTGATGGCATGAAAAGGATGTTATTTTCCGGTTCTGTGATATCTCGCATTATCTCCCACTCCTAGTTAATCTACTAGGAATGAAACTTCCCAAGTATGCCACTATATATGGATGAGAGAGGGTATCTCTGTCCTGAAGGCATGAGAGAGTAGAGAGAGGGGTCTATATGCTGTCATGTTAACACTAAATATCTGAAATTTTTATTGCATACATTTCCTTTTAAATTATGAAAGATTTCATACTGACCCTGAAAGGCATTGATGGCACACTTTTCTTAGAATTAATGAGTTCTTCATGGATACTCACACACTATCTTTGTAAACATATGGCAGAGCTTTAAATGGTAATGTGATTATGGGCTAGTGGAAGGTGAAACTATGCATTTAAATATTAGTGTTTCAGTGACTTTCTATGTAGCTTCAGGGGTAAAAGCATCTTATTCAAATCCATTTATAGAAAGAATTGGCTTAAATTAAAAAAAAAATCAGTATATGTAGGATGTTCTCAAAAGGAATGATGAATATTCTGCAAATTCAAGGTGGACCTGCATACCTGAGATCAACATCATTGTATATTTATGTAGCTAGGGTATATATCTGAATTGTTCATTAGTATCAAAGGCCATTTTTTTCACATTCATATAGCAGTTAAGTGCTGGTTGATTTTAGAGTTGGGGCAGCAGCTTAATGTTTTCATAAAAACAGAAAAAAAAAGAATGTAGTACAAACAGCGTGGACACCCATCATGAAACTGCACATACAGATGGGCACACAAATAACAGGGGCCCACGTGTAACAGAGCCCAGGCTTAATTTAGGATTTGTGAAAGCGCAGTGGTCCAGCTATATATCTGGGACTACTTACTAATTTTGGAAGTACAGAACTTTGGTATTTTTAAACATAGATTTGTGTGTGTGTATATTATATATAGTATCTGTGCATATATACATACATATATAAAGATGAAGTCTTTATGAAAGCATGTAAGGGGTGTTCAAGGATTACATTTCTGTGCTTGAGTATTTTTATATATATCGTTGTGTATGTATGCATATGTTTATATATAGCATATATGCATGTATATATATACACACACATAGAGATGAAATACTTATGGAAGCACACAGGGATGATCAAGCTGTGTTTCATGTCTCTCTAGATTCTGACTGTTGGAAATTCTGCCTTGCCTTTGTGATACAGAGCCTACTCTACAGTATTTAGCCTTGGGTACTATTACAGAAATACCTCGGACTGCCTTTCTGAATTCTGTAGGTGGTTATTTTGTGGTTGGCTAACATAACTTTTTGCGGTAAGGATCAGATGTGACATCAGAATGCTGGATTTTAACCTAAAAAAAAAAAAAAGGGCTATATCTGTTATATGATCTTTCTATAAACTTCAGGCCTACTGACCTCAGCTGACACTGACTGATTGAAACCATTGGTTTTGCATCCCACTACTTTGTCCAATCAGACCTATTTAAAATGGAACATTTCAGTTTTCTTAAACCATTTTCCTTCTTTGTGTTCATTTGCTTATTCTGTTTCCATCCCTGTTGTATCTATGTGACGTCCGTAATAGCTAAAAATTGAGAGTATTTCTCTTTGTGTTTCAAGCTTTCAGAAGGTATAGTTTGCTTAAGTGGTTGAACTTGCCAGTGGCTGGATGTAAGCATGTGCATTGTATATACACTAGTGGTGAAGAGAGACTGAGATTGAAGATAGTTTTTTGTTTAAGCTAAAAAGTTTTTCTTTTAATTCAGACAGAGAAGAAATCCACTACCTGTCATATTTCTTGCAGCAGTGAGTTGTGTGATCTAGCCTCTAGTGAAACTGCTGTCTCCTACTTTCAAGTGAAGTTTCATTGTTTGGTAGAATGTAATAGCACAGGAGAGCATGGGTAGAAGGGGGGAAGATGCTGTTTTACACAGGCTTCGTATAACAGGGCAGAGGTTCTGGCTGCAGTCTGTGCAATCACAGCAACCTTTGTTGCTAAGCAGGCTGTTGTGTATTGTACCAGGGAGAGGTTTTGTTTATTTTTTTTTTTAAATTTGTGGCTTCATCCTAGGTTTATTCGTGTCTGCTTCCATTCCTGCCTATCTTTTTGGCTCATGGTGGAAAACATGAACTTACTTCCAATCCCTTGTCCTCTTAATTTTCCTCTCCAAAGTCATTGCTTTCTCTTTTGAAGCCTTAAGTTCTTGCCTTGATGATTGGAACCTTTTCCTATTCACTCTCTCCTGCTTCATTATGGTGTTCTTACATCCACTTGACATGCTGCAGTAGAGATTATCTTGCTTGCCTGCTGCTCTGCTCGTGTAAATCCCCACCCATCTGTGAGTCCCTCTCCCAGACTCTTGTCTCTGTCTTCTGCCTACCTCCATCTCTGTTCTTTCTTATTTGGCACGTATCCCTGCATTCTGCACTCTTCCTGTTTCTCTTGCAGTAAAGCAGTCTTAATCTTTTTCTCCTCCTGTCTAGTACTGTAACAGCAACCCATTTACAGTGCATGATTCAGTGCCCTCCCTCTTCAAGCC
>NW_008825108.1:7681114-7686523 GCF_000699105.1 Pygoscelis adeliae | reverse complement strand
CCAGGGATGAATGTCTATCCGTATACTTTTGCATCAGTCATTTGGTCTTAATCTTAAAAATTTTAAATTTAAAAAAATTAATTTGCAATATAATGGAACAGAGATTCCTGGACTCTGTTAACATGAAGATCTGGTGGGTCACATGCTGCAAATTTTTATTATGGGCAGCTGCTTTAAAGCAGGTAAAAACAAAGAAAATACTTTCCTATTGTCGTGTTTTCATGTAATAAATTGCCACAGCAATGCTGTCACGTTTGAGTGGAAATAACTATACAGTCATGACCTGTACTTTGCTATGTCTAGATTTCTTTGGATGTTTCTTCTTCTTCTACATAAAACTTGTGTCTAGAGGGAATATGAAGCTGTCCTAACTTTTAATGGGGGGGACTCTGAAATTTGGGCTCCAACAGTTGGTGACTGTGCTATGGGGACTGCAGTACATCTGGGCACATCTCTTGTATGTGTACACTTCAGCTTACCTGAAGGGTTCAATTTAGTGTGCATTGACTGTCCTTTTTGGTTTCAACGTGCATAATACATGCAGGGTGTCCCAGAAGTATTCAGACTCTGCACCTGCATAGTCCTGACAGGAGGAAAAAAGATTATGAATCAGTATCACTCTTGAGGCATAGTTCTGTCCGTGAAAATATTTGCTATATAAAGTCAAAGTTAACTTTTCAAAAAGTAAGCTTATATGGACCAGTTAAGACAGCAGCAAAAAATCCAAATGGCGTGGTTTTTTCTACAGCTCTTGTTGAGCCACAAGCTCTTTAGGACAAGGGCTTAGTCTTTTTTTCTGTGTATAAAACCCATACTCATAATAAAACCATTATGATAATCCTGCATTATTGTTATCGTACTAATTAGCAGCTATTTTTAGTTCTGAACAGAGGAATGTTGAATTCATTTATCAAGGAAAAAAAGGCCTTTTGTACATTTGCTCAAGCTATAGTCAACAAAATAGGCAGTGAAGCGTGCTACACCTGATACTGTATGCCTCTAGCATGTTAGACACAGTAGGGCTGAAACTGGCATGCCCAGAAATGCTGCAAAGAATGGGTTATACAGTGTAACATTTATTCTTTAATTAAGTTACTACTTTGGAACACTATTTCTCCCTTGTCCTCATCTATGCAAAGTAATAGCAGATAAAGACATCTTATTCTTATGCAGTATTTCAGCAGGCCATCGTGATTGCTTTATTATTAATTTTATAAACCTTTTTCGATTTGGGTTGACAGCAAAATGTTTTTTTCTGGGGTTTTGCTCAAAATAAAATGATAATATATAGCTGAAGCATGTGTCGGTCTTGGATAGTTTTATAGGGTGCTGATGTCACACCAAGTGACTTTTACAAGGATGGAATATGATACAACTACATAATGTCTCGATACTTTTAGAAGGTAAAGTTGAGAAGAGGTATATGCTCCTGTGGTGTTCAATCCTATAGTCATAGTCTCGTAGAAGGTCTTGAAACAGACCATTGCATTGGCTGAGTGTTACCACAGAGGAATTGTCAATCGGTTTGCCTTCTTGTTAGCAGGGTAAACTCAGTTTTATGCTACTTCTGTGTTGTTGTAGGTCTGTAGTCTAAGTACAGTAAGTTACTGTTCTACTTCTGTCCCTAAACCCATTTGTGAAAACAAAACAAAAAAACAAACCCCAAACACTCCCACCCCCCAGAAAAAAGTGCTGGGTTTTTTTGTTTTGCCTGGTGTCTCTACTTCAAAGGTTAGGTGAATGTTTTCGACGTAGCCATCAGCTTCCATAAACTGAGCAAACCAAAGTTAAAGCAAAATCATAGTGGCGATTTTGAAGTTACAAAAAACTACTGAGAGAGGAAAAAACCAGTTTGTAACACTTGCTGTTCTGTAATTGATCTTGCCAGAAGATTCAGGAAGATCAGTTCTTTGAGTTCAAGCTTACCTGTTATTTCAATATGTTTTATGGAGAAATGTGTACATCAGTAAGGTTTTGAAGATGTGTGCTATAAAAATATGTAAATCTTAGAAGGTGTAGATGGGTCTGAGCCTAGGCAGTAAAATATATAATAAGGAAGCTGCATAAGTGCATGCAGGTTGACAGCTACGTAGGTTGTTGGTTCTGGAGTTTACAGGCCCATCTACAGAAGTAAAAGGGAGATGCGTTATAAACCTCTCAGGCTTATGGTTTCGGATGAAAGGCTGATGGAGCTTCTGTGTACCGTGAACAGTTCAGTACTAGACTAAGAAGGCTGTAGTCTTTTGTAGCTTCCCAAGCCCATTAGTTGTGGTTCAGGGAACTTACAGCGTCACTGGTGAAGCCTGTGGAGCTTGTAAGCAGTGCAAGCCTGAACTTGACAGCAACCTCAGACACCCGGTAGCCAGAAGTAGATAGGGAGAGCAAAGGGCTGGTGAGAATCCAACCCTCATCCAGGTTGGAAATAGAAGAAGAGGTGGTGATTCTTGTGCAGTCACTACTCTGAGATGGGTAGCATCTGTTTTCCGTATTGACTTTGTGGTTGTGATGTGTCTGATAGCTCTGAAACTCCTGTTGGGGTTTTTGAAAGAAAAGTGAGTTCTCTTCTCCCCCATAGCTTTTGGAATAGAGCCTGTGCTAATCTGGTGTCTTTTCTTCCACAAAGAAAACCAGTGCTGCTGTCTGCATCTGCATTTGCATTCCCAAGCAGCAGCTGACTGAAACTGGCAAAACCGGTCACTTTGGATTTGGGGTGAAGCTGGGATAATGCTGGTGATTCATTCTGCTGCTTGGAAAAAAAAGCCAACCTGTGAGCAGCAAGAGAAACCATGAGGCTGCCTGAAGGTGCAGGAAGCAGAGCTACATGGTTTACACTTTACAATGTGTTTGCAAACATGCTTTTAGGAAAAAGAACTCTTTAGTCCCTTTTGAGAGTGGATAAATGTTTGGATTTTTTCCAAGCCCTGATACAAAGCAAGTAACTGAAGTTTGAAGAATTCCCCAGTACATTTATTGAAACAACCCGTGCTTAGGAAGGGCAGAAAATAGTTAACTCTGAAAACAGGTGACTCAAGTGAAAAAAAAAAAAAATTCAAGATGTGAACTGTGGCAATGAGTACTTGGGTTAAGAAATTCATAAAGATGGTTT
This sequence comes from Pygoscelis adeliae, assembly GCF_000699105.1. NCBI lineage: Eukaryota > Metazoa > Chordata > Aves > Sphenisciformes > Spheniscidae > Pygoscelis > Pygoscelis adeliae. Next base: position 7,683,417 of record NW_008825108.1, on the reverse strand, counting down.
TCTCCCTATGCGCTTTCTTCCTCATTGTCTGTACGTTAGTATTGTCTGCTCCTGGTTTGTCCAGATGTGTTCTGCTTTGTTGTTCAACTAATGCTGCAGAAGAAACTTTTGTACCTGGAATTTCCTACCTTGAGTACTTACAGCCGGTACAGTTGCTCTGCTGCTTCATTGTGTGATTCTCACTTAACGCAGTTTTGCAATACTGCATGTGCTGAACCTCCAACACATCTTACTAACTAGATCCAGTTCTTCTGAGATGCGTCATGTAGCAGCTCTTGGGGCCGAATTCTCCTTTTTTTCAGTAACTGCTGTTTGTACGGAGTATCGGGGCAACCTTCAGGAAACTGCTACTGCAGTGTGCTTCAGACTTGACCTGAAGAAATTCCCTGTAGGCATGATAGGCTCGTTAAGTCCCCTTGATGATTTAATTCCTGGTGCTTTTGAGACATCAAACTAGGAAGCGAATTAATGTTGATATCCTGTATATCTTCACTATGCTTAAATGTTACAAATGCCTTTGCTCAGAATTGCAATTGTGTGGTAACGCTTTCTAGGAGATTGATCAAATTTGATAATGTGAGCCCAAATTGCTCTGCAAATAAACGTACACAGTCAAACTGCAACAATGAAATAAAATGGACCAGTTATTCAAGGTGAGTCAAAATGGAATCAGAAGAGCAGTGAACTCAGCAGAACCAGTCCGTGAGAGCTCTTGTTCTTACGTTGTGTGAGTTTCAGAGCTGCAAATTTCAAAGTATTATCCAAAGGTGAAGCTGGTGTCCAGCTGGCTACTCCTTGGGAACAAGTTACTGAATTCACAAAAACATGCTTCTGCCATATCAGACCTTAACAGAAGCACAAAGTATGCTAGAGTCTGCATTGCATGTCCTGGTTTTCTCATTAGGAAGTACTTCTGTGGTTGCAGCACAGATTTCATTGCCTCATATCACAGCACACAACTGTCATTTTCTGATTTCATTTCAGCAACCTTAAGTGAACAGGGAATGTGTTATCCTTAGCTGCCTAGAAAAAATAAGGTTCAGATTAAAAGTGCTCTCAACCCTGGCTTGATCATCTGTCTGACAGTACTGGTGAACTTTTTGTTAGTAATTTGGCATAAATATTAAGACTGGTGAATCAGCTGGAGAGACAGCAGGGGAATTCTTCCCACGTTTGTATAAGACCAGGCAGAAGACAAACTAATTATCCTCTGCTATAGAGCAAATGAAGAATTCTAAGAACAGTTATTTTAGTGGCAAGTATATGCTTGTAAATTTCTCATTTCTCCTTAAAAATAACAAGTTTTGAGCAATAGCTGTTCTCACACCCCAGTAATTCCAGTGTTTCTTTGCTTGAAAACGCTGAATGCTGCTGTTTATTCCCTTGTGAAAACTGTCAAGAACAAATGTGATTTCTAAAATCAACTAATGCTTTTTTCCATCCCTTTAAAAAAGTTACTTGCATGTTCTTCAAGGCAAAGATTTTCTTTCCGCTCAAGTCTGTATCAGGCCTCAAATCTCATCTTGGTTAAAAGTTATTATAAGTCTGGCTTGGGAAAGTGCTAAAGGATATGCTTACGCTTCATTGATCTGAATGCTGTGCTGAATAGTGACTGTCTCAATTACAAGCAGTGAATGGCATCTCTTGAACTTCAGAAATGTGCAGGTTCTTTTCCTCTTTGTACATGTCACAGCACATTCCTTATTGCTTAAAATTGTATCTGGAGCTTTTGATATACAGCAAATTTAAGAACAAGTTAAAAATCTTGATTTCTGAGAACAGGTGACTCAGAGAGCCTTAGACATGTAAGTTCTAGCAGTCATTATATATTGATCTCCAGCATCAATAAAACTGCTACTATGTTCTGTAAAGTCTAATTTAATGTCCCTCAAGCATACTTCTTGATGTTACAGGACTGTTACCTTGAAGATTCCATGGAGGAATTGTTAGCTTATCATGGTAGCACATCCGTGATTGCCTTGTTGCAAACATTTTAGAGAGTGATGAAAGTGGCATTTGAGAAACAAGGATCTGGAAAATTTAATAGCATCTAGCAGTATCACAGTATATGTGCTGTATTTTTTAGATTATCTGTAGACAGATGACTTCTAAGAAAATACTTAGTTTTGAGGTGATTTAGGCAGGATGGCGGGTTGCAGAATGAATGGTGAAGCATGGAGTTCATGCCTTTCTTATTAACTGGGTATGTATTTATTTTCAATTTTAGGTTGGAGGCAGTAAGCACACAATGAATGAGCACCTCCATGTTGGTAGCCATGGACAAATCCAGGTTCAGCCGCTGT
>NW_008825108.1:7661431-7681082 GCF_000699105.1 Pygoscelis adeliae | reverse complement strand
GGAAGATAATAGTAACAAGAGGACGGTTCTGACGACACAGCCAAATGGACTTACAGCGCTAGGCAAATCTGGATTGCCAGTGGTTCAGGACAGACAGTCAGAGAGTGCTCACAGACGACAAGGGAGCTCCAGCTCTTTAAAATCTACAGATGGAACAGGGAAAGTGAAAACCTCCGTTATGACACCAGAGCAGGCAATGAAGCAATACATGCAAAAATTAACAGCTTTTGAGCATCATGAGATTTTTAGCTACCCTGAAATATACTTTTTGGGTCCAAATGCAAAGAAGCGGCAAGGTGTGATTGGTGGTTCAAACAATTGTGGGTATGATGATGACCAAGGGTCTTATATACAAGTACCCCATGATCATATTGCATACAGGTATGAAGTCCTGAAAGTTATAGGGAAAGGAAGCTTTGGGCAGGTGGTGAAGGCCTACGATCATAAGATGCATCAGCATGTGGCACTAAAAATGGTGAGAAATGAAAAACGTTTCCACCGCCAAGCTGCGGAAGAAATTAAGATCCTGGAGCATCTCCGGAAACAAGATAAGGATAACAACATGAATGTTATTCACATGTTGGAAAACTTCACATTCCGCAGCCATATCTGCATGACATTTGAATTGCTGAGCATGAACCTGTATGAATTAATAAAGAAAAACAAGTTTCAGGGCTTTAGCCTGCCTTTGGTCCGCAAGTTTGCCCACTCAATTTTACAGTGCTTGGATGCTTTGCACAAAAACAGAATCATTCACTGTGACCTTAAACCTGAGAACATTCTGTTGAAGCAACAGGGTAGAAGTGGTATTAAAGTGATTGATTTTGGCTCAAGCTGTTATGAGCATCAGCGTGTCTACACTTACATTCAGTCACGTTTTTACCGTGCACCTGAAGTCATCCTTGGTGCTCGTTATGGGATGCCCATAGATATGTGGAGCTTGGGCTGTATTCTAGCAGAGCTTCTCACCGGTTATCCACTTTTGCCTGGAGAAGACGAAGGAGACCAGCTGGCTTGTATGATTGAGCTATTGGGCATGCCTTCTCCGAAACTCTTAGATTCATCCAAGCGAGCCAAAAACTTTGTGAGCTCTAAGGGTTATCCCCGCTATTGCAGCATCACAACCTTGTCTGATGGCTCTGTAATACTTAATGGTGGACGCTCTCGGAGGGGAAAGTTACGTGGCCCACCAGAGAGCAGAGAATGGGGTAATGCATTAAAGGGATGTGATGATCCCCTGTTCCTTGACTTCTTAAAACAGTGTTTAGAATGGGATCCTGCTATCCGTATGACACCCAGCCAGGCTTTGCGGCATCCCTGGCTAAGGAGACGGTTGCCAAAGCCTCCGACTGGGGAAAAGGCCTCGGCGAAGAGAATTGCAGAGAGCACTGGTGCTATAACGTCGATTTCCAAGTTACCTCCAACTTCAAGCTCAACTTCAAAACTGAGGACTAATTTGGCACAGATGACAGATGCCAATGGGAATATTCAGCAAAGAACAGTGTTGCCAAAACTCGTTAGCTGAGTTTGAAAAACCCAATGCTGTTAATATGAGAGATACAATGTGGCTGAGCCTTATTTGTATGAAAAAGTAGCTCAGATATACATTTTTATTTGCTCAATAACTTTATTCATTTGTATCTTTCAGCACTCATTTTAAATGTAAGAAATGTTGATTTTGTTTTTATAAAAACACGGGGACAATGCTTTAAGTTTTTATACTTATTTTTTAAAATGTTTGTCTTCTACAGTACAATTAGCCTTACTGTAACTAGTGTGACACAGTAATAAACATCAGTGGCAGGCCACTGGTTACAACATGACTGTCATGCATTGCAGCGTGGTGTCAAAGGTATTAACCTTCCTCTTCCATGGTTCATATTAGGTTTCACCTGGGGTAAATTTGTAAGACTCTACCTTTTGGGTTTTATGGGTATGGGTCTTAATTCTGTAAACACTTACACCTATGCCTGACTGGACTCCAGGGAGGATACTCGAAGAAATACAGTTAAGCACCTGTAAACTTGTAATTTGTCATTTTCTGTATGGTAGCCCAGAAAAAGTAGTGGTATCACTAATGATACAGTCACCTTCTATGGAATGCTTTCTTTATTAAAAAGTAATGGGTTTTGATTAAAATGAGCATTTAAATATAATGTAAAAAATAAGAACTTCCAGGGCTAAAATGACTCTTTTACCGTGCATGCCGTGTGGTAGAGTGAGAGGAACGGGCAGTCTCAGAAAGAAGGAAGGTGGAAGTATGTCTGTTCCTCTAAATCTGGAAGTGACTAATGAGTTGGTAAAGCAAAATGTTCTGGACTTCACTTCAGGTATATAACACTGAGCATTCCCACTGGGCTTCTCTTTTCCTCGCCACCCCCCCCGCCCCGTTTTCTTTTCTCTCCTAATGTGCAGTTTGGTCTCCCTAAATCACATAGGCAGAAGTGCTTGTTCTCTCACTTCTATACTGTTAACTTCCAGACTGTTAGGCTACATGGATTTCACAGATTGCTTTTATTTCGTCTGACAATGTTTGTCTGAGCGACTGTGGCCTCTCTGGTACATTTACACTTCAGATCAAATCTGCGTGTAGGGGCAAACACTATGTTACTACATTGCTCTCTGTAGAAAAGTACTTCACCTTAGACAGCATAACTGTAGATGAAAGGATCCTCAGTGGAAAGCTCTTCAGTTGGAACGCACCATCCTAGATACTTTCTAATAAGGGAGAGTTATCAAAGGAAAGTCAAATGGTTGGAATTTGGTTTAATCTTTGGCATTTGTAGCTGAAAATTAACTTCGAAGGAACAGTCAGAGATATGTCTAGATTTGTTCACGTGTGTGTGTGCGCTAATGCTTGGTTTTTCTTTTTTACTTTTAACTGCATTCATGGAAGAAAGATGGTCTTTACTGAGGAATAATATCTAGACCTATGAGAGAAATATTCACGCGTTGTAGCATGTTTTCAACCGGAACAGTTTGAAATTTAAGATCAGTATTTCATCACGTACAATGGCTGTGGTCTACATTGGATGTATAAAACATAGGAAAAGGGAATTTTAAACAAAGTAGAATATAATCTAGAAGGGTTTATGGATGTTAGAACAAGACATACTAGAATGGATTGCATTAAACCTCAATAACTTTACTATAAGCAACATTTATATGCACAGATTTTACTGAATTACCTGTACAAATTATGAAAAATACTTAAAGCATGGTCCCCTGAGAGGCCAAGAAAGTTTCCGGTTAAGTTCTCCTTCATATTCATTACCTTACCACTTAGAGCTTAATTTTTTTTGTTTGTTTGGTTGGTTTGTTTTTAATTTAATGTAAGACTGGGGGAGGGATATAAATGCAAAATGACAGAATTCTCAGGAAACATACCGCTTAACTTCTTGCCAAAAAGTCAACACCTAAAGAAGCTCCAAAAATAATTTCTGAGTAGAGGATGGTATCTGTTGATTGATGCTCTAATTTTTACAGTTATCAATCAACCATTTTTCTTTTTTTTAAAAAAAGATCGTTTCCTGCCTCTAGTCAAATTAAATTATTTAGTGTTAAATGTTCACAACTTTATACAATGTGTGTAAGTGCAATATGTAAACATGTATGAAATCATGTTAAAAAATATAGTAATACAGCTAAGAAAAGTGGCTTTTGGAATATGAATATCCAGTAAGTTATGGTCAGTAAATTCTAAGTCTGGAAAAGAGATCTATTAATTTTCATATAAAATTAACTGATTCTCATGACTGTGGGAATACAATACTGTGTGTTTTTCTACAGTAACTGGGAATCTTTACTTCCTCCACCACCTACTTGGCTTTACCACTCCTTTCTACCTTAACTCTTCCTGCAAAAGTTAAGAAATAGGGATGCTTATGTTAGGGGCGGAAGAAGAATCACCTCCCTTAATATATTTTAAAGGGAACCTTGATACATGTTCCTGCGTTTCATGGCAATTTAAGGTGAAAACAGTCATAATGTTCATGGGTCATTAATGGGCTAAAACCACTAAATTTTCTTTTTCATGTAACCAGTTCTTAATGCCAATAATGCATTTATGATCCACCTTCATAAATGCTACCGGAAACTTTAAGGCCAAAATACGGTGTGCAGAGCTATTTTTTTAACCCAGATACAGTGCAACTTCCTCTATGCTAAAGGAGCAGCTACATCAAGGTTTTTAAGTGATGTAGCTGCTTTTTATTGTAGCTTATTTATACCTGTAAAAAAGGAGGGGGGGGGAGGACATTGCCTCTTGCTTTGATGTGATTTTATTCTAAGGGCTCTGATAATTAGGCGGATAGAAGTTGGCTTGGAAACAGTGCTTAGTCTCACATGTTACCATCGTCTGGGGATGTCTGAGCTATTTTCAGATTTAGTAATAGCACAGTGTTGTCTTGTCTTTGGTTGCAGTCTCACTTGGCTCAGTTTCTTGCACCACTGGAGTGTTCATTACCACTTAAGTGTATTGGAACAACAGAGTGATGCAAGATGTGTAGATTAACAATAGAGGATGGATTGTGCCCTTGGTGTTAACAATGTGCCTTTTGTTACAAATGTGTTGTAGGGCATGCATCTTGGCCCCTTTAACCCTTTGAATACTGGATAGTAGGGATGAAATCTATTTTTAAATGCTATACCTGTCTTAAAACATCCTGTAGATGATCGAGGCCTTAACAGAAACAATAAGGCAATCACACTGCTAGGGTGGAGAGGACACTGTTCTTGTAGTACGTCTTGTTAAGGGGTTAAAGATGGCCCTTCCTCATTGGTTCTACTTTAACATCAAATTGATTTTTTTTTTTTTAATAAATTTTTGTTATGGTGACACTAGACAGAAATCAACTGTATTTGTAAAAATTTACCTCAAACTCTTTAGTTTTATAGTGTGATTTAATCCCAGGGCATTTGGTATGAACCAAAGTGCATTCCTTTTATATGTGCCTGGCTCTTATAAAGGTGGCCAGGGATTTTTACAATTTGGGTGCAAGGCACTTAAGCCACTTTTAACTTGGTGGGTGGTTTGGAGTTACAAATGACTTCATGGGAATGTTGAAAACACTTTAGACATAAGTAGCATCGGGCAATGTTAGAATCTTTAGGAAAGGGTGTGCATTATTTAATGCTCTCCATTTTTTAGTATTTTTTTCCATCAATAATATTTGTGATAAGTACAAAAAGAACTCTTTTTCCGGTCAGCAAAGATTAGAATATTGCCCACTTTAATGCTATGGTAGCATTTAAATAAAATGACAGTTGTGAATTATTGTTTCTAGGGGCTTGTACATCTCTGCTACAAATTGTAATTACTCAGTTCAACTGCTACAATTACGTCTAAGCAGTAGCTTGGGTTTTTATTGGGCAACGACTTAGACACGTGACTGTAATATGCTGCAACTGTGTGTACTGAAAACGTGAAAAACGATTGAATGTGGACGGTGTATATATGTATGTATAATTTTCTGTGAGATGCTGCTGTTGCCACTTAACATTAAAGATGTTGTAGTGGGTTTTAATCCTAGTGGCCAGTTTTATGATACTGTATGTATTGTACAGCTGATGACAGGAGTTAAGACTGTTCTAGTGAATATTTGTTACATTTTATTGTTGTGGCCAGAGATCATTTCAGAATAAAATTTTATGTCCTACTTTACTTCTCTCCACTGCAGTTTGGGTTTTTTTCTGATCGTGAAGAGAGCCCTTGGAGTGCTGGCATTTCTTCAACATGGAAAGGCCTTCTCCTAGCGTGCTGAAGTCAATGCCAGCAGTGCCTTTGTCCCCCAGCGTGCTTACTGGTATCTGTATATAGTAATTACCCATTGCTGGAGGATGACTTTGCTGCTGCTTTATGAGTTTTGACAGCCTTGAATATTGCCCAAAGGCTGCCTTTGCCCTGAGGTTTCTAAAGTTCTTCTCAGGACTTAGAAAGTAATACATTTTGTATTTTTGTTTGTCCCATACTCGAGAGAAAACATCTTTGGCAGGAATTTTTGCCTGCACGGGTGTTTTAATTTTCTTTTAGCTGCTTTTTAAAGATTTTTAAAAGTAACAATATATCTGATTTTATAAGAAGTACTTGATTGAGAAAGGTGCATTGTATTTTCTTTTTCTTAAAACTGCTTTAAAAAAGCCCGGATTTCTGCACTGATTTTTGAGCCAGACTGACTTTTCGGAACTTGTCAGACCTCGTAAAGTCCCAGGATAACGAGAACATACTACACAAAGCTGGTAGGCTAGACTGAGCTAAATTCTGTTCACATACACATCCGGAGTAATTTCACTGTTCAGCGCAGAACTGTCTTGGGAGTAATTGGCCACATTCTCTTCTTGGTAATGTCAACGTACACCCAGAGCAGTTTCACTGAAAAGCTTTCTGATTCAGGTGAGACCCAGGCTGAAATCGAGGGATTTTAACTGCACTTTAGTGTCTCCTTTTCAGCGTAATTGGGAGATTCCAGAGCACAAAAAACATCAAGACTAAATATAGATAAACACAGTTTACAGCCCCAAAGAGCAGCAAGCCAAAAATTACATCTTTGTGAATTAAAGCCTATTTGTTAATGACTGTGTTCTTCTGAGGACAAAGGTAGGGGGTTTTTTTGGTTGGTTTTTTTTTTTAGTTATTTTAGCTTCTTTTAGGGATTTCCTTCTAGTCTGTCTCTCACCCTCTCCTCCAGCCATCTATCCCTCTTGCCAACTCTTGCACACTTCTGCCACATCTGTTTTTTCGTTTGAAGAAGGGTAGGGGCCATCTCACCTGATTTCGGTTGTCTGGAAGTTGGGGTTTGGCCCGTGCCATTTGCTGACGCTCCCAGTAGCTGGTGGGGAAAACTGCGTTGCCCTCTGCCAGCGCTGCTCCCTCCCTGGTCCCTGACAGAGAGCTCAGACCCCTGCCTAAAATGGGGCCCTGAATGATGGTCTGTAGCCGCTGTTAGCTCCACAGTACTTCCTTTTGTGAAGACATAGTGGCTTCCTTCGGATGTCAGCTGTGCATCTCTTGGGGTTTTTTTACAGCAAACCAAGTAAAGAATGTGAGAAGTGTAATTATGATCAGGTACCATGTTCTTCACTTCTAGGTGCTGCTGCTTTTCTTAAAAATCCCATTTTGTCCCATTTTTTTAAGACCTCCTTATTGAAAGATCCAGCATGAATTTTACGCCTCATCAGAACATGAGAAATTAAAAAGCAGGTAAATATTAAGGGAAGTACCTGTACAGGGCTATCTATGGTCAGGAGGTGGTATTTAGAGGGGAAAAAAGATACCTGTAAGATCAATAGGGCCAAATTTGAGGTAAACATGATCATTCCTGGGTTCGGTGAAGGTTCAAGAATTACACTGAGATTGGGTTGAGATTGGGAAAGTCTTAAATGCATCTCAGTGTCTGAAAACCATTGATAACCTATTATTTCAGTGGAAAAACATCTTTCTTTGAGAGCTTGTCATTTTAAACTCCATGCTAATAATTAAAGGATAACATTAAAGGGTCTTTTCTGTAGCTAGAACTTTAAAAATTGTTATACATTTCTTTAAAAAATGTGATTTATAATGCTATTATACTGCTAGCATAGGCCTGTGTTTTATATTTTAATGTCCCTGAGAGGAAGAACATTCCTTGTCTTTATCTTGAGTACATGATACTAGACGTCTCCCGGCCATCAGATATGCTATAGCAGAGTAAAAGTGGCATCGACAGAACTGGTTTCTGTTCCTTCACAGAAATCCTCCGCGACTCTTGGAACTGGGGTTTCTCTGTGTCATTTTCCCTATTTGGTTTTGTCTGTTGTTTGTTTGCTTGTTTATTCGTTTGTTTTTAAGAAGTGCTTTCAAGCCTCTGGCTGTGGCGAGTCTTGGGTCTGTGCCGACTATCGAGCACTTGGGGATAGGAGTACTGCAAAAATAATGGTTCTTTAGCTTTTTCCCAACAATAAACAGAAAGTCTAGCTTAGTACCAAACTCCAAAGACAGGGAACGCACATTCACCTCCAGCTGCTGGGTTCCAGTCTCCACACCAGCCGTTAACCTTGTTCTTTAACTTCTGCATGAAGTTCAGCAGAAATGCCAAGTGCTGCAGAATGAAATGGCTTGTGTCCATCACTTTGAGGCGGGAAAAGAGACTACAAAAGCAAGGTCATGACATCTTTTTGGAGAAAGTTTGGGATATAGCTGGAGTGAGGGAGAAGTTCTGCTGAGAAGTTCTTGGGCTGGGAGCTCTGCGTGCCACCCTGGGAGGTGGCAAACGCAGTGTTCCTGCTAACAGAGTGGAAACTGTTTTCCCTTTTTTGTAGGCTGTGTTTTCATTGCTTTGCTTTGCTTTGGTTATCTGCAAACTGGACATGACTATGCATACCTTACGTACCTAAAGATACTGTCTGGAGTAGCTGCAAATGGTGAAGTATTACTTTATAACTAATGTTGGCGAGGTTCTTGTTCAGAGACTGTCTGACCTGGCAGTGCCCTGTGCGTAGCACCCACAGAGTCCATATAAGACTGTCTAAATGCAAAGCATTGCAAAATAGAGGTGCAGTGAAGTATTAAACCTTGATTAAACATAATACGTGAGAGAAGTGTCCTCCAAGCAGAAAAGAAAAGCAACTGACAATTGTGTTATAAAGACTTTCAGCCAAACTCAGTTTTCAAGCATAGTATTGATTTATTTAATAAGATCTCTTTAATTTAATAAAAATGATCTGAATAAAGGGATAATATTAAGATTTTTTACTTCAGCTTCAGTGTAGCAGTAAAAATTCCACACTGAATTTTTTTTTTTTCCCCAAGCGTGTGGGGTGCTTGCAGACGCTACGAATACACTTTCGCTCAAGCCATCTGGGTATAGAGATCTACTCTAATATCATCTCCTGACAGAGGAGCAGGACCTAAACTTAAAGAATGTGTGTGTGTGTGTGTGTGTGTACAACATATATATATGTATGTGTGTGTGTACATATATATATGTATATATTATTCTTTGAAAAACAATAACAAAAACTCTGCAGGCATTCTTTGTAGTGCTTTACAAAGAAGAGAGATGTGGCTTCGTTTTCGCTTTGCCTCTTCGAAGGTTCAGTGTAAGCCCAACACCTTTGCATTACGCCCACGTCAAAGCCAACTCTCACCACTGGAGTCCCTGTTTTGCCGGTGGGATGTGCAGCGTGAACCTCGGCTTTCCTGCTGGAGGCAGGGGGTGCTCGGTGAGCAGGAGGTGGGTGTCACTCCAAGGACAGGTGGTCCTTGTCACTTCTTCCGAAGCAGTTGTTCACCAACAGGAGAGCTGTTTTGTAGCTTACTCTGCTTGGCAAATGAAATTTCTCCTTTGGGATTAAAGCCTGAGTCCATGCACTTAGACTGGCTTGATAAACTTCAGCAGAGAAAGAAATCCGAGGCCAAGGCAGAGCTTGTAAAGCCCACAGCTAGAATAAAAAGGGATTTCTACAGATCCCAGTACTTGTCACGTCCAACTGTGGCACTTCCAAAATGGCCTCTAAGATCTGAAAGACCTTTCCAAAGGTCTGTGCAGAGACAGCTTTGCCCAGGACATCCCTGGGCTGGTGGCCCTGCCTGCCCTGCCTACCCTGCACACAGATGCTCTGCCAGTGCCTCTGGCTCCCCTGCGAGGCTGGCGCTCCTCATGAGCTTCCAGCACTTCTAGCTTCCTCGGGGTACAAAGAACACTTCACGGACAAAAAAAAAAGAAGCGTTGCTAAGGCGAAACTAAACATTTGTGTATCAAGGGCACTGCACGCTAGCAACGGGACACTGCGCTGCTATTTGCCTGGCTGTCAGTCCCGTGAGCTGTTTATGCCCTGCTGGACCTGCTCCTCCACGGACACCTCCCAGGCCTGCTGGCACCCATCTGTCTGCCATGCTGGGGTGGACCGGCAAGACTTACTCCTCCTGAGCTAGCCTGTCACTGCCCATGGCTCTGCAAATCGCTTGCCAAAGGCAGTGAATTGGTAGTATGGTGCTTCAAAGATGAAGTTGCTGCCATAGGGTACCCGGCAAGGTGTCCCAGCCCACCGGTGGGAGCTGACCTTAGAGCGGGCTGTGCCCAGGAGCTGTGCACATGCACAAGGGTGGGACTGGCCCCGCTCCTTGCAGGCTGCTCCTGTCCCTAACGGTGCGTGAGGGGCAGGGACACTTCCCCTGTCCTTTCCCGCATGGCAGAAGCGAAGGGTGATGCTCAGGTAACGCGCTCTTACGCTGCAGGAAGAGGAAAGCGCTCCCTACCTCAGGACTGGTGGCATCAGGCAAAGCAGCTTAGAGCTTGTTAGGATGGGATGTGAGGCGGCTGTAACACACTTGTACTGCTGGCACAGGGGGGAATGTTTCCAATCCTAAGCGTTTGCAGATGGCCTGTCTTAATTAGCTTTGACAAGTACCTAAGTTGCTGTAAGTTACACCACAAATGGGATCCTGAAGCTTTCATTTTTTGTCACTTTTAAATAAAGCTTTTTCCCTCCTCCTGCTACAGCATTTCCATTTTTCTTTCCATGTAAGGCTCTTGAGAAGAAATGAGATCTTTGCGTAGCTGAGGAGCTATATTTTGATTGACTAAATGACTTATAATTAGGAGGTAGCTCCTGCCAGTGCTCTTCATATGTTGATTGAGAATTGCCTGCAGCAAATCAATGCAGGCAGAGCTGCCAGAAAGGCATGCTGATGTCTTCTCACAGCATATACCTTTCAACCCCAAATTTCCTCTGGTACTGACGCAGACAAATTATCTTTATGGCCAATGACTCTACAGGAGTTACAGGGTTGCAGTCCAAGGACCTTCAGTGAAATACTTAACCCGTGCAGTTATTTATGATCTATTGTGTGGGAGTAGCGATGCTGGTAGCCTTTTCAGAGCCCGTGAATGAAGTGTGCGTGAAATCAAGCTGAAGGCAAGTGTGCCTCTGCCTTTTAAGGATGTGAAGCAGAAACCTTTTCCCACCTGGTAAAAGCCACTTGGCCTGCTTGCCAAAAAAGGTGGCTCTGGACTGGGCTCACTTGGGCAAGATTAGAGAGAGGAGAGACAGCTGCTATGGGCCTTTGAGGAGATACAGATGTGGTTTTTTTTCTCCTCTGACAAAACTATGTCATAACAGGCACCTGGGATGTTCTGACAGGAAGGAGCTGGGCACATAAACCATCCCTGGCTATAGCAGAGGACCAAGATAAGACTCTTTGCTCCCACTTTCCTGGTTTTCCCTTGGCTGAGGTGGGTCTGGCAGTGCTGGGCAGACAAACTCCCCTTTTGGCCAAAGCTGAGGAAATCCTCATGAGCCAGCCTCTCTGTAGATGGGCAGGGCGGAGTGACAGGGAGCATGGTGGCTGGCAAAGGAAGGGCAATAAGCAATAAACAAGGGATCGCTTTGTTCCTCTCACTGGAGTTCATTCAACTCTCCATTGCGTTTGACTTGGGTATCATTGCTTGAGCCATGAGCACCCTATGTATTCAAAAAACAGATTCAAGCCACATAAACTCAGGAGATTAAAAAAAAATGTTACCTGTTTACTTTTGTTTAATTGCCTTCATGGATCTCAGCTTTCAGAGTTTACATTTATATATTTCTTTTCTACCTTCCAACCACGACAACCAGAACATTTCTAGAAGCAAAGAGCCTAAGGGACATCCAGTATTACAGCAGATACCATGTCATAAAATCCCTTACATAAATTTACTATTTTTCTGCTATAAAAGTAGTTAGCTTACTGGCACCTACTGCTGCTGTTGGAAGACTGTTATAAACCACTGTTTCTTTGATGGTTAGATATGTGCTTTTAGCTTAAAATAGTTGATGACTTTTTTCATGCTATTTGTTCTTGTGCCAACACTGTCTTATAGCTTGAATGATTCTTCAGCCCTGCTGGTATTTGGGCATGTATTTATAAAGTGTAATCATATCCCCCTTTTGCTAGGCTAACCCTATTAAGCTATATTTGTCTCAACAGTAAAATTGACTCCCCATTCTCATCCTATTAGGTCTCTGCACCTGTTCTGGCTTGAGTTCAGCTTTGTTAGCGCTGTGGACGGCATTCTGGTTGCGGTCCCGCCGGGGATATGTACAGTATGAAAAATACCTCTCCCTGCCCACCGCGGTACTTCACCCAGTACATCCCAGGATTTTTCTCCTCTGTGTGATGCCGGCAGCTCAGGGCCATTCCTCAGTCCTTTGGCTGCTCCCTGCTTCTCCTCCCTTCTGCCCCATACAGCTGATGAGATGCAAGTTACAGCAAAATTTCTCTTGGCTGGTAACTGCTTGACTTTGTTTTATTAGATTTCCATCACCTTATCATGAGAAATGAAACCCTGTGATTCTCATGAGTATATGTAATTTGAGAAGCTGGAGCTTTTAGGAAAACATTAGAAATAATGTGACTCTAAGAAAAAATAATCATATTCAGCATTCATTTTTCAAAGATGTTTCACGATGTGATGCAGTTGGCTGTAATCAACATTGACGTACCAAGGTGTTGCTGTAACACCAAAAAAAATAGCAAAGATGTTTTGACTATTATGCTGCCAGCTCTCATGACTTCAACTGGTGTTTTTCCTCAAATCCTCGCTCCTAGAATTGTTACTATACAGTTACATTTTCTGACCTTTTACTGAAATAAAAGTTTCTAGTCTCAGAGCTATGTCTGGAAAGAAGTATGTTGTAAACCCCAAAACTGGAGAACAATTCCTATGGACTTAAAAGGAACAGATTAGAAAAAGAAAGCAGATTTAAATTCTAGACTAATGAATTTTCAGGACATGTATCAATATTGCTAAGGTTTTCTGAGTGTTCAGCATCCTCGGTGTTATCAAAACCATGTGAAATAGTATGATTTGAAGCAAAAATCCTGTTTTTCTACACACTTAATTGAGAGTTGCTTCATGGAGAGACATCGAGCCAGATGTGGTGGTACTGTTGTGCCATACCTGGCCATCTTGCATCGAAATGTCTTACACTGAGCGCTCAGGTACACTGTTCATACTCACTTAAAAAGGCACAAAGAAAGAAGATGATAATAATAAAGCAGCTGTGGAAAATGGGGGATGCTTAAAATTTCTGGGGTGAATTTAGTCCCTATGAAGAACTGATAGCAAGACTGAACTTCGTGGGGCATGCTCTTATCATGGGTCATGAGAAAGTGAGACACAAGCTGGCCCCGGCCTCTGCCAATTCCCACTTCTATGTCACTCATAAAAGGATTACAGCTGGTGAGAGGGGATGGATGTGCCAACTTGCGGGCTTCAGTAAGATTCACTAATGAGTTTAACTCAAAGTTTGAAGGCATGTCTTCAAAGGTGGTATGTTTAGACTGTGTTGACCCCTAGTGCTAGCTGTTCTGTACAATGTGCATCCCAAATGTAGGCATTTCTCTAAAAAAATCAAAGGCCACATTGATGACCAGGGAGGAAGCCTCAGTGTAAGTCTTCGCTGCCCATCCTTTTTATTCTGTTTACCAGTGAACCCCCTCCTGTACAAAAGAATGGAGTTTTCTTGCAAAGAAAGGCTTCTGCTTGGGATTGTTTCTGCTCTTTCCTTCAATACAAAGTTTCCTGGACAAGCTAAGAAAATACAGTGAATGGAAGGGCAAGAAAGTATTATGGATGGCTGCTTTAAAGCTGGAAAAAACATTTTTCAAGTACATTTTTAATATTTATTTTGAAATATTGTCAAAAGCGTGAATTTTTAAGTGTTAGGTTTTGCTTTTGTTTTTCTTCCCACGCTTTACAGTTTTTTCTTTCTTTCCTTTTTGGCACTCGCTTATTTTGCCACAGGAACATAGAGAGAGGGAGAAAACAGATTAAAAGTGAAAGAAACCAGACGAAGTCGGTTTAAATGTGAAACTGAAAACACTGCAAAAATTTTGCATAGAGCTTTCATTTTCAGACACACAGAAAATTCACTGAAAAAAAATCAGTTAAACAAATGAAACAGGTCTACATTTGGATTTTCTGTACACAGAGGTTTTATCTGACTGAAACTTCAATCCTACAAAGATTTTATTGCTTGTTTAGCTTAATACACATAAACATTTATTTTTGCCAGGGTGGATTAGAAGTCATATTCGAAGGGCTTCTATGAAGCTTCTAATTGCTCTAAGATCTAACAATAAGGACCTTAAGCTCAGAAGAACCCACTTCTTGTGGTGACTAGAAAACATGACAATATTATGGTCTGGCTTTGTATGAATGACTGAGGAGGTGACAACCAAGGCCCATTGCTGAATAAGTAAATATTCACACCCAAAGCTTTGCTTTATTTTTCAAGGAGGGCTTAGGGAGCTTGCGGGTATGTTTGCTTCCTGAAGATGATGTTTGGATTAAGTCTGTTTAGGAGAATACAGTTGTTTCTACTTGACAATGAGCATAGCCAGATACAACTATATTCTGGTCCGAGGCTGGGATAGATTTTTGGTTTTGGCATTATTTGCCCACCTAAATGCGCAGAAGTAACAGCATCTATTTTTTTCTCTATTGCTGCCTTTCATACCAAGGTTATCAGGAAATAAAACCAACCCAACTTTAGCCTCCAAAATGGGCAAGGGAGCAGGCTTGTAAAATAATCTGCTCCAGGAGCTGGTTGGTTTGTGTCCGTTGGGTGATGCAAAAAGCCAAGGCGGAGGAGGAACATGGTTTGATTACTGGCAGCTGCTGTCCAGCTGATGTAACTCGGTAATAGCTGGTGACAGGCAGAAACTATAGAAGATACAAATGATAATTCCTTGGGGAGCTCCAGACATAAATAATTCATCAGAATGAATTTTATAGTAGGGGTCAAAAGAAATTGAAGAAAGCCTGAGTGTTAACTCTCTGAGGGAGGAATTGACAGACTGTTTTTGTACAAACTATGTGGGGGGGGAATACAGGCAAATTAAATGTAAATGAAGAATATGACATTGTTCCTATTACCTGGAACCAAAGTAAGAGAGACATGAGAAATAAAAAAAGGAAGGATGATTAAGGAAATGTCAGTAACTGAAACTGCTGCTGGATAACAGTGCCAGAGAGATGCTGGGTAATGGCAACAGCAGAGTGAATTGCCACAGGTCCATACTGTCGCACAATGTGTATATCATATAGTCACACAGAAGAGTGTCTTCTTAGTAATTAGCTCAGTAACTTACCCGTAGTTAGGAGCTGATTAATCTCTCCCGAATATTTCATGTGTCTGAGTAAGGAAGGCAGTAAGACTGCCTGTCTGTGTGGGAAGGACAGAAGTCCTGGTGTGGGACATTGTTGTGGCTCCCGCAGGTGACATCTGCAAGGGACTAACCTGCAGGGTGGCCGAAGCCATTCCCTGCTGATCATGCCATGGGCTAAGTTCCCCCCGCATCGCCCAGTGCCATTCTGGGGCTGCATCCCGATGTGAGGGGCTTTGAGTTTCCCACAGTGCGGCTTCTACCTCCAAAAATGCCCTCGGAGGCTGGTTTTCCAGGAGGAGGAAAGCTGTCATGCCCCATGCAGCTGAGTTCACTGAGGTAAAACAACAATGCTTCAACTGAGCAAATTTAAGGTCTGTTTCTCTGAGACTGCTTTTAAAAACATTTCTTGGTGAAGCTCTTTTTGAGCTCGCCTAACACAAGGTGACTATTTTTCCGCATACTAGGCTATAATTCTGCAACTGTTTGTGTTTGGGTTTTATGTTTGTCCTAGTTTGTGAACTCTGACTAGTCAAATAACTTCATCCTGACCGAAGAGGGGTGATTTTGTCATATTTGAAGACATGCTGGCTTAGGAATAAGTTGTTATAAGCCTGTGAAAATGGCATGTTGCTTACGTGCAGCGCAAAATTTTCCACCCAGGCTCATATTTTCAAAAACGGCCTCTAATTTTGGGTATCCAAATTTAGTGTCCTGGAGGCTGACTTTCAGAGATATTGCCTGCCCCCAAGTCTGAGCATGTATACTTTATGGTCCCCAAAATAGCTTCTCCAGGCCAGTCTGCTTCGTTGCAGAGAGCAGCCTTTGTTTTGTACTATTCTGGATTCATATTTTGTCATTGTCTGAGAACTGCTGGCTCTCACATATAAAATGTTTTCCACACTGTTTTGTGGAAAGTTTTGTGCTCCCTAAATCTAGGGAACTTTCTTTTCCGGGACTTTCATATTGCCTTAGGTCAAAGGTCTCCTTCCTATCCAGACCGGGGTGGGGGGGGGAAAGTCTTTATTTTCCCATATAATCACTTGCAGACTGCAACTATGAGAATAAAAGGAGACACACTTTAACTACCTCAATTATTTTAAAGCAAAAAGGTGTGGGAGAAGGATCATCCCTTGTTACAAAAATCCATGAGACTGGCTGGTACCTCACTGTACGTGATGCCATCTGAAAAAAATTCAGTTTGGTGCATCTTACTCCTATTTAGCTGAGTAACCCAGAGAAAATCTCCTTTGAACATAATGGGATGAGGGGAATCAGAATAAAATGTTAAATCTTTTTTTGTCCTAGCCTTGTAAAAGGCAGGAAGTTGCTGCTTTCTTGCTGAATTTTCCCCTTGCCTGCTTGCACCTTTTCACAGGGAGGCATTTCTTGTTTTCTGATAAGTTAAAATGCGATGTTCTCTCTTATGTGCAGCGGGTTTGCTGTGATCTAGGGAAAAAGGATGCGCATGTGGTAATGTACCAGTTTCCAAAAATAAATAGAAGGATACCCTGGTGAATTGTGCTGATCGCAGGATTAATGCTCTCTCTTATTACTGAATTCATGCCGGGTGCAGGTAGCATTAAAGGAGGCTGAAAAACCACAAGGGACTCTGTAGTTCTTTTTTTTTTTCTTTAAGACAAAAAAGCCTGCCTCTCCTGTCAGTTATACCGCAATTGCCAGAGCCAGATGAGAAGCAATGACATGATAAATAAATGCCCTGTGGCACATGATAGGACCGGCCTGTGGCTGGGTGCTGATGTCTGTCCAGGCCGTTTCTATAGTGGGAACATCCAAACAACCCCTTTTACTCTGGATGCTTCAGAATTACTCCTTTTAATCTACTAGGTAAAGCGCATGCTTGTAACAGTGGGCACCACTTTCACGGCAGTATAGCCTAGAAAATACGGAAGCAGCAAAAGCTGCTGCACCACTTCCAAGAAAGCAAGAGGAGGCTGAGCCCTGTGCAAGGGATCTCGGCTGTTGCCAAAGAGGAGCATGTTTTCTTGACTGAGCAAGCAGCAGAGTGTGAGAAGCAGAGTGCTTACACAAGGCCGCTTGCTGGGAACGTACCAGCGAGTCTCCTCACGTTTTCTTGTGCAACAAACCCGGCATTGATTGACAATTTTGCAGATGTACATGAGGATCAAGAATGGAAACTTTCAGCTCTTATACCACGAGGCCACACAGTGCCAGCTTTTGCCCATCTCCTGCGATGCCCAGTGGTGTCTGCTGCTGTCTGCCCCCATTAATTTGCTCTCCCTTTGAAGAACAAGGGATGAGGTTAGAAATCATGACCCTGATGGGGCACGGGGTGGTGGCAGGACCCCACAGTGTATGGGGCAGGGGGCAGGAGCCAAGGTCCCCCCCAGCTCCTCCCATTGCCGTAAGACTGAGCACAGCCTAAGCTGCTGTCCCGCTCCTCGGCTTGGGCAGCGAGCCCTCGGGCTAGCAGGCACCGAACTGTTGCTTGTAAATGCCTGTCGTGGTTTAACCTCAGCCGGCAACTAAGCACCACACAGCCGCTCGCTCACTGTCACCCTGGTGGGATGGGGGAGAGAATCGCAAGGGTAAAAGTGAGAAAACTCGTGGGTTGAGATAAAGACAGTTTAATAGGTAAAGCAAAAGCTGCACACGCAAGCAAAGCAAAACAAGGAATCCATTCACTCCTTCCCATGGGCAGGCAGGTGTTCAGCCATCTCCAGGAAAGCAGGGCTCCATCACGCGTAACGGTTACTTGGGAAGACAAACGCCATCACTCCAAAAGTCCCCCCCTTCCTCCTTCTTCCCTCAGCTTCATATGCTGAGCATGACGTCATATGGTATGGAATATCCTCCCAGCTTCTTGTGCCCCTCCAGCCTTCTCAGTCGGTAGAGCACGAGAAACTGAAAAGTCCTTGACTAGTGTAAGCACTACCTAGCAACAACTAAAACATGGATGCGTTATCAACATCGTTCTCACCCTAAATCCAAAACACAGCACTGTACCAGCTACTAGGAAGGAAATTAACTCTATCCCTGCCGAAACCAGGACAATGCCCCGAACCAAAACAAGCAGAAATAAGCCAGGAGTGTGAGTCAAAGGAGGAAAAGGGGTTTCCTCTGCACGAGCTCTTGAGTGAGCAATAGCAGGCAGAGAGATGCTCCCACAGTCAGTGTGAGGCAGGTGTCCTCCAACCAGGATCCCCCGCCACATGCGCAGGGGGTCCTGGAGGACATGGTCTATGTCCAGTTCACAGTAAAAAGCTCCAAAGGCTTATAACGCAGGCATAGGATTCCCAGCAGCGATGGGTTACTGCTGGATCATGGCTCTTGCTAATGTAAGCAAGTTTCACCCACATAATTATAAGAGAGAAAAAACAGGGATTTTTCTCATTTTACCTCTCCATCTCTGGACACTCTCTCCTTTCCTGCCCTCGTAGTGAGAAAATATAGAGCTGCTCTTCCTTGTCAGGGCCAGACACATGGATACGTACTGGCACTCCCTAACTGCAGCATATGATTCATCTTATGTTTTTATATAGGTCTCCCTTGCTGTCAGCTGTCCGACTTTCGGTGTCGGCACAGAGATGGCGGCAGGTCCCAGTGTCCCTACCAGAGCTACTATAGCATTACCCACACAAAATGGCTTTAAAGTGAGGCACTTCGGTCCGGAGTCCCAGTATGAGAGCGCCTATCAAAAAGCTGGCACTCCTGCCGAATAAATCCCTTGCAGCACTTTGCTCTTGCTGCCGGGGTAGTTAAACAAAGGGATGCCACAAAACCTTTCCCTGTGTGGCATTTAAACAAGCTGTCCACTTGCTGATGATATCTGGACATTACTGGAGGGCAATTTTGCTTGTGTAATTCGCCGGAGAGAGATATTTGTTCAATAAGCTGGTGCTGAGAAGGAGCGTTCGTTTTGATTTTTGTGCACTGGGACCACGACAGCCCCTCTACAAAGTGTTAAGTGCTTCAATCATTTTTATGCGTGTTGCTTTTCCCCATGCATTTGTCAAGTTTGGTTAACATTAATTTCCATTATTTCCTCTGAAACAGAGGATTAACCTGCAGCAAATTTTTATATCTAGACTTCACTGCAAGACAGGGGTGTCTGCTCATTTAGATACAAATACATTGGCAACGTGACACGCTGAAACACAGTATAATAATGCAGTTGCATGAATTGCTCTTCATAAAGCTCATCTAACCCTGTACTCTGTGTATCGATCCTGGGAGTGACAAATTCCATCTGAGGAAGGCAGCACTTTGAGATATTAAAGTGTAATTTATGGATTCATTTACTGGGGTTCCAGAATTGATTTCCTTAAATGTTATGGAGTATATCTGATGCAAATCCCCTGGGATTTGGAACAATATTGTAAAATACCATCCATTCCTAGTTCCCTTTGTAATCATTTAATGAAGGCAGAATGTCCTTTGTTAAATGGGCCCTTTCATCCTCTGGGTGAATTAGGTGCAATTATAATTAAACTTCCATTTAGAATTGGAACTAAATTAAAATCATATAAATAACTGAATCTT
>NW_008825108.1:7651858-7661381 GCF_000699105.1 Pygoscelis adeliae | reverse complement strand
CGCTCTTGCCGGAATAGACTTTTTATGATGCATTAATAACTCCCAATTCCTATTACATATTTATCTAAGGCAATACATTATATTTCAAATGTTTAACAGAAGACTCCCATAAGGAAGGATCTAATAAAGTACTCTATTAGATATCGAGTAGTTTTAACTGTACTGCAGATTCTCTCAGTGCCTCCTGCTGCTCCTGAAAGATGAGGCAATAAAATCTGTATTGCAATGTGGTGCAACATTTTATCTGAAACTGGGTGATGTTCTTGGAGTGCCATACAGAGTGCTATCACATTGGATTGGGTGACCTGAATACACACACACACACACGCATGCACGCACGCACACCATCAAATAGCATAATTTCATTACTTTCTTCCCCCCACTCCCAGGGCTAGTTTGATATGTACTTCAGAGGCTTTGCAAGTCATTCTGCAAAGTAGTCAATGCCTAGGGTTTAGGGTTCGGATTGCATTTCAGAGTAATACAAGCATTACTCTAATGTCTTATACTGAACTTTTTGTAAGTATTTCTCTGTTGAATCAGGGTCCTCCACAGATACCATGGTCAGCATGTGTTTATTTTCAATGTGGAAAGAAAGTACTTCCTGTGAAGCTATAACTATGTGACATACAACTCCTCTTACCTCATTCTTCATCTCTGTGGTAGCTGCCACCAGCTTTGGAGTCCGTGGTGTTCACCGCCCCAGGGTGACAGACAGCACGAGAGCTTGGATAGGCTCCACTTGCTCCACTTGCAACGCTCCAAGCCCAAGCACTTACCTTCAGCTTCCCTGAGTCCTGCCAAACCCAACTGGGTGACCTGATTGCAGGTCATCCCAAGTGACTTTGCCTTCTCTAACATAAGTACATACAGCCTGTGTCAAAAAGAGGGGAAGATGTAAAACAACAGCAGAAGCAGTGAAAATAATCATCATTAGGACATAACAGTAGAAAGTGAATATAATCCTCTTTTAGGAAAGGATAAGAAAAGGGAAAGCAAAATTATGGAAGGTGTTAACCACTTTTTAAAGATGTTTTGATGATAAGGCTAGTACAAAAAAATCTCATATGGAATAGAACTTTGCTGGCAAGCAGCAATTTTGGAAACCTTTAAATCATTTTGATATCTGGCTGCTCATTACTATCATATGTAAAATGCAGCACAATTATTCCATTGAATGTTGTACAGTTTATGTAACTACACTTTTGCTATCTGCCTTGATATTTTTGCATCAGAAGTGTTTTAAAATATTAGACAAACACCAGTAAAACAATAGCCCTCTCTGATGTACTGAAATGTACAGAACTATAGAATTTTCATGCCAGAATATATCTGACAACACTGTTTTTCACCAAGCTCAGACCTTCTTATAGGTAGATATACTGTTGACCAGTAGAACATGAATACAATGTCAATAACAACAAACCCAAGAAAACCAAAATTTGATGGCCTTTTGTTGCTGTGAATTCCTACTTATGCTCAGGTTATCTTGCTTTCAGAAGATATTAAATGGAAACAAGCTTTTAGGAATGACACAAAATGAAGTTAATTTTGTTAAGTGTTCTCACTTACCAAACCAATTTTGAGTAAGTGAACTGAAAATCTGCTTCATGGATTGATATAATATAAGGTTGATATAGTTTAAAGAATATATTAATAGTGAATAATGAGTGGAATTGGAGCAGTATATGAGGCAGTGGCATAGAGCAACTTTTGTTTTTAAGACTCCTTAATTGCAGAAGAAAAAAATTTCTCTGACTCTTTGAGCACTGCAATCATTTTGGCAACTGAGCTGAATCTTTTGAGGGTGGTGAGTGCAGTAAAACAATGTTGTGGTTTGCTTTAACTGCTCAGATCAAGGTCCCAGTTAGCTTTCTGGCACAGATCTGCTGGAATGGATTTCATCATCTAGGGGCTGTTCATGCTGTGTTTTGTAATCAAGGCATTTAATAATTGTAACTCTGTGAGTCCTGTCTATAACTTCACGTGCATTGTTATAACACTTGCATTGATGATCTTTAACTTTGGAAGTAGGAGGTATTGGCTGTGAGGAGGGGAGAAAAATGGGCGGTGGGCATAAAACAATCCCTTTGGTCAAAACCACATAGCATTTTGCAGTGCTTTCTGCATGGATGTTCTTTCATGACTGTAAGTTGTCATAGTCATGTGCAGACGTTTGAGCCAATTACGCCTTTTTTTTAATTAAAATGGCATCTTTAAAAATAAATCCTAACCCTCGTTTCAATCTCACAAACTCTATACAACACAACACAGGCTTTGTACTGAGGGTGCAGGATGTCTCTCTGCTACTTGCCCTTTACAAACAACAGGAGAAGTCATGTCAAAATGTACATGGGCTTTTAAAAAATCTTACTATGCTTCCCTCTCATTTGGAGCATTCCCAACCCTCCAACCCCCCAGCTCCCTTTATTGTGGAAAATAGGAAAAATCAGTGCCTGTTTCATATTCCCTTAGCTCTTCTCCAAACTAAATAGGTCAAGATGCTGATTTTCCAGAGATGCTGGGTAACCACTTTTTGGCAGAATTTGTGCTTGGTCAAATTTTGTGTCAAGCAGGCACCTCAGAGTGAGATTGGCAGGTGTACTCCCTGGTTTGGTGTACTCCTCTCATGTAGATTCTCATCTCAGCATCCCAAACATGATAGCTCAAGTAATGTCCTCCTTTTGGGACCCTCTCCTTCCTATCCCCTTTTTCAATGAGAGGCAGTGACTTACACAACGAATACAACATTGAAGGCACTGTCCCATCAGCATTCACATTCGCTTATTATAAAAAATGGTAATTCTTGATTCTCCCATCTGGCATAATTTTTATTTGTTTTACCGCAGTCGTATGGAGTTGATGATTTTTATTCAGCCGTTCCCAGTGTGCTCAGATCTTGTCTCTGAGATATTAAAAATGACACAAAACTGAACTTGGTTTGGAAAGAACAATACAAAAGCTTCAACACAGCTGTGAACTCCACATTTCTGCTGCTGTTATGGTGTCCTGCATCTGCTTATTCACAGCATGGTACCCTTCCCCTGTCCCTGCAGAAACATGGGGCACAGTGGTGTGCTCCATCTGCCCTGGCCTCTGATGGGATGAAGGGGAGGAGGCTGCCACTCTACTGCCTGCCCCCCCTCAACCCACTGCCCCAATACCTGTACTCAGTGGCTCTACAGCCCGTCTTCCCTGGGGTGCTGGTTGAGCTGCTCCACTACCATGCTGATTTGGTGTCATTCATGGTGCATCTCCCAGGCTATGATTTGCCCTTCTGGTTCTCCAGAAGATGCCGTGGCTGTACTGCTGAGCAAGGGGGAGACCTGCCTGGGTGGATTCTGACAACAGCCATGTCTGTTTGAGCGGTCTATATAAAAATGCCAAAATTCACTCTATCTGACATCATCTTTCAACCTTTCTGGAGAAAATAGCTTTCTAGGACTTTCTTGTTGTCACGTAACTGCCTTTGGGCTGGATAAGTGTTCTCTAATGCTGAGACTATCAAAAGGAGTACAGGAAAGCCCCAATATCCCCCAGCTGTCTGCTTTAAGCCTAGGTAATTTTATCACAAGTCTTTAAGAAATTATAGAAGAATTACAGAATCACAAAATCATTTAGGTTGGATGGGGCCTTAGGAGATCATCTGAGCCAATCCCCTGCTCAGAGCTGGGCTAACTTAGATCACATTGCTCAGGGCTGTGTTTGGTTGGGTTTTGAATATCTTAAAGGATGTAGACTCCACAGCCTCTATGGACACCTGGTCCAGTGTTTGTTCATCCTAGTGGTGATTTTTTTTTCCTAATGTCTAATTGGAATTTCTTTTGTTGCAACTCATGTCCACTCTCTGGCTGAACTTGCTAAATGAAAGGCCTTCATGCAATGTGACATCAGGCTCCGTTTGCTGTGTCTGTACCGGTGAAATTAGAAGTTCTTTAACTGTAGGGCTACTTGGACTATCTGAAATCAGTAGTTGGTCTCAGTCCAGTAACGGCACCTGTGTCACAGAGCTGCCAAGGTCATTTGAACAGCTTGTCAACCTTTCTAGCAGGCTGAACGAAAAAGATAAGGGCTGAAAGGACAGACAACACCATCCCCTTCATGCCCAATAGATCTCTTTCCAGACAGGCTTACAGGATACTTGCCAGCAGCCACCAGTGCTTTGCTGGTGTCTGCCCTGAGTTTCATCTCTTGCTAAGGAGAGGGACACCTTTTGCCAGTGCAGTCATTGCAGCACCTTCTGTGAACACCAGAGGCTGGCTCTGTGCACTCACTGAGCTTCAGTGACTGCTGCCAAACTGGTGCTCCGCGACACGGCCCGTTCTCCCAGCCCATCTGTCTCCTCCATCAGGCCCAACGCTAGCCCTAAGCTAGCACGACGTTGGCAATACGCTCCCCATCCCATCACACACACCTCTGTGCAGTGAAGGGAACAGAACAGTTGCAGTCCTGGTGTGAAACCCGTCTACCCACCAGCCCACCTTCTGCAAAGCATGGGTATTCTCATTTGCTCTTCTGAGAAGTGCCAGGAATAACACACCATTGGATTCTGGCCCATTTTAACTATTGCACACACCTCATCTTGCAGATTATTGTAGGGTGGACCTGCCTTCTTGGCCCAAACTTTACTTCAATATTTTCACCTTGACCATCTGGACACGCAGGGTCCCTACAGACTCCCCTGCGACAGCTGTCAGTGCAGAGTCTGCAGTCCAACTGCGTTTAACTCTAGCCATGCTTTATTTTTATTTTGCCATGACAGAGTTGATTCTCATTTCTTTGGCTATGAACTTCCTTGTTCTTTGTCTTGACAACAAGAGATCCTGCAGTGGCGCAAAACAGGAAACACAAGGGATGGGACACCCTAATCATGGTAGCATAGTGTTATAAAATAAAAAAATCTGTAGGAAATAATCAAGGAATATGAGAAGGTAGCGTGCCAGCACCCACTGCAGTACCCCAGACACATGGGGACATCATTGCTGAGTAAATGTTTGGTGCTTATACAGAAAGAAATTAATCCAGCAGAGATAACCTTCTTATCCAGAAAAAAACGAGACCGACCAGAGAGATTTTCATCTATTCACCTGTAAACCTCTCACCCATAAGGCCCTGATCCTGAATAGCTGCTTAGGGCAAGCTCTGACAGCACAGGCTTTGTACTGAAGATGCAGGATGTCTCCCTGCTGCTTGTCCTTTGCAGAAGGGTGTCCAGTCTGTCCCAAACCTGCTGATTCCAGCATGAAAAGTGGCCTTTTTAGGTTGCCTGGAGCCCCTTTCCCACCTGTGGATCCTACTAAAAACCTGTCTGGGTAGACATCCTTGGGGTCTAATGCCATTTGATTTGTGTTCATTCCTGAGGACTGAGACAGAGACAGAAATTATCCTTGATTTCAAGCATTCCTGTTGTCATAGACCTGTCTTTAAAGGCCAGAGAGAGACTCTGCTGCTGCCTGGTCAACCTTCAACCACAAAAATGATCAGAGCAGTTTTTTTCTCAGTAAGGGATACCTTCTTCTTGGGGGTAGGGGGATTTTCTCCCTTTACTCAGTGTAATGCTTTCTGACAACAGAGAGGACATATAATTGGAGGTAGACTTTCTCAAGTCTGTTTTGGGTTTTTTTTTGAAAAAAAAACCTTCTCTGACAGATAAATATATGGCTGATCTTACTTGGTAGCTGCCAGAGTAGTCTTCTAGTTCTTTGCTTTAGCTAATGTTTTTCCATCTCTTCCCTTTCCGACACTCTGTACTTAAAGTCCCAGGGCCAAGTCTAAAACGGAGACCAAACCCTATATGCTAATCATCAGCAGAGATGGACAGTCCTCAGGGCAGCAAGGGCAGGAGAAAGTCAGAGCACTGTTTTCACTGAAATGCTTCTTGTATTAGGGAAGGGAAGAAAAACATGATGGTTGCCCATGTCTTGGCTGGGGTTTTTAGTTAAGGCCTCCTGCATGCCTCTGAAACACTGAAGAGCATTCTGGACATCTTGGCCATGCTGCCAGACCTTGGCTCCTACATAACTGGTCTGACTTCCAGCACACTTGGAACATATGCTGACTTCAAGGGTGTTGGTAGGTTGAAAAATCCAGCTGCACTTCTCAAGCTTAAACACAGACTCGGGAATCCAACTTAAGCTTTGATTTTTTTGGAAAAGTATGCCTTCAGTCAACAAAGCGATACAGGACTTGGCCTGGCTTTCCTTCAAAAGCCAGGAGCGCATTATACAACTCGTGCAGTCTCTGCTCTGCTGCGAATCTGCCTTCAGAAGACTGTGGCTTTCTCAGATAAATAGATCCTTATCTAATCAGTTATTTATATATCAACAGTCCCCACAGAGTGCTGAACACTGTAAAATTATATCATAGGCGTAAGGAGGAAATTAAGCTTCATGCTTTGAAATGGAAGAAGGCATTAACAATTCTGGCAATGACTTGTTTATTGCTATGTCCCTTCACATAGGCTCTCTTTGTGATGTTGTTTGACCCCTAGGCTGAGCTCTGGAAAATAAGTGCAAAAGCCCCAACTCTGCATTTTTTTCGGAGGCTGATACCTTCCAGCTACTCACTGTTACCCCCTCAGCCCCCTTGCAGTAGAGGTGCAGCCCCGCTAAGCCAAACAGCCTCAGCTCAGCTTGGAGCAGTCCCTCCCCAGGAAGGAGCCAGTGAGAGATGAATTACAGCCCTTTCACAGCTACTGCGATCTGCCTGATGCAGTCCAGACAACTGCCTGCTGCAAATTTGATTGAGTTCACCAAAGACCTCCGCAAGCTACTCATTTTAGGTGGCGGTCCAAAGGGCAAAGGCTCTCTGTCCTGTTTGCAATCCAGTCTGCCACTTAAGCATTTTCCCCCTTTCTTTAAAGGTCAGAATTAAATGGATATCTCTTTACCAATTTACAGACAAATGCTTTGATAAGTGAGTGCTCAGCAGCCATGGGGATGAATACAGAATGCGGTAAATATCCTGATAGACAGACGAGATTTTTAAAATATGGGATTGTGCTTGTAATATGGAAGAGGAGGTGAATTTCTGATTGTTAGATTTGGCAGGGGTGGCTCTCTTCAAGTTATTATCTTCTGTGCTGAATGACTACTGACATTAGAGAGTCAAGCTGCATAACACATGAAGATTATTAGTATTCAGTAAACAGATATGCTTGCAGTTCTCCAGCCCTGGAAATCTGCAGTGAAAATGTTCCCTCTGGCCGAAGGAGGCTCCAGCTGCCGCACTGACAGCAAGAGCCAGAGGTGAGGTCAAGGTATCCCTTAGGGCCAGCCTGCTCCCAGCAACGACGAAGACTTCTCCGGGGACACGAGAGCCTTTTCTCCTGAAAAAGCTCCTTGCTAGTAGCCAGAGAAAGTCACGGTCCCTGCTCTCGAATGAGTATATGTTCCCTCTGTATTTCCATAGGGATCTGGGTATCGGCGGACAGTAGTGAGGAAAGCAAGAAGCCAACTGTTTGTTAGAGCCACCCAGCAATGTTGCAGGAAAACAAAAAGGTTGAAAGGCAGAAATGTGTCAGCAAACCGCTGCCAAAACACAGCCAGAAACCTGGCTGCCTTTCTGCCAGGCTGCCTCAGATCTCCTAGGATCCTGCGTTTTGAAAGAAAGAGGAAATCAAACGGAATTAAAAAAAAAAATAATTGACAAACCATTTTTGTAAATCTAATGAAACACCTCAGTGCGTACATTAAATGACTAATGCCAACACAAACACACCTGGGGCGTGCTGATACCGGGATGTCCATAAAGCTTGCTCCACCTGGTGTCACGTGCATCTTTTCCTGTCGTACTACTTCCACGGAAGACCCTGAGATGAAAACCTTTGCCCTTCCTCTCCCTTATTAGCTTTCTGGAGGGCAATAAAGAGGAAAGTTCAACATTCAGAGCGCACCTTCCCCCGTTCTTTCACTTACTGGAAGACTTCTGCAAGTTGTTATTCTTTCTGTTTGAAAATGCTTGCTTTCATTCAGTGCTGTATATCGGTGGGTCACCTCAGTCAGCCTCTGCACTAAACCGTATTTATTGCATTCTGCCTTATTACAATTGACTGTACCCCGCCATTCCTCATCTTTATAACAACAATAAACCCTTAAAATTAAAGCAATTTCATTTTGGATAGAAAAATGTAATAAGCCCTTGAGTGAGCCTCTAAAATGTCACAATTGTTTAAAATAAATATTAAAATTGATGCACGATCTTGGTGAATTCTGATGAGAAATCTTTATTAAAAACTGGTCTTATTTTTTAATAAGAGAATCTGCGAGACTAAACATCGAGGGTCTTCATGTGTATATGCATGAGTGTACACACATACGCCATTGGCACGTGGCAGTGTTGGTTGTGATTCCAAATTCTGAAGTCTTTCACAAACACTAATTAAAAGAAATATAAATTCTTAATATGAGTTAGATCAAGGGAGCAAGACGATGTAAAAGACGAGAGGCATTTTTTTTCTAAGTCTCATTACTAGAAATGTACTACTAGTAATATTTTCACTTAATGGTACGTACCTGAAGGCAGTCATGGCAGAGGTCTCACTGTGCAGAGTGTTATGCATAGAAAATCATAGTCTCGGTCTTCAAGTACGTGCGATGTACAAAATAAAAGGAAGCAGGAAGAGGGGCGATGTGAACCCTCTTTTCCTCTTGTGGGAGTGGAAGAGCCAGCTCGCTGCATGACCATCCTTCCTCAGATTGTTTCTTCTGGATAGTTTGTGGGGAAAGTAAGCTTTGAGGTGGGTGGGTGAAAGTTGCTTCCGTGAATGCTGAAAGGGATTTTGCCGACGTTAAGGGGAGAAGTGGGAGAGGGCAAACATGGGCTTGTGGACGAAATGGAGATTCAGGTGACTGAGGATGCTCCTGGTGATGGAGTGACAGTAACCGTCTCTAAATGAGATGATGTGGCAGGAATTGTATCCCAAGGGGTTTTGAGAGATAGGATGGAAAGCTGATGTTTGATGCGGTGGAAGATGGGGTGACTTGAAGGGGTCAGGAACGAAGTATAGTAAAAATGGTCTTAGCAGCAATATTTCTTATATTTATTTTTTTTTATGCTTGTGGTGGTCATGATGTCAAAGGAAAGGACAGCAATGTTTCCAGAACAGTTGCCAGAGAGGAGGAGGCAGTAGAAGTCAAGAGTGTGGAAGAGGTGAAAGGATGAGGGGAGACGGTTTTGGAGTTACACATGAAGAAGCAATAACTGTAAGAGATGGCCTGAATACCAGGTTTTGGTGGAAGGGACAAGCAGAAGATAAAACCAGAACACAGGCCAGAGACATAGATCACATGCTGCTCCTGCCATGATGGGGGAAAAGCAGAGATGCTAAAGGACACACCACCTTGCTAAAATCCTTTGCACCTGGAAAGTGAAAAAGGAAGCTAAAGCTCAGTGGAATGCATCCTAAACTATTGAAGCGCTACATATTTAAAAATATAACAAAACCCCAAAGCTTTTCTTTCTAAGTAGCATTTATTTATCTTTGCATACCTCTCAGCTTGCACAGTGAGATTACCACCCCTCA
>NW_008825108.1:7648937-7651834 GCF_000699105.1 Pygoscelis adeliae | reverse complement strand
TGCTGCTTACAGCAGCTCCCATGCATTTCACGCAGGTCCTTCTGCCAGGCTGTGCTGGGCATGCTGACGGCACTCCAGGGATGAGCTGGCTGTTCAGTGTGGCTTGACGAGCTTCAAAAGCGTTGCGCCTATTTGCCCCTGCTTGATTTATAGTGCCAGGGCTGCGTTGTGATCAGGTTATATTTCGTTTATTATTTCATTGTCCATTTCTATTCAGCAACCTCAGATACTTCCCATTGAAACTGCTCCTTGTCTTTTGCCTTTCTTTCCTCAGAACGGTGTTTAAGGTACAGCTTTGGTTATCTTCCTTTTCTGATACCCTTTCTGCTCCTACCATAGTGTAACTTGTGACACAGTTTACACATTATAATGAGGGTTATCATTTGGGTGATTAAATCGCTATTTTTAAACACCCTATTTGAGCTTATTACCATTGGAACAGACTGTGTGGTTGCTGACATTTTCACAATGGATCCTGCAAAATTGCCTAGTCTTCCTGGGTTTCTGATCTTCTCAGCCTGTGGACTGTGGATTATGTGTTCAGAACATGCATTTTGTTGCAGGCAGAATAAGGACATTATTCCATCTCTCACAGCCTTTAGAGAACTTGCCCAGAAATGAGAAATGCTGTTGAAAAAGCCTTGCCTTGCAGGAGCTGAGGTTATGGCATGGAATGATCAGCACGCAAGCTATGGCACATGGTGTGCGGTACACGCCATTACCTGCTCCACGTCTTAAATTACAGAGTGGATATCAGTCTCGTAATCAGCCCCTGGTTATGCTATTTGCTGTTGTTATGCGCTGAAGGAGGAGAGCATTTGCTGCTTCTTTTTAAATACTTGTTTATGAAGCAAGTCTTCCTGCCAAGAATATAAGTGAAGGATTGCTTGTATCCCGGCTGTAGGAGAAAACTGGACTGGGAGAAATATCTAAGGTTTGTGCGAGGTGTGGGATTCTCATGGAGATGGGATGGGGGAATATGGCTCCATGGCTGTCCTCCACCCTCCCACAAGTTCAGAGAAGCCTTCGTCTGCTTTGCAGCCCTTCTTCTGCAGGGGCTTGTTGCTGTGGAGCAGTGAACGCTGGCCCCACCAGCACCGGTCTTCTGCAGCCTTTGGCGACCTTACTGTTTGTCCTTACTAAGGAACCTTTTCACTGTCGTTTTCTTGCTCTACTTCTGTCCCCCAGGACAGCCCTTTGACTTGTAGTAGTAATTTACTGGGTCTCCATGGTCTTTGAGTTGAAATAGCAAAGCTGATGTTTCCTTCTCTGTACTTTCCACATCCCCTCTCCCAGCCGTAGCGGAGAGCCCAGGAACCTGCCAATGAGGAGCGAACCATCCACTTCAACAGCTTCAATCTGCACTTTTTTTCTGGGAAAACAAGCCTGGGCAAGGGCATCGTGAGCTCTTCTCTTCAGAGTGCAACAGTCTCACTGTTTTTGTATTATTCGGTCAGATTTTTAAAGCAATTGAGCCTCCCCTTGGAACATGAATAATTGTTTGGGATTTCACTTTTAAAAAATAATGGAATAATGGTAAGCTAGAACATCCAAATAACTTCTAAATTAGTGTGATCAGTGCCAAGCATATCAGCACTAAGCCAAAAATGCAGAGCCTTGGACAACAGATTGTTCAGCTAGTTGATGTATATTCATTAATTGGTATGGGAGTAGGGAGGGAACAATGCACAAATGGAAGTGAATTCTTGCTTTCAGTTTATGTATACAAATACTAAAATGGGGCTGGTTTTGTTTCATTGTTAAATTCCACAGTTTTTTTCAAAAACACACTTTTAGTCCCAGCAAACAGTTGGAGAAGCAATAGCTAATTTAATTTATCATCTTTTGCCTGCACAGCTGTGGATGGGGAGGAAAGCTCTCTTTTGGCATCAAAGACCTTCAAGATTGAGCTTTGCTAGCTTTAAGCCATTTTAAGAAGAATGCTTTGTTACTAATCTTTGTATGAGGAAATTCAGAGCTCCTCGAAAGCTGGAAAGGTTGAGTTCACAGCTCAAAGTCTGTTCCAACCTGGGGGCTGGCTCCCTGTGTGTTGTCCTCTCCGTTGCTTAGCACTGCCTGTCTTTCACAACATTTAATCGCAGGCTTGCAAGACCACGTGGAGGGCGGGCTACAAATAGCAACTTGCAGGGAAGAGTCAGCCTCAAGAGGGTTTCCCCTACTTTCTGAAAGCCATCACTGAACAGTGACACAAACTTTTTATTTAGCGGTTGTCCATCTCCTGTGATCTTTAAGATAAAACCACCCAATTAAATGCCTTTCTTAGTGTCATTTTACTACTAATCTTGGATTAAGGGATAAAGGGATAAAAAAGGAACGGTGTGTGATTTGTCACTCATTAAAAGGGTGACTGGTGGCTCATCTTGCATTTATGCTTTTAACTTGAATTTCACCATAAATCAGCGAATCCACATGAACTCAGCGAAATGCAGGTACCAGCGTGTAAGCCAGCTGCCAGGCTATGCCAGTGCATGCATAGAAGGGCTGGTGGCTTGTTCTCCACTCTTTCATGTTTTTTCTATTCAGGAAAGTGTGAGAGGAGGAAATGGGCATGATTCATATCCCCTGAGCACTGCGGGGATGCCATCCGCTGGGATGCCATCCGTGGGGATACTATCCGTGGGGATGCCATCTGCTGGGATGCCATCTGCGGGGATGCCTCTCGCAGCAGCGCCTTGGCCAGCACTGGCTGTCCCAGCAGACCTGGAAAACCTCTGATAGGGGCTGTGAGAGGGACGCACAGCAGCTCAACAAGGACGGATGCCGGGCATGATGAGCAGTCCTCGAATGCACTAGCCCGCAACAGAGTAGAAATAGCGGTACAAAAAATGAGCAGGGACGGTTTTGGGTGCTGAGGGTCAGAGTTGAGAGAAACACAA
>NW_008825108.1:7644492-7648922 GCF_000699105.1 Pygoscelis adeliae | reverse complement strand
GCTGCTTTGAATATTACTGAAGCGTCTTGCGTGCTGCCACAAAAGGAGAAGTTCTGTTTCTAGGGAGCACAAACTACCAGCTCAACCATGCTCAGGCTTTTACAACTGCATGCTTTGGAAAGTAAGCACTATACCCAGCTAAAAACTGCACCTGGCTAAAGGCCGAGTGAAATAAATGCTGAAGTGACTATTTAAGCCTGAAAATCCATGTCAGGGTTGAGATCACGGAAGATGTGATTGTGCTGTCTGCAGGTAGCTTCCTCTGAGCTAGCTTCACTTTGGAGCCTACATCTGTTAGCCAAAATCACTGTGATATGAACAGCAACAAGTAATTGTGTTGTATGGGACAAAGCTGACTAGAATTGAAAAGCTGAGTGGGGGAATTGCAGATATTTTTTCAAAGCGTTTTCATCATAAGTGGAGCCCTCTGGAAAAAAAAAACAACTAACAAACACTTGACATGTTAAGCTATTCTTTTTTAATGTCCTAGAAAGTATTTCTGCTACAAAGATTCCCAGAACTGTGTCCAGATCTCCTTTCAGTGATATTAGCCCAGGCTTTAAAGAAGAACAGATGAGTTCTTTCTTAATTGTTTTTTAATTGTGATCTCTTTTTAAATTGTTTTAAAAGCTGCTTTGTTTGTGGTAAAGAGGACCACTTCTTCTGTTCCCACCCAGGGAACAGCAGCACAGTGTGAAGATGCAAGAAAACAGAATATTGTATTCCATTACAATGTATCCATTAGCGAGGGACAGGAGTCACTGGTTTTCCCTTGAGATTTTAAAAAAAAAAATGAGGAGGAGAAACCAAAGCCTGGGCACTGTGGGTGCCCCAGCTTTTGTGGTACGGGCTTTCCACGGTGCAGGCTGTGCCGCAGGCATGCTGTGGTAGCACTGCGCCCAGGAGCATCCCTTCGCCCCCCAGCTCGGTGGGCCTCCCTCTCTGCACCGAATTTGTCTGCCTTTCTGTGGCAGGGGGCTGTGGAGAGGCGCTGGGAGACCATCACCGTGGGCATAGCTACTCTGCAAGGCAAGCAGGTTTCCAGCCCGTGCAAAAGAAGAGCTCATTTTAATTCCCATATACAACTGTACAGGTAAAATAGGTTAGCACTGCTGGCAATGTGTGGTGCATGGAGGGGGCCAGGTAGGAGGAACCTGTCTCTGAGTGACTATATGTCCTTAAGCTTTCTGCAGGTGTTCAGAAGCTTTTCCTCAAGGTTTTCCCTTTACCCTAATGCAAAAGTATCCCAAGAGCCAAAAAATTTCAAGGACTCTCTGCACAAGACTCTACATGTTAGAGTTCATTCTCACAAAGAGAAAAATCCCACTTTAAAATTGTTGGGAGTTCAAGTTGTCCTATCACAATATTAAAAAATGGGATTTTTCCCCCCCCTAGAGTTTTCTACCCTTGTGCTACTTTCTGCTACTTACCAAACAAAGCATTAGTTTCTTCTGGGCTGTTACTATCAGAAGGAAACACAAAACTGTGATTAAAGTGTTGGGGGGTGGATGTGCGTATGCGTGTGTGTCTCTTCACTACGTGCTTCTGCACCTGAAATCTTGTGCCCACAAAACTCTTCATTGAAAGGACAACCCTGCAAAAGGGGAGAGGAAAGGAAGTTGCATTATTTCCGGGAAACCAAGTTTCCAAGAACTTAAGGACTGGTCCAACACAACACTCAATTACATATATAATGCGAACAAAGAAGTGGTGATTTCAAAGCATGGTGTTCATGCACTTACTTTACGGGGGCCTCAGCAACTTTTACCAGCAGCTGAAATGCTGTCTAGGAAATCTGAAAGAGGATTTTACCTGCAGAGGTATCCCCTCATACATGTGAGTCTGTATCCTCCTTGCACGAGGACCTGTGCGACTTAGTGTCTTGGGGAACCTCAGGTACACGTGAGGTCTGTGGCTGAGTGGTTGGTGGGGACCCGTTAGAGGTCCTGGCTTAAGGACTGACATGCAGGTTGCAACTGCGTTGTGTGACACTCTCTAAAGGATATTTGGATATTGTTATCCTTCATTGTCTATATCTGTTTCTGTACTGATCTCATATTCACAGTTATCCATCTCCTCAATCAGTCATTGCATTTTCACCCTCAGAGCATCTTGGCATGACTAAAATATAATATGAACCTGCTAGACCAATACTCTCCTTTTTCTGCTCCCATTTGATCCTGGACTCCGGCTTATGCTTAGCTAGTTTTTAATTTAAGTTTTATCCTGCTGCCATCTAGAAAATGCCTTCTTGTCTGCAATACAGTTTTTGTAATCCACCTGTCGCTTCCTGAGCCAATAATCTTCAACAAATTACTCAATTTTTTTGTTCTTGTAGCTAGTGGATATAGCGCAAATTTAAGTTGCTTTTGCCTGTTTTTTGTGTGAAATGGACAGCTTGCGTAGTCTGTGGAAAACAATTTTAATAGGTTTGTGCCACACTGTGAAAAACACATGAGAATGTACTTTTAAAACTGAACCAAATAAAGCTAAAAGTTCTGGTTAAAGTAATATTTTACCTTTACTGCTATGTAGTTACACTGCTTCATCTACTGAAACATGGATTAAAAAGAGTGTTCTGGTCCTTAGAGCCTTAGTTGTGTTGGGATTTTTGCATACGGTAGGAGGAAACGATAATTACATCTGATAATTGTCATATCTGTAGCTTGGTATAGAAGAGCACTATCTTCGTACCAGTTCTCTTCAGGGAGAAGAATAAAATAAGCAAAAATCCCATATTGCTTTATTTTTCATTCAGTTGCATAATTGGTATTTATACCAATGCCTTAAGCTTATCTCAAAGGCACTTTTATTAAAGCCACTTTCGAGACCACCCTAATAAATGTCAGTTGTTTTGTTTACTCTCCTTCTGAAGCAAAAGTTAGTTGTGATGGACATGAAAGTTGTGTAAGTCTGTGAGCATAAGCAAAAGGTGGGTTGGGATTTCTTTGTATCAACAGCCACAAAAAGGTTTACTTTTGAATGAGGTTTAAAAAAAAGATATCTGAAAATTAAATTTCACACAAAAAAGTTTGCAATGAGTAAGAAACAAACATTTGCCCTTGGGAGTTTCTTTGTTGGAAAGATCATTCCAGCCAGCCCTAGCTCTTTTTTCTCTGTTGCACTATTGCCAATGCAATACAGCAATACTCTACAGACGACAAGAGGTTTTTTTTTTTTTTAAAGCAGGGTTGTTGGCTGGTATGAGTCCCCAGGGTGCACATTTACAGGTTTTCCCAGCTCTCCCAAGGATGGTGGTTTTCTTGCTTTTCCAACAGCCCCAGCAGGAGCAGCATGCCGGCTTCCCAGGGCGTTCGCCTGTGCCAAAGAGGGAGTGGAGCCACCCTGGTTTACAGCCCCAGGCGGCTGCTGAGACCAGGCCAGCCTGTCCTCGCACTCTCTCTGAGCTCTTAGTTATGTACGTAACTCCCTCCGAGTGCTGTTTGCATAAGGCTTTGCATGCATTTGATATTGGCTTTGAGGAACAGCGCTTAGTTTTTCAGATGAAATTGGAGAGCCATTTGCTTAGCTCCCAATGCCAGGCTGCCGCGGGCTCAGGCTCTGCCCCGCTGCCCAGCGTCTCAGCTGGGAAGAGCATCCCTGCTCCCCTGCCAGGGCCGTCCCAGGAGGAGTCCTTTGGTATCTTGGTTATAAAGAGCATATTAAGCCTGCTGCGAGGGAGGCATTGTTTGCTTATGGGGCTGAGGTAAGCCTGTAAAGGCTTTAATTTCACATGTAAGGCAGCAAGCAATAGCTTTTCACTGGCATCAGATTTAAGTCACGCATGTATGCAAATCCAAACCTTTGCAGCAAGCTCCTATTGTCATTTTTGATGTCAAAGGTGATTGGCCTGATTCCAATAGGGGAGCAATTTTAAATAATCTTTCTGATTTACAAACAAATAGTAAGTATAATTCCCTGAGCTCCGGCTCCTTATACAAGTAACAGTGCATCATATCAACCATACATACAGCTGCTACTTGTGTTGCCTCTGAACACAAGAACGCAAAATAAGTTCTCATAGGAAAAAGCATACAGTTCTGCACTCCTTTTAATAAAAAGCAGGGTCCATTTGTAGACACTCTGCTTCAAAGTCCGTGAGAGAGACAAACCTGATCTGCTGCTTTTTGCCCCAAAATAGCATTACAGAGTCACTCCAGTGGGGAAGCTGCCTCGTCCAGCCAGCTGCTGTGATGGGATTCATTCCTGGGCAGGCTTTGAACTGATGGTACTGTGGGTGTGGGGGAAGGGGACCTGCCACAGCTGAGTAATTCATACCTTACTGTATGGGCTAAAGCCCAGAGGGTGAAAGTCCAAGCAAGTCAGGTTATTGCTTCCTGGTCTCCACAGCTGGTTTTTCCATGACGAAAATTAAGCCTGTTGGCAGGCATGAGAAGGAAAATGTGCACTGCTTGGTGCCATGCTTTCCC
>NW_008825108.1:7641893-7644473 GCF_000699105.1 Pygoscelis adeliae | reverse complement strand
CCTGTATCAAGGTGTAGGTGTCCCCAGGGTGTCCCTGAGGCTTCTCCCACAAACATCACGCAGCTGTAAAATGAGCACAAACAGAAAAAATAGCCTAATGACTGTAGGTTTTTACTAGTAATAGGATATGAAAGAGAGAACAGCTTCATCAGACGAGGATCGACCTGCTTAGGCTGCCATTTCTGTTGAGCTAACTAAATTGGCAGACTTCAGCCTCTGAAAGATTTTTAAGTGGTTGTAACAGAGCAGTGATACAACACTGAACACA
This sequence comes from Pygoscelis adeliae, assembly GCF_000699105.1. Lineage (NCBI taxonomy): Eukaryota > Metazoa > Chordata > Aves > Sphenisciformes > Spheniscidae > Pygoscelis > Pygoscelis adeliae. The sequence goes on along the minus strand of NW_008825108.1, from coordinate 7,644,205 downwards.
CACACACACATGCACTCGTGGATCAGTTCCCCATACCATGTACTTTAAATACAACTCCCCAAGCGACTCTGTTCATGGCCCTGAAGCCTGAAATTGGAGTGATAGGATATAAGGTTATGTGCCTGTCAGCCCGGCCTCCACCAGCTGAGCCTTGTCAGTAAATACATTGGATTTCTCTACATTTGTGAATTCCAGGCGCAAGACTGCTGGCCGTCGACTGTAAGTGTAGGCCTAAGATGGTAACAAGGCAAACTGGCACCTTTTTTTTTCTAGCAGGATTATCTACCCTCATCAATCACATCTCATACTTCTAAACTAAATTAACAGTTTTCTATGTCAACTGAGTTTTTGTTGCCCAAGCTCGGCTGTGATCGCAAAGAAACAATGGAAATGTTTGCACACATAAACATCAGGCACCTAGGCAACAAAATAGAGGAACCTGACCTGCTTGTGCAGGATGTGAAACCAGCTGTGAAACCCTGTGAGACTACAGGGAGGGCAGAGACGTGGTGGAGCAGCTAAAGTCACTAGAACACACATATTCATGGGTAGGCATTGCTCAGAAATGGAGGTGCAAAGGTAGAAGTAGTGGCTGTCAATGAATGTCAGGGATATGAGAGTGGAAGGAGCAAGGGATGCTGTAGCTAATAGAAAGTTGATTTCAATCCAAATAATTTGGAGGAAGGAAGTAAAACCTCTGTTGGGATAGTGATGAGAACTTGCTAAAACACTTCATTTCCTCTCTCAGCCATCACACAACTAAACCTGCAGCCTTAAAGCTTCCTTAGCCACCATTCCTTCTCCTTTCCCCTCACTTGCTGCCTCATGAATCTGCACCTGAACTCATCTGTCCAGGTGTCTTACTGGATTTCTCCATGTCTTTCACTCCCCAGACTGAGCAACCTCTCATTACAGCCTGCAGGTTATACATAATGCATCAGGAAGCTTCACTCTCTGTTTGCAAAATATTTGGGCTGGCTGGCAGCATCTGCATTTCCTGTAGTTGGTGTAATTGCTGAGTTTGTTAAAAAATATGCCCAACCTTGATATTTCAGGAAAGCAAATCTTGGGAGGCAGCTCTTGAGAGAACGGGACGTCATCTCTGCCAAATGAAAACGACATTTTCCTTGTGAGAGCAGCAAAGCCTGACTCTTACCGCAGGTCCCTAGTGCTGGCATCTCTGTAGCCCTCCATGCACCCATCCTTTGCCTGCACTGGTGTTGGGTCTCATCATGCCAGGCCAGATGTGCCTCATGCCCTGGAGAGGGGCCATCCTGCAAGGGCTGCCATAGAAAGAGCTTGGCCACCACCTTGGGCAAGTTCCATGGCCTTCCTCGTGCTCCATGGTCATCCACGCAGGACAGACCTGAGCTGATGTGGGTCACAGTATCCAGCCTCATACACAGGCTGAGGATTTTTATCCCAGTATTTATATGCTTTTCCATGGTTGTAAGAAGTCTCAGCTCATATGAAGGGGTAGAAAGAGCATTTGGCAATTGGAAATCTTCCAGACTCGGAATAACTGAGGGACTAAGATATCCTAAACACATATCCCTGGGAGATTATACAGATTGATAATGGTTAAATCCTTCCTGTCTGGAACCAGATAGATGGCATTATAGCTAATGTGGCTCATTTGCCCTGACACCGTATGGAAGTCCTTGATGCATAAAATTTACCTGCCAGGCTCCACATCCGTCTGGCAGGACCATTTCTTACATCCAAGACTGGCCAAGGAGTGCTTTCTGTGTCAGTGTAAGAAAGTCCATACAAATCCCTTTCTTGGTTTAGATTATATTGCTGTAATTGAAGGTTCAGGATTTAAAAGAAAAATTGACCAAATGCATTATTCATCTAATATTAGAGAACATAAAACTTCTAGGAGTTAAGCCAGGAAGGCCAGTAAAACACTTCATTTCCTCTCTCAGCCATCACACAACTAAACCTGCAGCCTTAAAGCTTCCTTAGCCGGTCTTGTTCAATATCTTTATCAATGGGGCCGGTCTTGTTCAATATCTTTATCAATGATCTGGACGAGGGGATCGAGTGCACCCTCAGTAAGTTTGCAGACGACACCAAGTTGGGCGGCAGTGTTGATCTGCTCGAGGGTAGGAAGGCTCTGCAGAGGGACCTGGACAGGCTGGATCGATGGGCCCAGGCCAACTGTATGAGATTCAACAAGGCCAAGTGCCGGGTCCTGCCCTTCGGCCACAACAACCCCATGCAGCGCTACAGGCTTGGGGAAGAGTGGCTGGAAAGCTGCCTGGTGGAAAAGGACCTGGGGGTGTTGGTCGACAGCCGGCTGAACATGA
>NW_008825108.1:7626503-7641436 GCF_000699105.1 Pygoscelis adeliae | reverse complement strand
CCTGGAAGTATTTAAAAGACGGGTAGATGAGGCGCTTAGGGACATGGTTTAGTGGGCATGGTGGTGTTGGGTTGACGGTTGGACTTGATGATCTTGGAGGTCTCTTCCAACCTTAATGATTCTATGATTCTATGATTCTAAGAACCAAGGAGCACTGTATGTTACGAAGAATAATAATGTGTCTGTGTTAAGTGTCTGTATGATGCCGGGCAAATGAGTGGTTTTAAAATGTCTTAGTATAGATTGAATTGAGATGAATCACCTTAATTCTCAAGGACAGCCCGTGTCTGGCATGGAAAAAGCCAGCCAGTACATCCAAATGCACAAATGTGGGAGTTTGTGTATTCAAGTATTCAGTCCACCAGGGACTGCTCTGCACAGGATGCGTTTTATGCCTCGGCTGTAGGGATGAAATGGAATTAAAAGGTCAAAATATTCAGCAGTTTCACAAACAACAGCCCGGTGCTCGTCTTTCTCACAGTGGCCCCGTGGAGAGCTGCCCAAATCAGCCTTCATCTAGCAGGCTCAAGTGCTTGGGAAGGTGGGTAAAGCATCAGGTATTTAGCTTGTGCCAAGCTGTGTGTTTCCCTGGCCATGCTGGTACCAGGATCTGCTTTACATGGCATATGGCGATGTGAGGGGAACTGGAGGCTGCAAGGTGAGTGCATTAAAAGGAAAGGGATAACTGCAAATGCCTTGGTCTGCTGTGGGTGAGAACTGTAGATGTCTACAAAAGTATGGTTAAGCAATCACCATCTTGGCCTCTGCTTAATGCCTTGATCAGCCTCTAATTACTGCTTCAGTGCAAGGCTTCCTGCTTGAGAGAGGCTGTGGAGCCACAGCAGCACTGCTCAGGGCTCAGCTGCTGCTTCTGTCCTCCTGCAATCACGTTTAGGACTTACAGGTGTTACTGCTCTCTGAGCAGGACTTCTTGCTACAAATGATGGATTAAGTCAAAATGGCATTGCTAACTTTGCTTCCTCCACCAACAACTTTGAATGAAGCTGATCAGAGATTCCCAGTGCCTCTACTGACAGGATCTGGCAAGATTTGCTCATTAGCTCAGTTTTTCCCTTGTCAGTAAACTCAGAGGTGCGTCCCACCAGACCCACTCTGTTACAGCTCCTGCTGAGCGTTCACATGGCAGCTGTGGTTTGGCTGCTGTGTCATCAGTATGCTGGTGACATTCTCCTCTGTGACTTTTTTTCAGCAGATCCAGATGGTGTAATTTCCCTTTTTTCCCTGAACCTGGCCCATACAGAGGGCTGGATGAGAATCAGCTGGCAGACAACCTGGCAAGAGGGGGTGCGAGGTGCAAGGTGCGAGGAGACGGGCAAAAGGAGCAACCCGAGATGCGGTTGCAAGTCGTGACTGCACTGTTACAGCCCGACTGTGCCCACCTTTGCCAAGGAGTTTGGCCATTTTTGCGTATTTTCAAAATCCGCTGGCTCTCAGTTTCCCACCTAATGAACTTTCCAGGCAGTGTCTTCCAACACAACACCTCACACAATAGGACGGCCCCTCATTTTTCATGGTCTCACCTTCAGATTAGAGTATTGCAAGGTGCTGGCAGCTGCCTGTGACAAGCCTGGTGAGGCTTCCTCTAGGAGAGAATCTGGGGGCTGCCTGGCCATGCAGGGGGCATCAGCAATATCTCACTTATTTCTATCTGCTTCTGGGATCCGTTCTACCTAATCTACCTCATCAACTCCATTATGGGATTTGGGCAGTTCCAAGTAACAATTTGAAGCACTCACCAGCCCAAGCCTGGGAGCTGGAAACAAACATAACAGGGTGATATTTAAATCAGACTTTTCTGTAGAAAGCCTGGATTTGGCAACATCACCTTGTTTCAACATTTTTGTTTGTTTGTTTGGGTTTGGGGCTTTTTTGCCCCTTTTTTTTCTTTTTTAAATTGCCTAACTTCTGTTTTGGGGAAGCAAGAATGAAAAGCAATGCTTGGAAACTCAGAGTTTCTGCTTAAACATTCTGAAAGTAGATTGAACTGATTTTCATATTTGTGGAGATCTTATCTAAAGAAGACAAACATTCAAAAACCAACAAAATGTTGCCTTTAATATGAAATTATATCTATATATGCAGTTTATAGAGATCTATATAGTTTATATAGATATATAAAATTAGGCTTTTCTGACCTGCTAGTAATCTTGAGTAGACAAGCATTTGAATGAAAAGGAGATGAATGATGGACAGCACAATGAATGAAGTCTGCTGAGATGATGACCAACAAAAACCTCCCATGTGAGGGGATGTTCATGCTGTCTAACTCTGAAGTGCCTAAATGCATACCTAAACTACCCTGAAGCAGGTGAGGTGATTATCTTCCCTCAGTGAGCATTTCCAGGAGCCACTGGTAGAACAATTTGTTTCAGAGCGATACTTCCAATCTGTACCTTTTTCCTGGTGGCCCACTTCGGTTTACCTTCTAAAGATAGGTATTTTAGACCACACTTTTGATTTATTGTTGATGAACACTAGCTGGTAGGTTGGATTGATGTATAAAGAGGAGTGTGCTGCAGTGGGGCTTAACAAGGTGGTGTAGGGCAATCTATTTATTCAATTTATAGTGGTAGAAACACACACTGTAGCTACTGGCTTATTCTGACTATAAATAACGTGTATTTGTCACTTTCAGTGCTGAGGGAACCTGAGCAACAGGAACCTCTATTTATCTGCAGTTTTAGCTTCCTTCATGCATCACTGGTAGTGGAAATGAAACACAGAAAAAAAAGATGAAAACTCTGCCATAAGCTTCAGTGGGGCTTTAACATACTGCAAGATGTTCCTGCAGGGATTTCCCATCTGCCTTTACCTACCAGAGTTACAGGAGCTTATCCACCCACAGCAGCCACAAGGATAGAAATGTTTTCAATATGTAAATGCTTCCCTGAGCATTAGAACCTGCTAGAGATGTCCTTTATCCAAAGAGTTTAGAATTTGGGATGTTTGGTCTCCTACCTTGCAATCTGAATAAATTGTTTCCATTTTCTATGCATTGTTTCCTCTCCCCCCCCATCAATAAAAAGGAATGAGTGGTATTCATGACCGTTTAAGAATGGATGCAATGTGCTATAAATGATACATTTCTAAACAGTAAATTTCGTGCCAAAGAATTTCTTCCTTCTTCTCCTCCCCACTTTTCTACTGGTAACTGGTTACATTTGCTGCTGCTTTAAAGTTTCCTTCTCCATGCCTTTTCCGTCATGAATTCTGTTTCAACTGGCCTTTGTGCAGTACAGTCTTATAAAGTATGTTTCCCTATAAACCTCCAAAGAGCTGGGACTGTGTAAATGCGTGCTTCTGTTGCATGCCCAGAGGGTGCTTTTATGGTTTGGGAAACCACCACCTGGGGCTGAAAGTCCCAAACAGTGTATTCTCAGAGCTCCCCGGTGTCTGCAGATTGATGGTAAAGGGAGCAGAGATGTTTAATGAGCTAGAGATGCTTGGCAGTTTGGGGAATGGACTTTGGAGCAAAAATGCTCACTGTGAGGATGGGGGGCAGAAAAAGGCCTGCGCCACGTCTGTAGCTTTTTTCAAGCAAACCCGCTGACCCTCTGCAAAGAGGCGGATTTCTTCCTTGTAGCTCTGTTGATTGAGTTCCAGGATCTGTGGCTTCAGGGACTCCTGCTAAACTCATACAGTCATGCAGGAAAGATTTTAAAATTACTAATAAAAACATTGGCAAATAGTTGTAGATGAAATCAACTATTGCTTTCTGAAATAATCTCTCAGGCTTTATCTCCATTGCCTCCACAGCTCAATGCCCTGCAGAGATGTGCAAGCCAGCACTGCACACAAGCTTTGTCTTGCTCATAAAACTAGGAAGGGGAGGGTGACTATAATGACCCCCATGTTGCTTTACATGTCCATTTATGAGCCTAAAACACATTGACAACAAACACTGTCAGCATTTCATCCCTTCTTGCTCTAACCAGATGTTTCTGTATCCTGGTTTGCTGCTGTGAGAGATGGGGGGACAAGTGGGAATACTCGGTGCTGGTGTCAACTGGAGGTTGGCGTCATTCGGTATTGCACAGTCGTGCACTTTCGTGAGAAGCCAGACAGCTTCTCTGACAGCTGATCTGGAGCCAAGACACCAAAAGGTTAAGGCGCAGCTTCTCTGTGGCTGCTGCTGCTCAGTTTCCCATGGCGTGGGGAGGGACGATCCTGCGGACCCAGTTTACCCTCTCGAGTCCTCCCCGAGTGCTCGCTTGGCTGCAGTGCTCTACCATATTAGGAGCGTATGGAGCAAAGCCCAGGAGCAGGATCGGGAACTCTCCTGTCAATCTGAAGAGCTGCTGCTATATTTAGTAATGGGCACATGGGAATAGCAGCTTAAATGTGGGAGGGGGCTGCTGGAATGCTGAAATGTGTTTGAATCTACTTGACTCTTGATGGAAACTCTCAGATTGCGCTATCTTTAGAGGGTCTTGTGCAGAAATAAATTATATTTTCCTATTTTTGCAACAAAAAGAAAAGCAATTCAGCTGACGTATACCTCCACCACAATAGTTCTGATGAACAGCAATTGCTGCACGGCAAAATAAAGCCCTCGTGAAGTGTTTATTTACCCCCTTGTTTCGGTCACATGCAAACTAATCAGCAAATGTGTATTGCATTTAAATGTAATTATGGCAGCCATTATAATGTGAACAACAACTTAGTTGTGTTTTTGTTCTTTTTTCGTATTTTCATGGAGTGTTACTTGAAGATGAGAGAAAGAGACACCTTGTGTTTTAAATGCCTAAATATGAAAGTGAGAAAGTACTGTTAGGAGCAGGAGGACTTTCATTTGCAATTAGCACACTTATATTCCTCTCTATAAACAAACAAGCCCCCTTGCATCTAGTGACCATAAACCAAGAGAGAGCCTCCTGAATTATTAAATTAATAAAGGATTTAGTGCGGTGGCAGTGAGATGTATCTGATGAACCACACTTTGTTTTAACGAAAATATACAGCTGTTCTCCATCCAGAAAAGCATGTTCTCTGGTTTTCAGCAAAAGCAGTGTTCTGTGGTTTTCTCTCCCCGTTTTCCACCCAGACTGAGTGCTCTCTGTGAAGGTCAAGTGACTCCTCCAAGGTCTGGTACTGAGTCAAGAGCTAAATAGGGAACCAGGATTCCCCTAGTTCCCACTCATCTGCGAGTCACTTGACTACATAATCTCTAGGAAAAGCATGTGGGGCCAAATCACCGTCAGGAAGGGGGGAAATTCAGGTGAAATCCCCGTGTGGTGATTGATTTCCTCAATGCATCCAGGGAGAGGCAGAAGTTTGGCACTAATGGTCTACGGAGGGGTTGATGTTTATTTTTTTGCTGAACTAGGAAAAAAGGAGGGTCTAGAGAGTCCCGTGGTCCTGTTCTGGGTCTCTGTCCTGGTTTCAGCAGGGATAGAGTTAATTTCCTTCCTAGTAGCTGGTACAGTGCTGTGTTTTGGATTTAGGATGAGAACAAAGTTGATAAGGCACCAGTGTTTTAGTTGTTGCTAGGTAATGCTTACACTAGCCAAGGACTTTTTAGTTTTCCATGCTCTTCCAACTGAGAAGGCTGGAGGGGCACAAGAAGCTGGGAGGGGGCACAGCCAAACTGGCCAAAGAAACATTCCATACCATGTGACGTCATGCTCATTACATAAACTGGGGGAAGCTGGCCGGGGGGGCCGCTGCTCGGGGACTGGCTGGGCATCGGTCGGCGGGTGGTGAGCAATTGCACTGTGCATCACTTGCTTTGTGTATTATTATTATTATTATTATTATTATATTATTATTATCATTTTATTTCAATTATTAAACTGTTTTTATCTCAACCCATGAGTTTTTCTCACTTGTGTTTTTCCAATTCTCTCCCCCATCCCACCGGGGCCGGGGGGAGTGAGCGAGCGGCTGCGTGGTGCTTAGTTGCCGACTGAGGTTAAACCACGACAGTCTCGAATGCCCGAACCCATTGCCCTGCCTCTTGGCAGCACTGCAGTGTTATACCCATTCTGCTATAGCTTTGCTCTCCAGCCCTGTAGGCAACATACATGGCAGAGGCTGGGAAACCTGATGCAGCTCAAAGCAAATATTATTCCTTGTTTTTCTTCTGGGGCTGGTCAACTTCTCTCTACATGTGAATATGACTGTACATTTTTTCTCCAGAAAAGACTGTCTGCCTTTGTTTAGCATTTGTTTAGTGACATTCCTGTCTTACTCCTCCAGGTATACAACATATACCTAGTGCATACATAGTTATATATGTGTGTGTATGTCTTGAAGGTATACACACACATCCATATAGGTACTTGCTTTAGAGCCACTAGTGCCCTTTGGTGAGATTTGCCTATTTTTGTGTTTTGTTCATTCTTCAAAAAATAACTCTTAATGAGCGGACAATTTGATAACAATATCGTCCGAGCAATCATTTCCATGATGATGTTGTGACCCAAGCCCGGGATGCCAAGAAGCACTCCTGCTCAGCCTGCTCTTGACAGAAACGTACCGCCCAGGTTAGGTAACACACGAAAACGTGCCTCCTCCTGAGGCATACACAATTATAGTAATTTGGAAATGACTGGAAATGATGGTAATTCCCATCCATGCTTGGAAGTGCAATAATTAACTCCTGGGTCCAGAACTGCCATAGGAGAAGTTCCTGCTTTTTTTATTGGACTCTCTCTCTCTCTCTCTCTCATTATGACAGATGTTCCAGCATTATGAAGGAAAGCTGGTTTTCTAGTGTAAATTCCTTTCTCTGGCTTCCTCCACTATTTACCTGGCATTTCATGTGTATACTGCTATATCGACATGGAGTTTTTTCTGAAAACTTGGAGGTAAATACACCAAAACAATGAGGAGACACCACAGTGTCAAAAGAAGCAATCTCAATTGCTAGCCTTTGACTTGGCTTAAGTCAGTCTTTAAGCAGTTTTAGAAAGAAGGATGTAAGAAGGGTTCTTTCATTTTCCTTACAAGAACAGTCGTCCATTTTCTTTCTGTCTGAGCTGCTGCTGAGGAAAAAAGCAAAGAAAATCATGCTTTGTCCCAGAAATTAAGGTTTTTTTGCCAAACGGACGCAGTGCTCTGTGAATAATGGGATGCATATTGTGTGTGTAGATAAACAATCATCAGTACAGTCTGTAAATATGCAATATATACCCAGAGTTTGTCCTGAAATTTTTCTTACTGCTGCCAACTGAGCGTGCCTCTGTCTGGAACAAGAGCAGCGTTGTCCGACATGGGAAAGCTGTGGGGGCTGGACTGCCCTGCCTCAAAATGGAAGCTGTGATGCACTCAAGCACGCAGTAAACACTGCCTTGTCCATCTGCGGGTCTCCAACACATACATCACGGTGGGTCAGTAGCTGTTTAAGCTTTGGCTTACGGTAAATTAGCAAGTATCAAACACAGCTGTTAGCAGCCAGACTTCTAGAATGAATGTACTGCAGGGGTAGGAAGTGGGTGGACAAGGGTGGTTAGTCATGCCAAAAGCTTACAGGCTGGGTCTTTGAGGTCTAGAAATAATTAGTAGCTCATGCCCATGGGTGTGTGTCACAGAGATGCACTTGCACACTGTGTGACAGGGTCACCACGACTCAAAAGCCACCTCACCCCAGTGGGGGCTCACCCTTTGGTGTCACCGGATCTGGGGAGGTGGATGGATCTTGAGTAAGACCTCTCTGCCAGAACACAGTGCCACACAGAGCATTAGTGCAGCTATATTCAGAGCAGTGAAGTTATTTAAGTCACCGATTTATAGGTGCAGCCCCTTCTCTTCACCTCTTCTGTACTGCAGGGGATTTTGAAAACAATATCTCAATGCAGTAGTTATGCTGTATAAGAACAAATGTCTAAAATTACCTGTAAGCAAGGAGCAAATCACTTTGTGTAGGTGATCGCTAATGATAAGCATCTTTCTGTTTTCCTGTGCCACGGTCACTCTGCTTAGCTCATAGCCAAGTGGTGCCCTGCATCTGTTGACTGCCTGTACCTAGAAACACAAATTGACTGAATGATGAACACTTTCTAGCAGTCTAGAAAGTCTAACCATCATGTTAAGCTGACTTTCAAAAAACTGTTTTGCTCTACTAGACTGATCAGAGGCATAAACATTCCCTGAACAGGAAAACCCGTAATTTGGCACACGGTGATTCACTGGTTCAGAGGCCTTGATCGGTGGGATATGAAGGAGAGGTTAGGGAGGGAGGTTTCAGAGAGGTTAGAAATGTTTCCTTCCTTTGTCACTGTTCAGCTGTCCTTTTCCTCGGAGTATTGACTCAAAAGATCAGAAATTGCCCTGTTCAGAAGTGTTCCCTTGTGTCAGGTATCCAGCTGCTCCTCTGTTTGATCTCTGTCTGTATCTGTCTAGGTTCCTGTATCACTTTCATTGCTATTATCCCTGCAGATAAATGAACAAATGCAGTTGCAACTTCCATTTCTCTCCCAAGGAAATAAAATCTAAAATTTCTCCCTTTGTCTGATAACTGCAACCAGAAGAACTGTTGGAAAGGGCCATCCGGGACAGCACTTGTTTCCAGCTCAGGCAGGGATGCTTCTTAGCTCTGAGAGAACAGTTCATCACTCATCTATTCTCCTCCGTGACTCTTCTCAATCAATGTTAGCCTTGCTTTGCTCAAAATGGCTCAAGATGCCTAAAACCAGTCTCCATTTAGCACATTGAATTGTATTTGTAACTGGGAAGATAGATAATAGAAATACTTGCTGAGAAAATGTGAGCCTTTGAGAGATAGTTGTTGGCCTTTTATTTTAGAAAATCTATGAAATCAAGGGAAAGACTTTAATTATTTCCAGTGGCCTTCAGATATAGCCGTAAGCATCACACTGGAAAATGTGTGGGGTTTTGCCCTCTATATCCAGAACTGATCTGAGAAGGAAGATACAATAACCCCCTTAAACACACCTCCTATCGCCAGCTAAGAGGGCACTCTAGGTTTATCATCTCTTGTTTCAGTGATGAATGATGCTTCAGACAGTCAGTCCCAAAGAGTGTGAAGAGTAAAGCAAACGAACCCAGCTGCTCTTTACTCTAGCAGGCACAAGAAGTCTTTATGTCTAGATAAAACACTAAAACCACTAAAAAGTGTGTGTTTTCCTGTGTAGGGTTCTCCATCCCTGAACAATCACTCTTCTCTAGGGTGGCAGGGAGGGATGTCCTTACTGTAGCCCCCCTCTACGTCAGTCCTCCTCATGCCTGGATCAGTGTTGCACTTATGCAGACATCGCTCCAGGCATTGGCCCATGCCTTGGTGCCCTGACAGAGACTTCTTTGCTTACAGTCCTCTTCCAGCTGTTCTAGGGGAGCTGGGGCACTCCTGAAGCCTAAAGTCCACATCCCTCTCATCGGGCAGCCTGCACCTCAGTTGTTTCCCCTTCTGCATTTAAACTAAGCCTGTTCATGGATCTTGCATGTAAAAGGATGATAAACATTCAACAGCTCTTCTGTATTTGTCCTCTGTCAAGTTAAATAATGTCCTCGGCAGCATCCCATGGAGCTTCCTTGAGACAAGGGATAAAGACCAATGATCCCCACCGCCCCCCTTGCTGAACACCGAGTGTGCAGAGTGGCACAGGCACAGGCACATGCTCACAAAACCACCAGGGTGAAGGTTTTCTCCAACTACCGACAAAAACTGCCTCACCCGGAACTTGGTCTCGCTCCAGGCTGAAATTTCACATGCCTCAGCCACAGGCTGCTTGTCTTGCTCTGAGCAGCCCCATGTGGAAAAGTCAAATCGGTGTGGAAAAGTCAAACTGATGAATACTCAGGTGGGATCTGGGCTCCCTACCAGAACTAAGGGCTTTGAGAAACTAGCAATCTGTAAAAACCATGGAGGTTGGGGACAAGGGGGAAAGAAGCAGGGTTTGCCAGAGAAAAGAGGTGATTTCATGTGTACTTGAGGGAATGTGAACTGTTCAGTCTCAGAGATGACAAATGAGGTTAAAGAAATTTGTTGTTTCCTGTGGATGTTGCATTAGTTTTCACCAGGATTCTTTAATTCCCTGTATGTTGAGAAGGGAAAGTTTAGGGTTGAAAGTGTAGAGGGATCGTTTGGGGGGAAAGGTCTTTTTTCGAGAGAGCTGAAATCCTGGGAACCACAGTCATCTGTTTGCAGAAAGTTCCTCACAGTCCATGCAGCTAGATTTCTGCCGTCATAAATACTGTCCTTTCAGGACATATTTGCTAAATCATGTCCAGTTCACTATCATTTGCCAGCCTCATTTAACTTCATTAGCTCTCTGGCCCAGTTCATATTGTTTAAAATGCATAGTGTTTCTTGGGAATGGCACATATGAAATTATGCAAACTGTTTAGAATATCTTCACCCCAAGCATTCAGCACGGGTAAGTTAAAACGAATTTGAGAGAACTGCATTGTACTGACACGTTTCATTAAGGCCAGTAATTAAGTAATGTGTGTGCACGAATACATGTGTGTGACAGTAAGAGAAACGGACAGTAGCAAGCACCCTGGCTCCCAGTGAAGTATAGCCATGTAGGGCCAGATTCCGTGCTGCAGTGCTGCCTGGTTTGGCAGAGTTAGAGCAGAGCTGAATTTGCGCTTTTTTGTTTCCTGTAGTACTGGCAGACATATACGCATGTACTGAGCGTATAGCATTGGAGGACCATCTACAGTTTGGGCTAAATCATCAGGACTGTATGTATTGATCCAAGATTTGATCTGGCCAAATACTCAATAGATGTTGCATATTATCATTTGGGGGTGGAATTTATTTTTTACTTTTTTTTTTATTTTCCCAGACTATTTTTATTTTTCCAGACATTGCCCCCTCCCCAGCAGCATCAGAACGGTACTGATAAAGTATATCCGTTTTACCAATGTAGAGGAAACAAAGAATTTATGAAAAAAAATGCGTATGCCAACCTATCAGTCTGATGGACCCCATATGCATTGCCCCTTGCTGCACGGAGAAGACTTGCTGTTCAAGGCTGACCCTGAACACAGTCAGGGCTGGAGCGGAGCTCAGGCCACGTGAATAGCGTTACCTGGCTCTTACCCCACTTCTGGGCCCAAGGAATAATTGCTGTGGTGGTTTGTTCCCTTGCAGTTACAAATACAGCAGGGGATTGTGCTGGATGGAAGTGCTGCTTTGTCCCTAGCGAGGTGCAAATCACTCTACCACTTTTGTGAGGTGCAATGCCTTCTGAGTCAGCAGCTCCTACTGAACCTGCTAATTGTTAAATATCTGTAATTACCTTCTAACCTCTCTCTCCTTCTTTTTTTCCCTTCCTTTCAGCACATTCTTTGCTACTGTCCTACTAATCCAGGCACCTACCTGCATTGGAGTGGCTCAGTTTCTTCCCAGATTGAGCATCTCCCTGTAACTTGCATTAAGTGGTTCAGAAGGGTAAGGCTTACAGTAACAGACTGTATTCTTCCAGAAAGGGTGTGGTTTAGGTCAAAGGATAAACATGTTGTTGTAAAGACTGTTGAATAGTGATTAAAAACATCGGGAAATTAGTTGTTTATTCAATGAAGTGGAAGGCTGTGCTGGATTCCCTGGTGAGACAGCAACAGGTTGAGGCACTGTGGCGTGATCCGGTTGCTCTCCTTTCCCTAAAGCCTAAGTGCCAACCGGGGCCACGGTATGAAACTGTTCCAGGCTCCCATAGCCAGGGCAGGATGGCTTGCCTGCACCAAATGATGGGCTCTCACAGTGGGGTGGGAAGTGCAATACCATTTCCAGGCTGTTTTGCCATCCTGAGAGGTTTGCTTCCTAGGAAAACCCTGCCTGAAACAGCATGATTCCCTCTGCAAAGCTACATGAGCTGGCATTCAGAGTAGAGGACTTCCCATCCTCAGGGTGCAACCTAGCCCTAAATAATGCCATATTCCATGACCCCCCCCCACCTTTTTTCTTAAATGCGCCGATTCTGTGCGTTTCATTTGGGGAGGTGCTGGTGGCTGGGATGAATTTTTCTCATCCCATTGTGTTTAGGAAGACGCTGATGGTTCTGCACAAAAGGTCCCACTTACATTTCAGTCATCCGCTGACACGTGAAATGTTTTGGACGCCTTCTGTCGGTGATTTACAAAGCAATAAACGAAATAAAAATGAAGAAGGAACTGTCACGAATGCCCATTCCACGTCTTTCTCTCTCTGGCTGTCTCTCACACTTTATTGGTATAATTATAGCTCGTCTCCCCATGTTCCCTTAGCAACAGATGAGGAGGTGGCTGGCTGCCTGTCCTCGCCGCTGCCTTGCTCAGAGGACGTGGCGTGCGGTGCCGCTCTGCCTCCTGCCCTGTGGTGGGATGCTGCCGGGAGGAGAGCTCCTGCGGGAAGACCCACAGCCATAAGTACTCGGAGATGCTGTTTTGAAGTACCAGATGGGACTCAGGCAGGTTTTTCAGATGATACACTGCAATTCTCTTGGTGATTTTGAGTTTTATAAGAAACATGCCGGCAATGTTGCCCGGTCTTGCACACTTTATCGTATTACTATGTTCCTGATCAGAAAGAGTTGTCTTTAAAATCTGCCACTGCTAGCACAAGGACCTGGCTAGGTCAGCTGGAGAAGGGCTAGCAGTTTCCTACACCTCCTCCCAACAGAAGGCAGCAGCTGGGCTCAATTGTTGGGCCACCTCAGCTACCAAAATACAGTGATCCCATTTCCAGCTCCTCAGACACCTCATCCCTGGTGGGGACTGGTCTGGGGCTGAAGCTGCTTGCTTCTGCAGCATCCCTGCCTGGCAAGGCTCCTAGCAGAGGGTTGCCTGGACCTGGCAGCAAATCTGGCCCCCAGGGATCACAAAGATGGAGGTGTCTCACTGCCTTTGTAGTATAATCAAATATTGTTTTCTACACTTCGCCATGCAAGAGTGGATTAGAAACCTCAATGGCAGAGTCCATCTGCATTTCTAAAAGTCCCATCTGTAGTGAGCTTCCCCAGAAGTCCTGGCAGAGCATGACCTGGATTACTGTTTTATGCTTTTTGCTACTGATAGCAAGGAAAATTGCAAAGTAACAAACAAGCTGATTTAATGCCATCTACACTGTTCAAGCAAAAGGGAGACAGGAAAAGGCAGGCAGAGCAGGCAAACACCAGCCATTTTATCATCTTCCCAGGCCCCTCACCTGCATGTCCCTCTCTATCTGTTGTCATCTTTGGGGGCAGGAGTTTGGTCACCGCACCTGTGCTGTCATAGCCGCATCCACTCTGAGATGTGTGGGTCAGGAAGAAAGCTGTTAAGCTCAGGAATGGAAAGTAGATGTGAAACATGATGCCCCATATCCTTATACCTTGTGCAGTCCATAGGTGACATCTGCCTGTGGCTGAGTCCTGCTCAGGACAGGAGAGGAAGGGCCATCTGAGACTCATACACAGCTCGATTAGGCTGGTCTGCACACCCAGTTTGGCCATGGTCCTTGTTGCCTGCAGCCCCCTGTGACAGCTGATGGGAGAGGAACAGGAGCTCTGTCCTGCAGGTCCCATCATACCCCATCGCCCTGGATGCTCCTGGCACGTGGGGTGTCAGGAAATTCCCAGCTGACTGGCTAGAGCCAAAACCTGGCTCCTCTGCACCTCCACCAGACTGGGCTGAGGCTTGACCACCCTCCAACTGGTATCCCCTTGGCTAGAGCTCCTGTATTTATTATGTTTCTGCTCGCAGAACAAAGCTGCTTGTTCAGCAAGGAAGCACGATTGAAATAAAGGGCCAGATGTTCTCAGAAAACCCTAGTTCAAGGGAAACGCTTTGTCAGTCTCGTTCTGTTAAATTTAGCAAGATAAAGCTGCTTGCATTGGAAAGAGCCTTGTCAAATCAAATCAAACCTGTTCTGCTCTAAACAGTCCTGTATGGACATGTATCATCCCAGTTTAAGCTGGAACAATTGCATATACTGCCTGAGACGCATTTCATGTCTCCCTCTCAGATTTTAAGGCACTCATACAGCCAAAGCAAGCTGCAGTCATCTGCTGTGTAATTCCATGCAAACTGTGGGCTTGGGCTTCAGTTCTGCATGTGCAAGGGCTTATTAGAGATGCAAGAGTTTGGGACATGCGAAGCTGAAGGGAGGAGACCAGGCTTCCAATAGACAGGTCTCCAAGTAAGAGAGTTACCTCAGAAAGGTTCTTTGTCTTCTTCAGAAATGCCTGAATAGTTCCTGGTTTTGCACGACTGAGCACCAGTCCTGCTTTCCCATAGCGTGGCAGCATGTGGCGTAGTAGTGGGGCATGCCTCTTCTGTCTGGTGTATGTCTCCAGGTGCCCAAAATAAGAAAGTGTCTTGTTCTTGAAAAGGTAACATAGTTATGTGACTGTGGGAGGCTGGAGGAAGGGTTTGCAAACTTCGCCCGTGGGCAAAGTGACCTTAATAGAAAATCTCATTACTTTATTATGCAGGGTGTACTGCAGTGCTACTCCATCCACATCTCTTCTCTGAGCCTGCTCAATGTCATTATTGCCAGCTAACACCCATGTGCAAGCATAAGGAGGGAGTAGCCTTCACCTGCAGACCTGGGTGGAAAGGAAGGAGAAAGTTCAGTCAAAACTGTTTCTGTTTTACTCACTGGGGAGAAATTTAGAAGACTTAAATTCAGGTGAGCTTTGCAAGTATCAACAAACAAGCTCCAAGCACAGGCCCTGAAAACAGGAGAGGACAGGGCTCAGAGGTGGCCAACCCCAGAGAAGCACAAAGGGCTTGCTTTCCAGTGAGGCAAGATGCACACAAGGAAGATTATTCTGTTTGACTACTGGTTTGAAAACAAGTTTCTCCTGACTCCAAAGGCTTGTGGGCAGAACTGAGCCCCTGACTGAGAGTCCACCAGAGTCAGACTGGGGGCAAATACAGACCCAAAATAGACCAGCTCCGGCAGTGAACAGAAACCACCAGCTGTTGACAGTACAAAAACTATTCAAAAAATGTGTACTGCCTGGTGCAACTTGGCTCTTTCC
>NW_008825108.1:7618420-7626096 GCF_000699105.1 Pygoscelis adeliae | reverse complement strand
ATGGCGTTTGTCTTCCCAAGTAACCGTTATGCGTGATGGAGCCCTGCTTTCCTGGAGATGGCTGAACACCTGCCTGCCGATGGGAAGGAGTGGATGAATTCCTTGTTTTGCTTTGCTTGCGTGTGCAGCTTTTGCTTTACCTATTAAATGGTCTTTATCTCAACCCACAAGTTTTCTCACTTTTACCCTTGCGATTCTCTCCCCCATCCCACCAGGGGGGGAGTGAGCGAGCGGCTGCGTGGTGCTCAGTTGCCAACTGAGGTTAAACCATGACACTGGTCTCGGAGATAACGTAAAAAGATACGGGATTAGTTATGATAAGCTGTGGATCCAAGTCGCTTCTTTCTACTTCAGCTCTTCCAAGAGACACATCGAGTGCATCCATTCATCTTCCTGCCTTCTCACCACCAGGTTTTCTAGACTCAATGCCAGTCAACGTCACTAGTGCTGAGCAACTAGATCCCATAGAGTCACACTGAATGACACAAACACCATGGGGCTTGCTGCCTTTGGGACAACCTCCCATTCCCCAGGGAAGCTCAGAGACCTGATGAGAGGTACTGTGGGCTTTCACCGGCCAGCTGCACTGACAGAGGCGTCAGTTTGCAGTGCTTAGACTTGGAAGTGGGTGGAAATCAAGTTATCTCCTAGAGAGCTGGACCATCTGCCCCCTTGATGCTAAGCAGCCTCACACTCCACTCTGACAAGGGCTCCAGGGCACTAAAAGACAGTCCTCATCCCTTTCTAGTCTGTGTCAGCATCTTTTTCCCTTCATTGTGGGTGATAAAGTATTTCTTGTGTTCAGCCATAATTCTTCCCTGTTCCCACCCTCAGATCTTCTGAGAGACTGGGGCTATAGATTTAGGAAGTATTTGAAAGTGCCTTTTTAATTGTTCTAGGTAATAACAGAATCTACTTCAGGGACTTAATTTGGGAGTAGTGTAAAATCCTATCGGAGCCCCAACCCTAAAGTGAGTTAAATGGTTAAATTGTAGCAAAATGTAGATATTTCTGTGCCTGCAGAATTGAGTCCAGCTTTTCAGAATAACACCGATCTCTTTTAGACACCTCAAATGCAGCGCAATGTTGCAAACTTTGGTCCTCCAATTTTAGGCTGGAGGATATTTTAGGAAAAAGATCATCCTGGTGAAGCTGGTTTTTAAACTCTTTTCTATGTATCCACAACCAGTCCTGGATATAACCTCTAAGTTTGATGGACTTTGTTCTTTTCTGCTGTTATCTTCTTACGCACATTTAGCCAAAGTAACTGACCTGGCTTATACCAAATAAACTGTCTCAATGGGATTTTATGCAGCAGCAGGCAGACCTAATTTGACTAAATAAAGCACATGCTGGCCCATAGTTATCTATGTCAGCAGTGCCTGAAGCAACAGCTAATCTCAGTATGGTAACTACTGAAGTACCCTGGCCTATCTTGTATTATAGGTCCAAATTACAGGCCACAGAGGGAGGCAGGACAAAACCTGAGAGTGTGACATTCTTCAGCATGAGGAGTCCTTAATAAACCTGGAGGTCTTTAATTTAGTCCCTTCCTGCAAACTACATCCCATCACAGAGTAAGTGGATCTGAAGTAGTCTCCTTAGACCTCTGCCAATACATGTACTTACTTATGCATTCTGCAGGCAACAAAAGAAATATATGCTATTTTGTAACCTACAGCTGTGCATGCCAATGTCTGTTCACCTTGTAAAACCCAGTTCCATTACGTGTGGCGTCCAGCCTACTCCTGCATGTGATAGAAAGCCAGCCTTCCAAACTGCCTTCTCCTCTTCCTTGTTCTCTGATCGGGTGAAGCAGTGTCAGGAAAGAAAGAGTCATCAGGATTGCCTTTTAAAACTGTTTTTAAATGTCTCCTTGTTATTATGACTGGACCTGAGGCAATGCTAGATGTGCCTCAAAAGTCTGCTTGAAATTAAAATGCATATTGCATGTATCATTGGTCACGATCGCAAATGGCTGGCATTCACATGAAAAGGCCAGCTCTCTGGGCTCTCAAGTCTCTGAGATGGATAAAAAATGACTGGTTATATTAGTCAGTATAAAGTAAAAGCTCTACTTTCTACCTTTGTGCATTGTTTATGCACAAAGTTATCTATGTATTAATGCTAAGGATATTGGGTTTGCCTCTTCTCATCATCTTCTTTGCTTCCCTGTGTACTGACTGCCCCTACCTCGAGAGCACTGGTTCATACAGTGCATGCTTAGGCAAAGGAAAACAAAGGTACACTCATTTTTCCTTGTCTGACTGTTGCTTTCTTTTGTTTAGATATTCTTGTTTCAAAGGTGGGCTGGAATCATACTTCTGTCAAAAAATGTAGTGGTAGCCATATAGAAAAACTAAGCCTTAAAATTACCCGGATATTCTTAAAACTAGGGAGGAAGCGTCACCTTGCTAAATTTCACAGTCTCCCACAAGGCAAGGGACCACTTTAAAAAAGTCATCATAATCTTTTTTCTTCCCCTCCGAAATAAGCAAAGGTCCCTGTTCTAACCACCCCTCTCAGAAACAGCCGGACTGTTCTCAGCAGAGCTTACAAAACAAACGGCTGTGTAGTTTGAGACACTGAAACCATATGGAAAACTTCAGCTAAAAACTCAGGTGAGGTTCATAAACTAGTAAGAGCACATGATCTAATGCTACAGTAATAGCTTTTTAAGGGCAGGGACTGGTGAAATAGTTAAGATTTCAAAATGTAAATGGCCGGACACTGTTGGCATTAGGGGAATCAGTGAGGGCAGATACCATGGCCAACTTCCATCATTTTGCCTTTTGTGAGTCAGGGACTCCTCCTTTTTTTCTGAAAAGGGGACATAATTAATATTCTGATGATAGACAGAATCTCTCTACAATCAAACCTAAATAATCTGCAGAGGTGTGCACTACACATAGCAGTTTTTGTTTGTGTATTAACAACACTTCTGTGTATACTTCCATGTGTTATACCTGCTTACTAGCAATGTTATGCTGTAATTATCCTCCCCAGGAATCTTAATTATTAATTAATTAATTTCATCTCAATGTCATTAATTTCAGCTCATCCTTTTTCCAGTGTATGTACACACGTGCACACACATACACCAATACAATGTTCAGCTGCCAGAGCTGTGTGTCTGAGTTCATACACGCAACACTTGACAACTGTTTTGAGAGCATTTCTAATAAAGAGTACAATAACCATTAAGTTCAGGAGCAAGATCAACTAGTATTTCTGAGCTGCTCTTTAACTTCTCACCCTGTAATTTATCTAGTAATTTTAAAAATGACCATAGTGTGTGTCTGTCTCGCTAAGGTTATATGGGATTTCTCATGGATAACAGTGTATAAGCAGCTCTTTGTCTGGGTCAATGTGAATTTCTTCAGAGCAGCTACGGAATCCCCGTGTACCCGGCAAGGGCTGATGCGCTGTGGCTAATGGATTTCTCCCTACCAAATTGGTAGCTTTTAAATTCAGGCTGCATGTGATGAAAGTCATGCCACGTCCTGTCTTTGAGCTCAATTCCCTCTTCAGCCTACTTTCTCAGTCCATACTTGTGAGAGATCAATTTCCCTGCTGTCTTCTAGCAGATTAGAACTCTGTGATTAATATGTAAATTATTTTTGTTCTTTTTATTAGCTTTATGTGAATTATGTTTAACCTATTGGCGTCCTCCATATTTCCAAACATGTCATACTCATCCATTTCAAGGATGTAGGGTATTTGCTGACAGAATAATCAAATCCATACCACTGTGTAATAAAAGTAACTGAAGGGAAGGATGTGATTATGCGACTGGGGTGAGCTATCATGGCTTCAGTCTTGCAAAAACGTTCTCCTAGGTTTGGCAGTGCAGTGCAAGGTTTTCCTTTGCATTTCCCAAGCAGGCCTTGGGAAGTAGCCCACTGTTGTCATTGCAGCTGTTTCATGGATGGTTCCAGTTGTTCCGTTATTTATTTTGTAATCTCTTCCCCAACAGTCAAGGCAACCTAGGGAGACAAACACAACAAGTCTGAATTTCTAGGGAAGAACATAAGGTAGACACTGGCAACTTGTTTCTCCTCCACTGTTCCCCTCACCGCCTCCCCTGTCTCTCATTTTAGCTAATCCTCTTTGCCCAAATCATTAGCTAGCAGAAAATGGTCAGGCAACACACGCTGTGGCTCTTGTGATGAGCCCATGCTTGTGCTCCTTGCCCAGGAGCACCCAGAATACAGGAATGACCATTCTGCATCAGACCAAAGGGGCCCCTACCCCAGGCTGGGGATTTTCATGGCAGCAGATGCCGACAGAGAGAAATAACCACATTCAGTATAGGCGTCCCCATCTGAGTTAGTCATCTAGGTTCCCTCTGGACAAAAAATTTCACCCATGTTAATGTTTGAGTCACCTACCCTAAAGCAAATGCTTAAAATAGGGCTAATGAATTGCTCCCTAAAATGTGCCTGTTTCTCTCAATGCAGCATGAAGAGAGCTGGGGTGAGTAAGTCAGCTGCCCACATCTCGATTAACAGTGTCTGAAGTCAGGCAACATAATTCCCACTCACACAATGTTTTAAGACAAAACCTTAGGTTTTCTCAGGGCTCAATCATGAGGGAGGAAATAAAGGAAGGGAAACCAGACTATTATTTAAGTAAAAACAGTAAATGCATGAAAAAAATTGGAATTAACATCTTTGCTATGACTGTGCTCATAATTCTACTTACACTCTCTGCAATCTCATGTCTTTCTTAAAAGTATTTAAGGTGTAGGTTTTGGAGGCATGGGCTGCGTACTGCTGTGTTTAGGTGCTTACAGAGCCAACAGAGGTTCATTTTTATTGGTCTTCTTTTAAGGTTCATGGAATGTGTATATTTTATTCCAGCAAGCTACTCTACAGAGAGGGTTGTTATCCAATAAACAAACATAGCCTGGAAGAAATAAGGTTTTCCAACGATGTTTCTCTGCTGAAGCTGTTTTTAGGCATTCTGGTCTATGCATAGAGAATATATAATGGCCCATCTCTGTTGAAGACACTTGTCTTCGTGATGAAAGGCAGGAGGGATAATTCAAGCCTGGTGTCTGGTTTCTATTAATTGAATTAAAAATAGCAAGCTAAAATACTGTTTTCTACTAGCTCTCCCTGAAGCATCAATCCACATATGCATAGCTGTCTAGGGGTTGAAGTTTAAGAAATACATATAAAGAAAACCCACAGGGGAAAAAAAAAAAAAGGAAAAGAAAGAAAAACAAGAAGAAGAATTGAAAACTTTTTTTAAATCCAAATTTATTTTTTTAAAAAACAAACTTTCATGAGAAAATACATCGAATGGGATATTCAGGGCATTTTAGTTTTAGGAGTGGAAGTCTCAATTACCACCTCTGTATCACTGGCCTAAGTAGGAGAGGGAAAGATGCTGCGGCCACCAGTAAGTAGGAGGTGGTGTAGGAGTTACATGGGAAAGCTTCTTCTAATCCTGGTTGTAGCACTGAGACAAGTCTTCCATGAAAATGATGGGCAAAACCTTTGAATGAAGGATAATTCTTCATTGTTCCTTGTTAATCTCTTTTTCTCATATACAGGAGAACAGGACAAACTGAAAACCACAGGTCATTGTGAGAGCCACTGCAACACTTAAACCACCATGCTATTGCAACTAGTATAAAAAATAGGAAGTTAATAAATTATTTTCATTGTATTAAAAGTAATGTATTTTTTCAGCTCCTGTCAATTATTTTTTTTCTTAGCGTAATCTTGGAATATGAAAGACATATTTCAGTTTCCCTGTTCTGGCAAAGATCTGGGAAACGAATGATGAAAATCAAAGAGATCGAGTATGACTTCGAAGACATAGTCTGTCTGGCTTCCCTGCAGAAGTGCTTTGCAGCAGCCACCTCTGAGGTGTGTTTGACATGGTGTGTAAGATCTAGCAGCTTTGCTCTAATTCCACAAAGTAGATGCAGGGAAAAATACTTGGCTACAACATGTTGCAGGCCAACCAATAAAAAGAAAGTCAGTCCTTGGAGTGCATTATGAGAAGACGGTCCTATGGCCGAGGATTTTTATTTTAACGTGCTCCAAGACAGCAAAGCCAAGTATTTTCTCTTACGTCTAGATTCCTGAATTAACGATCACCAGAGGCTTTTGAAGGAGCATGCGTCAGTGGTTTCACTTGAGGGTACCAGACATATTCAAAGTAGAAATGAAGGGAAACTGTCTTTTTAATATGCTTTGGGGATAAATACAAACTAAAAGGAAAATTCATGCTCATCCAGCCATCAGCTTCAAAATGAAATATAAACAAGAAATGTCAACCTTTACACTCTTCAACTTTATTCTGAATCTTTAATATTAGCATGTGTATCACAGTTGTGTCTATACGGGCATGCACACATAAATAACAAATATATAAAATATGCACTTCATGTATACATGTGTACGTGTGTGTGTGAAAACTGGGAGTCTCTATAAACTGCATTGATCACTTCTGACATGCTAACTTATAAATAACTCTCGCTGAGTCTACCGAGATTCCACCTAAAGCATTCATTGTGTTTCCTTTGAATCAGCATGAATGCATAAAGAAGCCTGGAAATCTAAATGAGTAAATGATCACTTGCCAGAAAATGACGACTCTCTTGTGATCTATGACAACCGGATGAAACTAATGTAAGACCAAAGAACCATGAATTCAGATGGAAATAATAATAATTTAAAAAGCTTCATGGAGACTGCAAACTGCTTAATCAGGGTGTTGCTTCTAAAATTTGTCTGCACTTTTATAAAATAATCCTATTAGCATAGCATATCTGGAATACATCTTCCAGGACTTTAAGCTAATGCAATCAGAGATAGAAACAGTATTTCATGCAGCTTAAATCTCTAAATCTGCTTGTCCTCTAGAAACATGGATGCCACATAATATTTACGGTCTGTGCCACTCTACTAACAAGAGTTAATTTTATCTTATTATTGCTGAGTGGTGAACCTTTTCATTGTGATAAAATATTGAGCAAGCTAGTAAAAAGGAAATAATGGCTTATAGTAATCTTACCTACTGTAATGCTTTGCAGCAGCTATAAAGCTACCCACCTCCCATCTATCAGTGAGCCTGATGATTACTTATCAATAGCAATTGAGCTGTAAAGTTCTTCCTGGGGATGAATAAAAACCTGCAGAGACCCGATGATCCACATCAGCCTGTTTACTATGGTCAGCCGGTGGGTTTTCAGACACAGGGCTCACTGCGGTCAACACTGTAGTTACAAGGAGGGAAGAGGGAGAAAGAGGTGTGCAGGAACGTGTGCCACACAGATGGCAGTTTTTAAGGTCCAACCAATATTGAGTCTGTACTATTTAGGCCTCCATTTGGCAAGGAACTTAAGCATGTGCTTAACTTTGAGCAAATGAGTAACGCTCTTCAGCCCAACCCATGATGTTATTGGAAAGCCCCATAAGCTCCCGCACAGCATTCCCAGTCATCTTGGCAGAATTTCTTTATATTTTCCGTATTTTCTTTATATATTCTTTGCCTATTAAACAAGCAAGCCAGAGTTTTGCAAAACCAGGACCTCTGCAGCTGGATGTCCTATGCACTAACTATTGCTAATTTGTCAGCCTAGTGAATTCTTTTGTTGCCACTCAACACGCACTTGAATTTAAAGTCCTCTTCTAGCTTTTAGGAGAGTCTGGGTAGCC
>NW_008825108.1:7615633-7618377 GCF_000699105.1 Pygoscelis adeliae | reverse complement strand
TTTCTTTCTATGTAAATATTAATAGTTTCATAAATTCTTTTCCTCCAATTATTTAGAAGAAACTTTTTTTATACTTCAAAATTTCAGATGTGAAAGCCTGAGGAAAATTGCCCAGTGAAGATAAGTATATTTTTGAACCCCCTGTTTTTGAAGATGCTGATATTCTGCTCTGACAATGGTTCCTGGTCATCAGTATGAGCCACACTTTCAAGTCACTAATAATTTCCTAAATTAATCTGATACAAATAAATTCGCCGTTATTGTTAGCCATGAGTATCTCTTTTCCACATGATTGGATTTGGATGGGAAAAAAATGTCCATTGTGAAGTCACCACCACAAAAATTGTTCATCTATGAGAATTGCCATTTCTTTCTGTTCTTCTTATAATCACTCCTGTGTAATACTGTACTCCTAGTCATGCCTCATTTTGGAAGAACAAACCTCTAGTGAAATGCAAGGGTCAGGGTGGCAATGGAAATACTTTTTTGCCATCCCTTTTTTGCTTCCCTGCGTGGCCATGGATGCAGGCTGCTCCAAGAAGGGCCAGTGCAGGGGAATAAAAAAGCAGAGAGGAAGGCAGAAGACCTGGTGACTAACCAGTGCTGGGGGGAGGTCCCTCACTGCGGCATTAAGACAGCACGGACTTCTTCTCTTCCTAGCGCAAAGGGTTGGGTAGTGAGTGTTGCTGCTAGCGCTGGCTCCATGCGTGAAGCTTTCATATTTCTACTGCTTTGGAGTTCCACCTGTCCTTCAGAAAACATGTGTGTTGGTTGCCTTGGTAGTTTCCTAAACAAACCCAATGAGTTCAGAAGAAATTCCCTTCCCTGAGCAGCCGGGGCTCGCAGGCTCAGGGCGGAGATTACAGCCCTGCCCTCCATGAGCAGCCCAGGAGTGCAAGCCAGGGAAGGAGCGGGCAAGGGCAGATAAACCACAGATATAGTCCAAGGAAGCTCAGAAATCACAAACAGGTAATAAACTGGTAAGTTCGTCACTATAATCAAATACCCTTACACAGAGAACACTTTTCCAGGGCTCTGGTTGCCAGGGTACTCAGAAATGGGTGCATTGAAAGTAAAACAAAACTCTAAATGGAAAAAATACTTTTTGAAAAATTTACATTCTTATGAATGCATTTGGTAACATTTATTACAAGTGACTAAGCAAAGTATATACAATCTTTTTTGCAAATACCCAACACATTCTCTATTTGCATATAAAATTTCGTTCCATTTTTTTTTGTGAAGGGACTGGAAAAATCATATTTCTTTTGTTTGTTTCATATGGCAAAAGAGTTCCTCTTTTCTCTCCTTCTTTCCATTGTAGGCAGAGTCTCACTCCCCAGAGGATGTAAAAGCAAAGATACCATCAAGAATATGTTATAAATTCCACCCCAGGACATGTTCCACTTCTAGAAAAGGAGTTATAATGAGAAGTGTTTCTTCAAATAAAAGTGCATGTCACTTCATTTTATTGGTCCTCAGAGTTTTGAACAGCTGTATGAACTGGGGAAGTGCTGAGGCATAAAGCACCCTAAACACCTTTTCTGTGTGGGCTTGTGTGAGGGGGACCTGTAGGTACCTGTGGGTGTGGATGGGGAAACAGTCACCAGAAAACAGCAGGTCCAAAAGAGAGGAAACGTGGGCTGAGGAGGGTGTGAAAGCCCTGGACACTGGTGGTCCCGGTGAATAGAGCTGAGAAACTTGGGACACCCGGAGTCGCCTGACAGTGTCCAAGGCCACCCCACATGCTGGCTGTGTGGCTCAGGCCACCTCCACGAAGGTGGCAGCTGATATGTGCAGGCAAAGACCATATATACACCTGATGTGAATAGACAGCCCTGGAGGGGTTGCTCAAACACCCACCTAGAAGCCGTGGCACGTCAGGATGATATCCTGCTCCTGAGTAAAGTGCTGGGGCTGGTGCCTCCTTGCTCATGCCCCAGCCACGTAGCTGCATGTAGGGGTGTCATCCATGAAAGGGGGGGTAAAAATTGAGCGTGCTGCCTGAATAGGTGTCTGCTATTAATACTAATAGCTTGGATTCCATTAATGATAACAGTTGCATTGGTAAAAGGTATTCTACAGCTATTCATTGGGATCTGTCTCCCCTGACTCGATTCCTAGGAGGGACAATAAAAGGGCAGTGCATACAGCACCCACATGCGTCCTTCACTGTGTCCTGATAAACTCCACCAGGGTCCACATCCCTCCCTTGACACCAGGATCACGTACGAAATTGTTGGCAGAGTTAAGAACAAAAGCAGTTTAAGGGAGCTTTAGTAATATAGCTCTTTTTCCTGTTGAAGATAGAGGGGTGGGTAGGGAGGAGAACTTAACTTTAAGATGAGCAAAGCCTATCTTTTAATTTTGGCACCAAATTTATACCTTGACTTAAAGCTTTCACAGACAGAGCTAGCTTTATGACAAAGGAGCTAGCTTTATGACAAAAATAGGGTCACCAGCATTTCTTCTTCATTTCTACTTTGTCTTCATCTGACTTTATTTAAAATTAAAAAAAAAAAAGAGGAGGAATTTGAGTATTTAAAAAAAAAAATATTCTTTCGAAGTAGTCCTAGACACCAGAGGCTGGAGCCACTACTAGTTATGGACCATAACACAGCATTTCAGGCATGGAAATGGAAAATGGAAATCCTCAAAATTATCGGAGTAAGAGCTAAAAGTTATCCAGCTTTGTCACCCTATCTTGGTGTGGGTCATATAAATTGTAATTCCTGTTTCTTCAA
>NW_008825108.1:7605457-7615581 GCF_000699105.1 Pygoscelis adeliae | reverse complement strand
TGGCTTCTTGAAGAGCACAGTTGAGAGCATGTATCATTCATGATTCATCATCTGCAATTGAAATCTTATTTATTCCCTCCTTTTAATTTTGTTTACTTGTATGTATGGGAGCTTAAATCACACTTTTCCTGCTTAGGCAAAATATAATGGATATGAAAACCTAATCAAAAATATGGCAGCAGCCTAAAACTATTGTGCTGGGTAAAACACAAACAGTTAAGGTGTAAAAAGGAAGAGGTGTGGTAGAAACCGTAACACCCATAGAAAATGGGTGGTATGTTTGTTTTGGGTAACAGTTGTTCATGGCTCAGTTGGGCTGGGTGCTGAGCTGCCTTGGCAAGAGGTTGCTTAAGCAATGCTCAGATAAAAACATGTTCTTAATATCACTATCTTTAAAGATATCCAGAACTTATACTCAAGAACTTGCTTAATGCTCTGCTTATCACTGTCTGGGTTAATTGCCAGAAAAAAACCTCAAAATATTTAGCTGCTCTGGAGTGTCTGCAGCTCTCATTCACTAGCAGACTCCCTGAGGGTGGTGGTTCTCAAGGAGTCCTCTCCCCATGGGTTTCAGTATTTTGCCTCTTCACACTTTGTCCCCCTTTCACGGGCACATATGTCCCACTTCCAGCACCCTAGGCTCCTCCAGAGCCCATTCTGTAATTCAGTAATCATCACCCTCTTCAGCCTTGGCAAACTCAGCACTAGAAGCCAGGGGAAGAGCTCCTTATCATCTCTCAGCCCCTAACCAGCTCCAGCTGCTCCCAAACTACTGTGCGGTCCCCTACTCCAACCCCTCTTAAAAGACCTTGCACTTGAGGTATGGCCAGGACCTGCCCCTTCCTACCCTCACACAAATGCCAAAACTTCTGGGTATTGGGTGCAGGGAGAGAAGGGAAGATGGGGAGGGGGCAATCAAAGACCAGGTGGCTGCTAGCTCCCGTCTTTCCCCAGGTATGTGCTACCTGTCTCTAGAAAGAGATTTACTACTCCAAATGGAGTCAGATCTGCAAAAATCTGGCTTCTTGTATGTAGTTAAAGGACAGACTTCTTTGCACTTATTTGGAACAGAAGTAATTTTATCCTGGTATTTATAATAAGGTAGGATGTAGTTGCACCTGGTCTTTCCTTGTCTAGCTCCTGCTTTCACGTGGGCTTGTGTTATACTAAAAATGATCCCAACATGATTTCTGAATGTCAGCCTGTTCATCTGAGTTTTCATTTACCAACCAAGACAAGAAGCTTGAAAACTGATGTCCCAGAGGGAAATTGGCTGAAATGCTGTAAACTACAGACTGTGCTAAAAGAAAGCCACCTACGGAGAAATATATCAGCACTGAACATATGTTTAAAATCGACTTTTAAAATAGATGTTACTGGGGATTAACTACTGTCACTGTACTGGCAACTCAGTGCCAGTGTCTGCAAAGAGAGCGTGGGGATTTTAATCAACTCATTCATTCATGTTAAATCTTTGTAGCTTATGTAAAAAAAAAAAAAAAAAAATTAAACTCTTCTGTGTGTCCTTAAATGCCCCTGACAGCTGACTATGATTTGATCAAAACACCTCTTCTTCTGAGTGCAACTTCCTCTTCCTTTGAAGATGAACAGTTTTAAAGCATCAGACCTCCTCTAACTTATTTCCATTCCCTTTTTAAAAGAAAAGCTTGACTAAACTCATTAGCTAAATCAGTTTCTGATTTTGCTCCTGCATGCTGAAATAAATCAATGCACACAATGAAATTAAAATGACAGCATTAAACATTGATATTCTTAAATATTGATGCTCTGGCTGAAGAGGATTTATGTTTGGTGCTTTATTACTTATTAGACTCTCTGTTGGTGAGCAAAGCATTTATTACAGACCGAACCTACTCAATCAGCTGCTCGGGACTTTTGACACTCGGTGGAAAACACCCACAGAATCACTGATTAGTTCTTTTGCATGAGCACTGACTATTCAGAGGGAGGCAATTGGGTCAGGTTTCATGGCAGAAGAACATTAATTGTAAGTGGGATTTGCAAAGGAATGCGAAGGAGTCTATCATCTAAGTCTCCTGTGGGAGTCAGTGGGGGTCTGACAATTTCAGCTCACAGGGAAAGGAAAAAAAAAAAGGAGATTTGGAGGAAATGCTGTTTGTGGTTATGTGGATTTAGCCTCCCCAGTCACCAGGACAGCTGATGAGCCCAGGTCTTGTAACTGCAGGATTTTTGCCAGTTCAGCTGTGCATGGCAGGAATCACATTGGACGCAGGTGAGAGACTGGCATAATCCCTATATATCCCTCCAGCTTGCCCATGCAGAGATTACCAATCCAGTTACATCGTAGGCTAAAACATTGCTGTAGAAAAGGGCTCATATTCAGCTGTGTAATACATTTTAGGGAAGTCAGTCCCTCAAACGACTTTCTGTTGTAGCAAGGAAACCACCGCAGTTTGCTCACTGTAGAGATGGGGCTGGGAGGTACCTCTGAAAATATAGATACTTCAAAATGTATGTATATAGCTTTACTACCCTCATCTGGGGGTAAGTGGAAAACTCAATGTGATTCTATTACTTGTAATACTAAATATTTCCCCCCAAAATGCGTGACCAAGTGAGACATACATAGACATGCCAAGCTTTGAGATATAGCACTTAGCAGTGAAGCAATCAAATTGCCAGGACATCAGTCTGCACAGGACATCTCAATCCCTGTGATTAGTGTCTTTTACTGCAAGAAGTACAATATTTCGTGCCTAATGCATTCCTCTGCTTTAATTATGCTTGCCAACACTGATAGTGACTCACAGTAAAACAAAGGTAACACTTGACATCCCTCATGAACTCCCACTCATCAATTAGAGACCATAAAGCTTCGACGTTTCGATGTGGAAATCAGTGAGTTTGAATGCTGGCTTGTGTGGCTAATGCCCACCCTTCAGCGCATAATCGGCTCAGTGCTAATAAGTTAGAAGGGCTTGGATACGGCCAATCATGCGCAGGCTTATTCTAGAAAGCTGCTATTTTTAGAACAGCTGAACCATTTAAAGACTTAACAGGTTACCTCCAAAATAAGTCTCATTACTGCAATTCCCAAATGCTCATGGACAGTGCTTGCGCGGGAGGACAGTGAGAAGATCATATCAAAGCCGGCCACAATGATTTGGGAAATCTCCCTGTCTGCATAACTCTTGCACGGAGGCTGAGGTGGTGGAGCTGCTTTGCCATGCCATGCTTCGGTGTAGGCTGAATTGGCTGTATGCTGTCAGGATGGTGTACACGTCCCTCTGAGCAGGGCTGATGGAGGGCGGTTAAACCATGCTGGCTGCCCTTCTGAAGGAGACCTGGGCACAGCAAGCCAGGCAGAGCACAGGTGAGACATGTTTTCCTCATGCTCTCTGCAAGGAGAGGAAATATAAAGGGTGAGAAATCTGGACTCAGGAGGACAAGAAGTACCTTAAACTTGCAAGATATGAGTTAAGAGAAGAAGCAGAGAGCAGGGGGACAGGAGCAGAGTGCATGTTTTTGTAGCTGGGTGAGGACCCTGTGGTTTAACTGTTGAACAACCAGGAGTTCAGGACACCAGCTGCACATGAGACAGGGAGATTGTCTGCCTCCAAAGGGAAACCACACGGATGCCTGCTGCTGCGCAGCTGCCAGTGACCCAAGCCCCACGTCCAGCAAGTCTGGATATGCTCGAGAGCACTAACAGAGCGTCTCAGAGCCAATCTAGCCTTTGGTGGTGGCTACTGGTGTGGGCACAGGGCTGACAGAGCTGCCTTGCTTTGCCCGGCACATACTGAGCCAGATCTTGTGCGTTCACATGATGTTTTTGCTCCGCAGCAGCTGGGGGCAGGCCAGAGGAGGGTTTCTACACCTGTGGCATCAATGTGTGCAAGAACATTTCTCACGCTCCTCGGCAGTGGCCCAGCAGATGCTGTGCCCGTGGTGGCACGAGCTGTGCTGGCAGAGGGGCTGGGGCTAGAGGTCAGCATCCATCTGTGTGAGGTCTCAAATGAGGAGCACACTCTCCTAGGAGGAGTTAGTCATGCTCACCTTTGTGCTCTCCTATTTGCTGGCGGTATCTGAGATGAAATGCAAGTTTATACGGGAAACCATTGCCAAAATCCGGCTGCATCGCGGCCAGGCATTTGGGGTTTGCCTTTACCCCACCTGCAGGCCTCTTTGCACAGCCCAGCACCATGTCTTGCTTGTGGCCCCTGATAGCCAGTACCATCGTAAAGCCTTAAAAGAAAGTCTGCATTTCTGTGCCCGTCATCCGAGAGTTTCTCGTGCCTCCTGCCTTTCCCCGGAGGCCGAGTGGAGGACGGGCCTTGGTACAGCGCTGCTGGAGGAGAGTGAACTGGCAGAGCACAGATCTCCTGCGAAATCATGCTCCCTGTGCGTGCCTGCAGAAAGATGTGTTGATTCCTCAACTGCGTGCGAGCCAGAATATGGCTGTTTTCCAGGACACCACCTAAAAGCCTACATCTGGCTAGCAGTGCTGGGGCGCAGCGGATGCCACCCGGGCAAATGGAGCTGCTGGCTGGAGCTGGCTGTGAAGCCATGGAAAAGCAGGTGAGTGCAATCTCATGGGTTGCCTCTATGGGAGGAACTGCACAGAGCGGCGTGGCTCTTTTCATGTCAGTGCAACCAGGTGACATCAGTGTAACCCCCTGTGGGGACGGGGTCCCAATCCCTGCCCCCAGGCTCCAGCTCTGCCACTCCAAGAGCAAAATCTCCACATCAGCATCATATCTTCCCGCCCTCTCCTCCCTCTTTCCTTGCTGTACAGCAGCCTCTCCGCAGGGCAGCTTGAGCATTGGCCCCGGGGCATGCCGTGCCAGAGGTGTTTGTGTAACAATGTGCAGGAACAGCTCTCATCAACTGCACAAGGGTGCACTCACATCTCCACTCCCTCCTGCTGCAGCAGCTTCTCATGCAAATGAGAGTTTTGGGACTGGTAAAGCAAGACAAAACAGCAAGCACGGCACAATGTCTGAGACACATCGTCAGGCCAGGCAGATGAGCAGGCATGGTAAACCCCTTGCTGCTGTTTGCCCAAAATACTTCAGTTGTGTCTCTGAATGGGATTCCTCAATGATGCACTGCTGCACAAGATACCCTCCCCTGCAGGATCAACAGGTATTTCTTGAGCACGAAGAAAGCCCACACCACCTTATGATGCCTCTTACTCAAAATGAAGGAAGCTACTGTCACCTAAAACACTTCTTGTTCCATCAGGAGATTTCTCTCTCCACGCTGCCCTCCAGCTCCGGAGGCGTTTCAATAAAAACTGAATCGCTGGCCACGTTTTCCAAGGAAAGCAGGGTGTGAAGCCATGAATAATGGAGCTTCTCAGGTTCCCCAGGATAACATTTCATTTATGGTCTTTATCCTGCTGCCTGTTTTCCTTCAATTGAGTGAAGGAGTGTCGTGGTTTAACCTCAGTCGGCAACTAAGCACCACGCAGCCGCTCGCTCACTCCCCCCGGCCCCGGTGGGATGGGGGAGAGAATTGGAAAAGCACAAGTGAGAAAAACTCGTGTGTTGAGATAAAAACAGGTTAATAATTGAAATAAAATGATAATGATAATAATATGATGATAATAATAATACACAAAGCAAGTGATGCTTTGTGTACAATTGCTCACCACCCGCCGACCGATGCCCAGCCAGTCCCCGAGCAGCGGCCCCCCCCGGCCAGCTTCCCCCAGTTTATGTACTGAGCATGACGTCACATGGTATGGAATGTTTCTCTGGCCAGTTTGGCTGTGCCCCCTCCCAGCTTCTTGTGCACCTCCAGCCTTCTCAGTCGGTAGAGCATGGAAAACTAGAAAGTCCTTGGCTAGTGTAAGCATTACCTAGCAACAATGAAAACATCGGTGCCTTATCAATTTTGTTCCCATCCTAAATCCAAACCACAGCACTGTACCAGCTACTAGGAAGGAAATTAACTCTATCCCTGCCGAAACCAGGACAAGGAGTCACTGATTTCATTGGAAGTGCAGAAAGAAAATCTTCCAGCCGGTCTTTTGTGCTAGATGCAGAACAGTTTTGGCTTTTCTCTTGTCAAAAGCTACTGTGGAGCACCACCCCAGATTTCCATCTTCCCTTGTCTTCTCCGGGTAAAGTCTGGCCCTTCACTCTTCGCCCTGACTTTCATTAGTGCTCTTCCCAGCTCTTCAGCTCCTCCCCAGGCAGCTGCCAGCTGCCTCTTTTGCTGTCGTCGTTTTTCTTTACCCTACTTGTCCAAAAATCCATAATGACTAGCTAAATTTCTAAAAAGATATTTAGAAAGCTAGTCTTAATAGTACGTTTTCATTTCACATACCCTTCACTCAGCAGTGGATAAATCCAAAGTATAAAGACATGCTTTACAGAACAGCTACAAGTAATTGGTGCTGTACAGATATTTTTGAATGAATCCATGCAAAAGTCACCTGGTTTCAAGTTTCACTATAAAATTTATTAACTTAGGGTGAAACTCTGTTCCGTTGTGAGTTAGAAGTTTGGGTTATGGGTTTTTTTTATTTGGAGGGACCTGACAAAACTCAGCACTTTCACATGGTTTTGACATGAGATCAGGCAAACCTTTAAAGCCAATAGGTTCAAAGCAGTTGCAGTTTGAGGTTTTGGAGCTGTAAAAAAGTCTATACTAACTGCCAAGTAGACTTCTGGAGGTGTGAAGTGTGCAAACCGAAACAAGAAAAGTCTCTGCTGCACCTGCAAGCTGATGGCAGGCTGCGCTGTGGTGCTTTGCTGGCTGCTTGGCCTCACTGCTGCCAGCCGAGGGGGAGGAGAGGAGGGTGACGGCTCCAGTCCGGTCTGGCACAGCGGTGGTGTGTTGGCAGGAGAGCAGGTGTCAGCAAACTCCACATCCATGGGCTACGCCCTAACGCTCTAATGTCTCAAGTGGCATCCTAGGGGGCAAATACCCCGGGCACCCCAAGCATCTTGGTCTTGGAGCTCGTTTTGGAGCTGCATGGGGTGGGTGGGCAGGGGTGAAGCCTTAGGACAGCCTGGGGTCTGCAGTCCCCTCCAGTGCTGCCATCTGGCTGCATGTGCCCTGAAACAAAGCGTGACAGAGCTAGTATTCCTCTGCATCTCCTTTTCCTTGTGCTGACACATGTCCCAGCATACCTGCAGCACCTTGCTGACGCTGGGGGGCTGTGTAAGGAGGACAGGGCACCATGGCCCAAGGGGCAGTGCTGCCCCATCCCCGTTGGGCTTCCCATGGGCTCCTCATGTGCCATGCGACACAGAGCCCCGCTCTGGGTGCAGCCAAGATGCAGCTGAGATGCTCAGCACTTCAGCTTTGAGGGTTACGTTCAGCTGTAGGTGGGGTCTTATCCTGGCTCCCATCTTGCCTGTGCCCTTGTGCAATACAGGCACCAAGGTGCTTGGGAAGACTTCAGGTGGAAAGAAGCTGTGACACCTTCCAGGATGAGCAACGGCACTACTATTTCTTGCTGTAAGGTGAAAAACCAGACTGAAAGTCTGGTAGATCTGGGCTGGCTGCTCTTTCCGTTCCTTGTTGCCTTCATCATCCCTGATGATGAGCCCCAACATCTTGCAGCAAACTGCAGGGTTGTCCCCTACTTTGATTGCTCACAGTGCGTGACACAACTGGCCTGGCCCTGATTGCACTTTTTAGTTGCTACTTTAGCACATGTCCATATAGTGAGAAAAAAATACTGACCATATTTAGACAGTGGCTGGGGATGTAATGTGAAATGCTGGTTTCCCCTTACATAAGATAAGATAACATAATGTAAGACAATGTAACATAATGTAATGTAACAACAAAATGTGACATTAAAAAGTGCCATACCAAACATATATATGCACCTATATTGTATAATAACCTCTCCTTGCCCTGTGTTGCACTGGGAACAGAGTCACAGGGAAGACAGCCTTTTTTTGCTCTGAATACCAGCTAAGTGCTGGGTACCTGCACTTTTTGTTCGCTGCCACCATCAAGCCTCTTAAAAACAGTGTGCTGTGCAGTGAGAAGTTATCCGTGGCACTACAATTCCCTCCCCAGGACATGGGAGAAAGAGGTTTTATGTGTGTGTGGATGCTGGTCTCTGTCCCCTTGGATTGCTACTGCTCAGATTCAGCAAGACTTACTTGTGTTTCTAAGGCTTCCTGGGCAAGGTGGGAAAGTTACTTTGCATGAGTGTATGTGGGAAGATCAGCTGCATTTAATTTAGGTGCAGAACTTTGTCTGCCACTGTCATTTCACTTGTTTATCAGAATATACTGGAAATAAAATGAGCAATAAGAATAAATAAAGCTAGATGAATTGAACATGTCAACTAGAAGTACCTTAAAGCACCTCAGGTAACACCTCATGCCAAAAAGTCTTCATGTCGACCCTATTGCAGCATAGCCAGCTCTCCAGCTGTGTGCCATGAGCACAGCAGCACCACCGCTTGCTCTTCAGCTGCTGCTGGTTCTCCTCTTCCTCGCCAACAGCCTGCTCAAGCGAAGCAGAGGGATGCTGAAATCCTGAGCTCCTATGAGGCACCAGCAGCAGCTCCTGCCTACCCTTCAAGTACATATCTAGATTAGGAGGACTCCATGGTCACTTGTGTTTGTGCTTAAGGAAAGAAAGTTTAACCTGGAAATCTACCAGAGAGGGACTGCTACAAAAGTGGGAAGGAAGACTGAGGAGAAACATATAACAGAGGAAAGAAAGGGAATGAAAATGCAAAGGAGAAATAAGTAGAGGAATAAAAAAGAAAAGCAAAACAGAACAAAAGGTTTGTTGTACTACAAGGAAAATTTCTATCTTTATTTTATCTGTGCTCACTCCAGTCCAAGTGTCAGTTCTCCGTTCTCAGAAGGTGATCTCTTGCATTTAAGTGGGCTGTAAATTGCAACAGTAGAAAAAAGCAGCATTAGGCTCTCTTCTTTGCGAGGGGAGGTGTGAAAGATCAGTCCTGCAGCTGGGATACCTCTCCATCCTGGTTGGTCCCAGCTGAGATGTGTCTGTAGGTGGAGTAGGCAAAAGGGCTGACACTTTTGCTATGCATGAAATCTGAGTAAATACACTCTCTCTTTTTCATTTTGGGAGATTTCAAAGCCCCCCTGATGTAGTACTTCTGCTATGCGGTATCAGGAAGATGTTTATCTGTTATGGTTTCAGGACATGTACAAATGATACGTTCGGCTCCAAGTTTCAAGCCTGAGAAGGACTGGAAGTGGTATGTGGCCCTGAAATGCTCACTGTGGGGCAGAGAAGTCTGGGCTTCACTTTTTTGTTCATCACTAAATAGCAGCCTCAGAGGAAGCTGGGCTGGATTCCTCAAAGGTGAGTGACTTTCATGTTTTACATAATACGCATTTTCAAAAAAATGTCCTTGGGGTTGGACTGGTGCCACCTTCCATGAAAAGCCCCTGGAAAACTTGCTTTGGCTCAGCAGGGGAAGACCATATTGGATATTGTCAGCATGTTAAAATCCTCCTGATGTGGAGGCAAGAGGGAGAACACTCTTGGCAAAACTGTTGCTCGTTTCTGCTAAGGAACTTGGTAAACAAGGCTCTGAATAATTGCACCTTTGAAAAAGGATTTGAGATGAAAATATGAAGCGTTTCATTAAAAGAGAAATGAAGTTTATTTGCATGAGAAAAAATACATTCGGCTTTACTGAGACTAAGGTCTGGGCTGCGTGGCACGTTGTTTGAAGCCCTGTCAGAGGAGATTAGTTGTTTCATATAGTAATCATAACTAGCATCCTAATGGATTAAAAATACCTCTCTCACCTCTGCAATGGAAATTTTTTTTTTTTGGATCAACCTGACTTGCCCTGGAATAACTCAGCCCACGGCCCTCGCATTGCTCTGTCAGACACGCAGCACACCCTGCACGGGGCAAAACCTGTCCCTGCCTCCTACCTCCAAGAACGATTAAACAAAAATAACACAATTTTTTAAGAGGGAGGACTGAACCAAAGCAGCTCTTTGAAATATCTGCCAACTCAGACGTCAGCTCTCCAGGCAAATTACTACAAGGGAGTGAGTGTGACTAGGCAGTGTGATAGCTGGGGCAATTTCCATGAGTGATGCTCATCAGGTATGTAATGCTGTTGAAAGTAAAGTTGACAGGGCAGTGACATACCTGTAGACCAGGTTAAG
>NW_008825108.1:7590221-7605400 GCF_000699105.1 Pygoscelis adeliae | reverse complement strand
CCCCCCCGAGTCCTGCCGTCCTTCCCCTCTAAGTCAGAATCTTTTTTCCAATTGATGTGTCTGATGCCATGTTAATATTGTAGATGTTTCTGATGCCATGTTAATATTGTAGATTTAGCGAAGTGAAAAATAAATGCAAACTTGAAATGGAAATTAGACCCAGGCATAAGCTAATAATAAGCTAGTAATTCACTATGATCCAGGTATAATTACCAGTAATGCATTGCACTTGTTGTACGGCATGGAACAAAATCCTTCCCTTTTTTTCCTCAGTGAGGTTGCTATAAGACCTGCAGAGCTGCACTGCGTGTAAAAAGCCATCCCTTGTCCCCACAAGGGAGACCTTGAGTTTGCAGCCCTTCCTGGTCATCCAGAAGCACAGGCAGTGACAGCTGTGCCACAGCCAAAGGGCCTGGGGGTATCTGTACGCTGGCGTTAAGTTATTTGAAATCAATTGGTTTACTGTGCAGAAAGGCTCGTGCTAGGCAAAAAGATGAGCTTAGGCACTGGCACAGGCTGATCAGGCTCCTTGGCTCAGCGTCACTGCTGGACGGCACAGGACCACACTTCGTCTAGGACCCAGGCACCCAGCTTTCCTGCCTCCCATGCTGCGGAGTTGCACTGATCCCTCTGATGGAGGCAGAGGAAAGGTAATCTCTGCACAAATAAAAAGGATAAACATGTATTTCTAAATTGCATTCTGTTGTATTCATATTTCTGTCTCCATCTCTCCCTCATGCTCTGGTTGGTATGATTTTGGTGTAGTTTACTGTCCTCTCATGCCAGCTTTCCAAACACATCCAATCAGTTTTATAACTCTGCAGAGGGATATCTAGTATAACTGCTTGCCAGGCTAGAACAGCAGCTTATAATAGGTTTACTTTTCTGCAAGCTGCATTTTTCGGTGGCTGGCCAGTGGGTTTTACACCAGCTGCACACAGACTTTTGGAAGGCTCCTAGTGGGATTTGTGCCAGAGAGCACCTGGAAAAGCAGAGTTCAGCTCAGGAGAGAAATCGCACCCATCAGCTTCAGCATCCCCAGGCCAATTGTCTGACTAGGAACCTGCTTAATTTTTCAGCTGTTCACATCCTCAATGATTTTCTTTTCAGTCTTAAAAGTACCTTTCAGGTTTCTTCCTCTAAGAAGAAAATTGCTATATAATGTATAAGATTTTGAGAGGTAACGCAAGGAAATGCTCCCTTTGTCATTTTCTCTGTCTGGTTGGGCTTTGTCTCATGTTAAACAAGGGTAGAAAAACAACATGGAGTTTAAAGCCTGATTTCACATCAGCGGAGAGAATTTGAGGTGCTCTGGCACAGGTTTTAAAAGACTGGTTTTGTCCTTGCAATGGGTTTATGTTATGGATATGCAAAAGAGTTCATGGTTATAAGTTTCCTAATGTTTAAAATGTGCTCCTGGTACAATGATGGCCTGAGCTTAGAGCTGACAGTCTGCAAATACAGATGAGCTCCATGGATTAATATCGCTCACTTTTTTGAGGGCACATGAGGAACTGTTTTTCTGGTTATATACTTGGCATGCGGCACTCTTTAGGCCAGAAAATGGGTTTAGAGCTGCACAGTTTAGCTTTGCAAATGCAGATCGGGTCATTTGTATGTTTGACTATTTGATTCATGCATACAACTATATCAGCAATCCAACATAAGCCTGTTTGAAATGTGTCCCTGGCAGTCAACTGGGCATTTCTAATCAAGCCTGACTCTGGAGCTACTTCCTTACTCCAAAGGGATTACACTATCACAAATCACTGGGTACCATTTCCAAATGGCATAATCGCTGAACGGCAGCTGGGGGAAATGCTGCCTGCTTCCTAATTTATAAAGATTGAAAAGTCATTTGTTTAAATGAGAATTAGCTCTTTATCATCTGGAAAAACAAAGTATTATATGGCAATCTAAATATGTCAGAGAAGTAGTGTGTTAACATGAAGCAAGGCAGAAAATGCTAGGAATCTGAGAAGACTTAAGCGCTGTTTTCAGCTTTGTACAGATTTTCCTGCAGGTCCTAGAACAAGACTGGTCCCTCTGGTTTGCCATCTATAAAATGCCTATGATGTTATAGTTTTACCTCCTTCTGAGGTCTATTGGAAGGCTTTATCCTTTAGTGTTTGCAAAACATTGAGATTCCCAATGGAATGTGTTCCATCAATGTAAAATATGCATTATTCATCCCTGTTTTAAAACTGAGTTCTGACTTAAGGAGCAAAAGATTATCTTGCAAGCAAAATGCAGCTAAAATGAACAAAGTAATATTTATGCTTTTTGCAACACCAAAAACCTGAGGGACTTTATTCTTTTTAGATTTTGCTGGGTTTTAATTTTATTTAAGGTCCAGTTAATTCAGATTTCTCAGAAAACTGTCTACAGTCAACTCCGGATGAGCTAGCTACACTGGGTATAGATCCACCAGTGTGGATATTTGCCCCATCAGTTTGGTATTTGACTTATCTGGAAGCATGTTAGCCCAGATTAATACATTCAGCTGACTGAAACCAGCTCTTTGCAGGGCCAGCTGGGATATCTCTGCACAATAATCCCACTGTGCTCTGCAAACTGATTTTGCATGGAGTCAGCTCAGGTCTGGAAGGACTTGCTCATCGTCACTCGGCCTTGGCTCTGTGTGCTTCAAGCTAGTTACTGCTCTCCCGCACATCAGTCTCGGGGAGGCTTATCAGCCCAGGTACAGCCCAGTGCAGTGGGAGTATTGAATGTGGTTTTGCACCTAAATAAACAAGCCAGCCCAGAGCTCGCTCTGCTGGGGCTGTAATGCAGAGACACTCCAGCATTGCTGCTGGAAACAGTCTGTATCTGCCAGGGTTACTGGCTCCCTGCCGCCTGTGCTGGACGGGTGCTCCCTTGGGGCCGTGTTCACTGGGTGTCTCCCCCTGCGCTGTACAGCCGGGACGTGCCATCCCTGGACACTGGCTAGTGGAGAGCTGACACCGTTGTCCTAAATTGCAGAGGATCAA
Organism: Pygoscelis adeliae; assembly: GCF_000699105.1. Classification (NCBI taxonomy): domain Eukaryota; kingdom Metazoa; phylum Chordata; class Aves; order Sphenisciformes; family Spheniscidae; genus Pygoscelis; species Pygoscelis adeliae. The sequence goes on along the minus strand of NW_008825108.1, from coordinate 7,602,410 downwards.
ATTCTCGGCTGCTGTAAACTGAGGCAGTGCCTTTAACACCAGCAGAAACTGCAACAGTTTGCACCAGAAGGGGACTAGCACAGTGCCCATCTCACAAGACCTTCAGTGAATTTTCACTGGTCCTAGAAAGAAAGAAAGGGTAAGAAAGAGACAAGTGGTTTTTCATTTTCTCATCTGTAATGGCTCACTATGCTGGAAAAGAGGGCAAAGCCACCACAGGCAGCTCTAAAATAATTTATAGATTACTGACTGGGAAGTTCATCATGCCACAGGTCTCGCTGAACTTGGCAGCATTACAGGTTTATCTTTTCACACCCAGTTGTTTTTTAATGGCCTCGCAGGCAGGCTATACTGGCTTGGCGCTTGCCCTCCCAGACTTCGTTAGATATTCAGGTGCTCTTCTTGGCAGGGGACCAGGTCGGGAGGAATAGATGTCTCCTTTCTTTCCTGGAGATGCTGCCCTCCCAGCACTAAATCCTGTTTTTCATCTAAAAGGCAACACACTCCTTCCTCCTAAAAATGCTTTTAACTATAATTGCAGGTAGGGTTGCAAACTTGGAGGCAGGTTCACTGGTAGATTTGGACTCCTTTGCAGTACTTCAGCAGATCAGGAGACGGGTACACCAAGTTTATTTGTCCAGGGGACCCAGGACAACACCTGTCCTAATCTATTGAATTATTATATAAAGAATGTGGTCCGTTAGTTTTCATCCACTGGACTGTCCTGGGTCCCCTTCAGAGCTTCCCTGGGCATATTTGGCAGGGAAGTTGCACGGAAAGGAGAAACTCAGTCAAGTTACGAAGGATGAAGACAAGGAATGGCAAGAGACGTCAAGTCCCAAAATTCAGCTTGCAAGAGAAATAAAAGCTAAGAACAGAACAGTCTGTAAGCTGTGTGGTGGCCAGGGGGCGGTTAGGAGAAGTTTGGGTTCATCACCCAACAAGAAGCTAGTGTGCAGCAGAGAGCACCAAGAATGAAGCAAACAATTAAAATATCCCAGAGTCTTCACTCATTGTGATCTGAGGACGAATAAAACCAACATCAGAGAAAAGAGGAAGCACTCGGCTCTAAAAAGAAAAGAGTGGGCTTAGCTAAATTAGCTGCTTTGAGATTGTCTCGTCCTGACGATGTTCACCTCCGAGTTCACTCAGAGTCCTGGAGGAGGCTGCATTTCCACAGCACCATAGTCCAGCTTTGAAGCTGCCCAGTGGCAAAATCTCTCGGGTACTCATGTCTGCCCCCTGTGCCGCAGTTCAGCCTTCCCTTAGGTATGATCTACAAACTGGACTGCTGATATACCTGGGGTTGAAATAGTCCTTCAAAGATGAAGAGGGAAAGTGTTATTTTCTAACTGGCAAAATTACAGTACAACAACTATTGTACATACACAGATGGGGAGGGGGAGTAAGTGATGGTTTCAGGGCAAGAAAAAGTGACGAAGAGGCAGGATGGAGAGAGATAGGGAGGCATGAGGTGCCGTGGGGGTGGGAGGCAGGAATTTCTCACACCACTTTCTACCAAACTTGTCACAGTAAGGTGCAAGGTGGTTTCAGAGGAATTAATATTGATCATTGAAAAGTTGCGGTGGACAGAATAGATTGCTGAAACTGGAAAGCAGCAAACTTACTCTATACACTTAAAAAGGGGAAAGGAAAGCTGAGTAAGCTATAGATCTACCAGCTTAAATTTAATTTCTGGAGCAAACTGAGAAAAAAAATATCTATAAGCACCAAGAAGCCACAACCAATGTGCATTTCTCAAGAACTAAACATGCCAGAGTGACCTTATTTTCTTCCCAGACAGCACCAAAAGCTTGATGGAAAAGAGAAAAGCAAAAGATGGCAGATAACATGAGTGTAGTAGGGGCTTTGACCCTGTATTTCCCCTGATATTTTTAAAAGCAGGCTATAGTAACATGTTCTTGGAGCAACTGGAAGGTTGCTGCCCGAATTATTGAAAACCCACTCTCAAGAAATAATTATCAGAGGTTTAGTGTCAAGCCAGAAAAGCATATCAAATGAGGGCTCAGAGGTCTGTCCAACGTCCAGGGCACATCAGTATTTTCTACAGTGCTTGAGATGCTGTAAAATGGAGAAGGTGTACTAATGGGTAGCTGGTGTGGAGCCAGGAGGAGCTTCAAGCACTTTGAAGGCAAGCCTTGGACTTCAACATGAGCGTGACAAATGGGAGAAATGGTCTGGAAAAGCAGGAAGCAATTTTATAAGAAGAAGTGCAAAATCAGATAAGCATGTGTCAGCAATGGTTTACGCAGAGGTGAGTTGACTTGGGCCTGCAGGGATGGTCAGGTGACCTGTCAGGGTCCCACATAGCTTTTTCTTTTCAGTAAGAAGATACTTTAAGATGGGGAAAAAATAAGGAAGTGGAAAAACAGTATGCAAAGTTCAGTGCTTGCCTGAGCTGTGCCTCAGCCTAGTAAGTACAGTCAATCTCTTGTAGTACACCTAGTAATATTACCTAAATAGAATAAATTTAAAAAAAGACAGTGAAGTGAATCCTGCACCATTTGAAAGTCACTTGATTTTTGCCATGTAAATCCATGCAAAATTTGGCACAGCGCACTTAGCATGGATTAGCTTCAACTGCAATAGCCAGCAGAAAATCCAAGTACAGAGAAAGAACAAAAGATACAATATTTTTGAGTTCAATTTTTTTGCTCAATATTTTCAAGCAAAGCATGAAGGAATTAGGAAATTATCAAAGTGAAGTTATGTAAAGTGCAGTTCTCAGTCATAAGCATGACTTTCCTGCACCAATGTTGCACCTTAAAATAGATTGGGTAAGTAAAGTCAGAGAGAAAACATTGACCGAGCTTTTGCTTCTGCTGCACCTGCAATATATAAAGGACTATTTTCATGACTATGCTATGTGGAAACACATAGATGTGCACAACTGAGCTTGGGAGGAGGAGGAGGGTGTGCTGGGTGCTGTACAGACCTTTCCCAGGGATGGTCCTGTCCCCAATGTGTTAACAGTCAATGCAGAAGACAGAGACAAGCTGACAGGTATGAAAATGAGCCCGCCTGAGGGCAAGTCTCGAAACATTAGCCAGGTCTCCTGAACCTTTGTCTACCGCTTCACCCATTGATGAATCACTTTGGACCAATGGAGGTTTAGGCTGGCATTTAATTCAGTGCATACTTGGTAGATAGGTCTCTGCATCGCTGAAACCTCTGCTAACTGATGCTATAGGTGGCAATAATCACAGAAAGACCCATAAAAAGTGTCATATGGGAATAATGCTCATCCACTCACAAAATAAGGGGGTACGGCTCACATCCCATTGTCCCAGGCTTACCGGTCCAGCAGCTCACCAGTGCCGTGCCTAGGGCCAGCACAGGGCCCGCGTGGCTCCAGTCCTTCACGGGCACTGAACTCGCTTGCAGATGGTTTCTGATACCCTGTGTTTTCCTAGTTTAATTCTAGCTTGTACAATTAAACACCACGTAACAAATTACATTGTCAAAGCAAACTGAGAAGAAATGAATCTTTCCAGCCTCATTCAGTTAATCCAGAATAAATAATGTGATATTTCTCAGTCCGTTGCACAGGGAACAGACTATGCCAACTGATTTCTTCTCCCTAATTGAGAAGAAATGGCCAGTTAATGCAGCTGGGAGGGAAATGGAGAGGTCTGGCACTTCCAGTGCTGCAGAGGAAAGTCTCTGAAAACTCTTTTGCTTGGTGATGTGTCAGAAAGCATCCTTCCCCTTTTGAGTATAGCAGAAAGGGGGCATTTCTAAGCAGACCTTACAGATTTTATATGTTATGCTGATTGACTGCGGCAAAGAAGAGCAGCCTAGATGTCAAAGCAGACCAGTTAATCACTGGGGTTAATTAGTCCCCCGCAGCCATGAATGGCCATAGGTGCCACATTACTCTTCTCATTGCACTGAGAAAGGAATTGCACACATCACTTGCAGAGGAATATAAGTGTTTTGTGTTTTCCTTCACTGCTGACTGCAATATAAAAAAAAAAAATACAGCCTGGCTACAAATGCCCATGGGGCTGGAAGTGTTGGCTGCCTTCCGTAGACTATTCTGCCTGCTAAATTCTGCTCCTTTCCTGATTGCTGGTGGCTATCAGTGCTCTCAAAATGGATTTACTTCTCAGGGTGCAGTTACAGTAGCTGTCTGTGCTGCCTCCTTCTCCCAGTGATGTTTGGAGGCAGGCACCAGGGAGAGCTGCTGGCGCTGCTGCCCTGCTCCTCGCCGCTGGGTCGGCACCTCCGGGAGAGCCGTCTGGGAGGATGGCCAGGAGGAGTGCCGACCAAACAACATCTCACGCAGCCCCAGGAACATACTTTCCACTTATGACAGACAACCATTGCACAGCTCTTCTACCGCCGAGGTGAGGACCATATACCACATCTCTGCAGCTACTTTTGTACTGTGGCTTGCTGCAGAATGAACAAATGATGGCCTAAGATTAAAGGTGGAGCTTTTACAAAGCCTTTACAAAAGAAATGGCATCGGCAGGCTGTTATTCCACAGTTCTTCTGGATGAGAAACAGTTCTGTGATAGAAATGAGACTACAGCCTTCACTTTCCTAGTGTTTACCAAGTTAGAAATGTAACAAGTCCAGGATATTAGCTCTACGGCCCTGTAATTTCAAAAAATAAAAGATAAGGAACAACATGGCTGAAACAAGTACTTTTTCTTGGTGAACTGGATTACTGATGAAAATGAAAGTTGGTAGAACTTGTGAAGAGCTTTTAGCTACTGACAGATAAATCTCTGTGGAAAGGAGTATTATAAATGTACAGTGTGGGTGTGTTGGAGACAGAAATGTGGAATAAATCCTGTGCTGATATTGTGCTCATCAGCAGTTTAATATCCGAGTGTGCTCAGTGCCTGTGTTTACACAGCTAGCAAAAACACTTTAAAAGCCATTCATACTGAGGAGGAATGTGCATCTGTAGGTATCAGTCACCGGTGCACCCTGTTGATCATGTTCCTGGGGTTTGGGTTTTGCTGAGCTGGAGTTCATGCAAGGCCAAAGATAGGAGAAGGAGGCCCTCAGCCCGCTTCACGTTCCCAGAACTCAGGCCGATCTGGTCCTTATCTTAAAAATAACCTGTGGCCATCGCCAGCTTATGCCTGCTGTCTCAAAGGCCTGTTTTGGAAGGAGGGCTTTGAGTGCGTCAGTGGGGCTGGAGCCAAAGCTCTTCTTCCCCGTGGCACACACACAATGTTTGCCATGAAAGCAGTCTAAAGTCTGGCAAACTTTAGGGCTTTCAAAGGTTAGTAATACAAGCATGGCCATCACAGTGAGATCAGTACAACTAAAGAACATGGCTCATATAAACCTGACCTGTCGGTTTTTGGCTGCTCTACTCCTTGCACGTTTTCTGAAGGCGTACATTGAAGGACGTATGTTAAGCAGGGTCCATGGTGCATCAGCTGCACTGTCACAGTGTGCATCTGCCTGGCCCGTACCAGCCCACTATGTACCACTGGGCGCAGTGGTGGGCATTGGTATGGTCTCAGTACCAGGCGCTCAGCACAGGTGGAAACGTGCCCATCTGAAATAAATTCCTTGACTTTAATGCACGCACTGATAAATGACTCAGCTTTGCCTATCTCTGGCAGAGGGGCATGATTGTCCCATGTCAGCTTTTAGTATCACTATATTATGCCTTACTCTTATTGTGTCTGAAACCCACAAATCTCCCTTCACCCTCCCCTCCTCTCCCCAAATTTATGATATTCTGATATCTTCCGGGCTTTCTACCCATTGCCTGTAACCATCTTCACAAAAAACAAGGTCCTGCCTCAGGGAGCACTTCAGCGCTTTGTGGGGCAGGTATGGGCTCTGATGGCTCGTGGTGGGTAACGGGGCTGCTCTGCTGGCAGCCCCCACCAGCCGGGACCTTTGGCTGAGCCGGGTGGTGCTCGAGCCCTCCTGGGCACCTGCAGGGGAAACCAGGCTGACTGGTTCTGCCAGCACCGCTACCCGCTGGGAAAAAACCATTTTGACAAAAGCGTTGTTTATTGTTTTATTCACAAAATCGTAGCAATCCTGAAAATATTTCCCATGAACACAATTGTTTTTCAAATGAAAAAGAATTTATTTAAAGAAAAGAAAGAAATTTAGCTTTAAACCATTTGTATGCTGTTGTGGCTTCTCACATTTCAGCCATAAGTAAGGCTTTGTGTATTATTTTTTGCTATTTCCATATTATTTTGTGATATCAGAATTACCAGTGCATAATCCAATATTCTGTTATGACATAATAACTAAGTCAAAATACCAGGTTAATTTACTGCTGACTTTAATTATTTAAAAATCATTATAATCAGCTGCTGCTTAATGTGTATTAAAACAATTCACTTTCCATAACATAGTGTTTTCCAACACATAGAGACAACTTGGAAAATCTACGACAATTTGAATAATAAAATAAGAATGGCTTGTTTTCATTCTTTCTTTAAAACAGTTGTTTAGCTATAACAAGCACAAAACATTTAATATAGGAAATAAAATAAAATAAAATGTTCCACTCAGAACTAACCAGAAGTTGTCAATAATGATTTTACAAAAAAAAAAGAACAAATATATTATACATTAATAGAACATATCCACTGGCAGGTAATATATGAAAATTTTATTAGAAGATAAAATGTATATAAAATGACATGTCTATATATATGTTTTTCAAAAGGAAACGGCACAAACGCCCCGGCAGTGAGCATGTCCATGGGACGGAGGGGAGCCTTGCCGTCAGCTTCCTACTCATGCTGCTTGGCCCGGGGGGCTCAGCGCCCCCGCACACTGCAGACCAGCCGTTTCGAGCTAAGCGCCGAAAGGCACAAGCTGCTGTTGTAACGCCTCTGCTGCTGTCCTTGCGGTCCATCGGTGGCCGACAGCGGACAGAGGTGTCCCTGCCACCGAGGAGGCTTCTGGCCCCTCTTCCCTGGGCACCCCCGGCTCACTGGAGCTGCCCTTCACCTCCCGTGCAAGTCCCGGCTTGCAGCAGCTGTGAGATTTTCAGCGTGCCTTTAGCCTCTGGGTCTTTCCTGATGCCAAATAAGATCAGTCCCCAGAATTTATTTATTTGCATTTCAAGCTGAACGCCACTATAAACAGCTAACTTGGAGAGCGGGGAGAGCTCGGCAGGTACATCCAAGGGATGGGGCTTTGAAAGAATTTGGCAAGGCTCTTGGATGTATTTTGATAATAACCACAAAATGCAGATGAAGGTGAAATATAAAGTGAATGCTGGACACCTGCTCTGGGCAGGAAAAACAGACCCAGGAAAAAACATGAATGCAATTCACACTAATCTTTGAAAGTCTGTTCTCTTATAAAACCTGTATCTGATAAAAATTTATTGAGTCAGTTCAGAAAGGTAACATTTGAAATGTGATCCCTTTTCTTCAAAATTAAACTGTTTGATAATTGACTAGAAAAAAATACAGTAGCCAGCTTTGAGAACTTCACTTACAGCCATAATTAAGGATGATATTATTTTGGCTCAACACTGGTCTTGTATGTGCATGGGCAAGCATGTGTTTGTTTATATGGCTTCAGCGTAAAGGTAGAAGAAGTGAACACATGGCTTACAAGGTGTGTTTTATTTTGTGCACAAAACTCCTTGAAAATATAAACATAAACAATCTGGGTCAGACCTAAGTAATATAACAAATGGGGAAGGGGAAAACAAAGTTGGTCATGAAGTGGAGCTCAGAACACTCCACAGCACTGGTCACTTTAAGAAAGGTTTGAAGCAATGCTAGGTCAGGAATCATGCCTTTCAGCTCATCAGGGAAGCTTGCTCTAGGAAACAGGCATGAAAAGGGAAGATAAATTATGTAGCAATCTTTCTTGTTATACAAAAGAGAAAGGAGAAAATATCAGCAAGCTTGCATTATTTGCGAGGCATTAAGTGTTTTAAGAACAACTGAGAACCCCAGGAAAATCAAAGATGAAGCCATATTTTATCAAAACATGTTTTCAGTTTCTATGAATTAACTAATCAATCAGTGATTTTGTGTGCTGATGAAGGATTCATGGTTTCGATACAGAATTAAGAGAAGTTCACATTTGATGGTTGGAAACAGGCTGATTTCTCAAGTCTTTTTGACCATGTAATTCAAACAAAATTTATTGAGTACACCCCAGATTTAATCAAAAGGCCACTAATTCAGATGTGTTTTCCTCATCAGGCAGGTGTCTGGCTGTCAATTCCACTGTTGTGTAATTCTCACTATTGCTTGGTAGTTATTAGCAGTCTTACAAAAAGGTATATTGTGAAAAACCTAGAAAATCTGCAGGGGAATAAGAGCTGTCGGCTCACTTGTAGGTGTTCCCAGGATGACAGTTTCTTCATCCTGTCTCATGTCTGCAAGTAACAAGCACCAATTCTGCCCATGCAGAAACCCTGAGCTCTTCTCGGGAAAATCCTCTTCTCATCGCTCCAGTTTTGCTTCGTACCTCCTTTTTGCTCTGCCTGTACCCTAACTAAAGCCCGTGGGAACAGCTGTGTCAGCACAGACAAAAAGCTCCCCATATCTGCAACGCTGACTCCCGTAGTGGCCAGTAAGGGCTATGTGAGGAAGCGTGCCAGCAATGGGAGAGGAGAGGGGTACCGTCTCCCCTCCGTATGGTCTGACATCACCTTCCATCACCAGTGGCTCCAGCCAGTCTTGTTGAGTTTACTGCGGCCTTGGTGAACTTCCTTCTTTGACTTCATCTAATTACTTTTAACATCCAAAACATCCCCTGGCTGTTGCTCTATGCTCAAAAGTAAACTCAGGGAGGAGACATTTTATTCACATTTCTTCCTGGGGGAACAAGGAGGAGTGCTTGAATATTTCCCAACTTCAAAAATAAATGAACAAAATCTCAAACTGTAGGACGTTTATCTCCCAAACAGCTTTTCCAGGCAGAGAGACGATTTGCCAGTAAAACTTTCATAAAAAGTTGTAGCCATCCCTACTATAGCAATATCATTGTGAGTGTTCACTCTACCATAATCTGATGGATTTTTCTGAGTTTAAGCTCACTATTCTACCTTAGATGAAACAGGACATTTTATATGCTCTGCCTCTTCGTCTGAGGTTCTTAATACACAGTAGCACAATATAGTAAAGAGAAGGTCTTAACACCCATTAACCTGCTGACCCCTTTGAACCCTTTTGTATATTCCTTGTAATTATAAATTACACTGAAACCGAAAGTAGAAGAATCAAAATGAGAAACATGTGAAAGCTTTGCAAAGATATGAAGGGCAAAAGGGCTTATGAGGTCTAATTTATTTTGAGTAGCCTGTCTTGCTTTGGAAAAATCCAAAGCAAATGATTCAGCAGGGTTATTTGAGGAAACTGGCCACCAGAAGAAGAGGTGTTTTGTTCAGTCTTTTACAGCTTATCTTCCTCCTGTCTCTGCTCTTCACTATAATCCAGTTAAACAAATATAAAAGAGACAGATGAATACATTAAGCTAAATGATGATTTAAAGGGACCATGTTATAGCAAGAAGACCAGAAGAGGGCTGGCCACAAGAATATGCCCTTGATGTTTTTCCCGAAGTGAGGCATCATGGTGTAGCATGCACTCAAAGAGTTAATATCCTTTCTGTAGGCTCGAAATTTGAGTTGGGATGTTTTAGTTTTATCTAAACTGTAATCCCATCCCTTAAACACTGTCTAATCCAGAGAAAAGGCACCATCAGTGTCAGACAAGACACACTTTTAGCCAAAATAACCACTGTTTTTGCATTACTGCATTTACTTTTGCCATCGTTTTCTCCCATTTGGCCACAAACTTTAGTGCCCCACTTCCACTGGGCCCAGGGCAGCAATGTGTCCTCTGCACAGAGCTGAACTGCCGGGGCAGCAGGACATCCCTTCAAATCCTGCATGACCTGGCAGCTCTACCCACCCTTTGCCCAAGGGAGTCGAGAGCTCCCGTAGCTGCAGGCACTACCACACAAGTGAAGGGATTTGGTGACATTACACAAGAGTTTCCAAAAAAGTCTTCAAGCCCTGTACCTAGAACCTGAGGCCAAAGAGCTTGTGCTGGATTTCATCTGTGAAATTTGGGATTTAAAGACATAAGCATGCAGGTGTCCTCTAAGGATGAGCTAGCTATATCAGGTCATGGCAAGGAGGTAGAAAAGTTCAGCTGAAGCAGAGAGCTGCCTCTCTCACATACACTTTGACCAGATCTTCCTTAGTAAGGTGGCTTTTGTGGACCACTTTAATTAAATGGGCTGTCACACAGAAGCAGGTATATTTTAACACAGGCATGTTCCTAGTGTTAATATAGAGACAAGTATGTCAGAGTGAGCAGGCCACTGCACATCGGGGCTAAATTCAGCTACAAGATTGGGTGAGTCGTCTGCAGGCAAGAGCTGTCCTTAGGAAAGACTGACTCTTAAAATATCACATCTGAATATATGCTCTTCTCAAGCTACAAAAATCTGTCAGGCCCCTTGCCAAGAGGAATTGGGTTGCAGATGCTGCTGTGGCTTCGGTTCCTTGGTGCTCCTGCAGGATGATCTACACACACATACATTTCCAAATCCAGGACAGTGTTTTTATCTTTAAACAGCAGTGGGTGCCAAGGCACTCTCTCCCAGCAATCATTGACCCTCTGGATGAACCTGGCATGGTTTCCATGGGGCTCAAACATCGAGGAGGAAAATTCCCAATTAATAAAAGCCACGGCTTGCTCTCCTATCTGCTCTGTGCAGCAGCCTGCAAAGGTGTTCCTGAGCACTCGTTCTGCAAGGCTTCAGACTCACTGCACTGTGTGTGTAAGTTATTTTGGTGTCCTTTGAAGCCTAAACTCTTGGTATGTAGCTTCAGGCAGTTGGTTGAGGCACCTGAGGCAGCAGCAACATCCACCTTGGGCTTCTTCTGCAGCAGGTGCCGAGAGCAGACCCACCAGAGGCTGATTTGGATCCAATTTGCAAAACCATCCTATTTACACAAGGAAAAATGTCTGTGTGTGTTTCTGTGGGTGTGCAAAGAGATGTATGTAAGTGTACTCACATCCTTACAGTTTTACAGGACAATTTGATGCTGTCTGAAAATGCAGCCTAAGGTATTTAAAAGCAAAGAGCATAATCTATGGAGAGGAATACGGTATCCTGCTAAAAATGTTATATGTCTGATCTGGGGATACTTATGGTTTAAGTGGGCTATAAATGAATACTTAACCGCTTTAGTGCTGTGAAGTGATGACCCTCACGTGGCCTTGGCTCATGCTGCATCGTCTCCTTTAGCTGCCATTCCACTGAAAATAATGGGAGTGTGCATAGCAGAGCCAGTCTGGAGGGCAAGACTGCCTCCAGGAACTACCAGACTGTCCTCTGCCTGATATAATGCTCTAATGATTCCAAAACAATGTAATTCTGCTATCCTAGATGCAATAAATGCTATTTATGAATTCCAAATCAAAAGCATATGTAGGCTGAGCCCCACATTTTAATACTTGGAATAGTACTGCTGTTGCTATACAAACTATAAACCATTTTTGTAAGAAAGAGATAAGTATTGATCACTTAATACATAAATCATTTTAGGGTAGTAAGGTTGTGTGGCTTAAAAAAAATATTTAATATAAATTTTTAACAAATAAAAGTGCAAAGTTTGGCTTATTCTAATTCATGATATTTCTTGTTGGAAGCTATTTGGACAATCCCTGCACATTCGTTTTGTCCTTGTGAGCATTGCTGATTTTAGCATGAATGATCATTCATCTAAGAATTCATGCCTGAAATGAAATGCTTCACCATTTGTTATTCTCTTCTCATAAATGTTTGTTACTCGGTCACAAGAGGGAAAGCACAGAGTGACTATACAGCTCTCCGCACAGCACAAATAGTGAGTAGTAGCAAGAAACATTCAGCCAGTTTTGGAGATGAGCTAAATCAGTCCAAGGTAATATTAGACATAAAGCCCTCTTCATTCTTTTCACACTCCACCAGAGAAACAATGTCATCCCCAACTCAGCACAGCTCAGTTCTTCCCAGACAGCATCTCAGCTCCACCGCTGAGCTTATTGGAGCTGGTGGCAGGATTTAACATCGTGCACCTTCTCCCCCGCTGGGCTGGAGCAGGGCGTGGAAGGTGGACTTCAGGTTCTCCTGCCTGCATTTCCCCATGCCTGTTTTTCACTTGGCTCGTCAGGTGCCGTTGGTGTTGGCTTGCATCTTCCA
>NW_008825108.1:7584791-7590166 GCF_000699105.1 Pygoscelis adeliae | reverse complement strand
AGGAATTTCAAAATCAGAAATGAAAACCAAATCAGGCCCTTTAACAAGGATCCATGTGGGCATGATTAGGACTGAGTGTGTGCTGGGACAGACTAAAACAGAGCACCACAATCAGGTCTTTGTGTTCTCCAGCAACGCTCCAGCACTATTTTCCATCAATTCAGCAAATCTGACCCTGACAGTGTCCCTTTATCATGAGAGGATTCAGAAATCTGGATTCACAGCATCATGCGTAATGTATTACACAAGTTATCAACTTCACCACTACAAGAACAAGTGCACAGTAGAGGTCAGTCTGCAGCCATCAAACCTGAGCAATTGGGAAAAGTGTGTTTATAACATGAGTATGTTCAGCTAAACTCATAAGCGTAAGTGTAATCAGCATACGGCAATCAATTCCTACAGAAAATCTTCAGACCAGTTATGATTTCCTCTGCATCTTCCATGACAGTTTAACTCCTCATCCTAACAGATTTTTTCCTTATCGTTTAGTCTTCATTTTCAGTCCCAGTGATGTCCTCTTTCATCTAGTGGGGATCCCATTATTAATAACACTGAAGCAGTGCCTGCTCATAATCTTTCCTGCTGCTGACCTTCAACTCCTAGAATGTTTGGTACGAAGGACATTTTGTTTATCTGACACATTGAGCCTACATTTTTTTCCTCCACATAAAATAATCTGTCTGGATTCTGTTGAGCAAACTGTGCATGTGTGTCTAGTATAGACTCGGGCTAGTACAGCCAAAAAAGGCCAAAGGAATGTGTAAAAAAAGGTTCACAGGGAAAAGAAGTCCTGAATTTCAAAGTCGTTTGGAGAAAAGGTATATTCGTATGTTGAATGAGAAATAAACAACAGCAGGAACGAATGATTCAGGATTTAATTGTAATATTGGAATTATTGTTAATTCTGCTACCCCAAAATTAAACCTGTAATTAAAGGTGAATACAATTCGTTGCCATCAATTACCATCCCAAGCAACTGAGAATGAAGGAAGACAAGGCATAGCTCATGCTGGGGTTGACGCTGCAGCACCCCAGTCCCCTGGCCTTGGCTGGAAACTCCCATGCCATGTAAATAATGATATACTCAAATGGCCTTTGTGACTGGAGCTTTAAAGGTGTATGTGATAATTGGGGCTGCTTTCAAAATGAGTAGTTCTGGTCCTTTAGAGCTGTGGCTGGAGTGGCTTCTGATTTTTAAGTTCCTACGCTGCCATACGAGGCTGCGTAAGTGCTCCCTTGTGGCGTTAGTGCCAAGCAGGCAAGTGATGCTCAGGTAGCACACTCCTATGTTGAATATCACGGCACAGGACCTCCCGGTTCCTCTCCCTGCTTGTGTTTTGTGCACCAGTGCGATACCTTCCCTCTCCCTGTGCTTCATCTCCATGAAAAGAAGGTCTGAAAAAAGTGATCAATAAACTAGCAGAAATACTATCAACATTTCTCTTTCATAATAAGGTGAAGTGAATGTTCCATGATTGGCCTTTAAGGCACTTTGCAAAGGGCAGAAAGCATCAAAAGACTGTGCTAACTGAATTTCAGTAGCTTTGGGCTTTGCTTTGCTAGTCGTTTCCTAGGCTTGTAAGCACATTTGAATCCCACATGCCGATCAATTCTGCTCAGCAAGTTTCTCTCCTTGGTGCTTTCATTTCAGTTTATTGGTTCATGGTTGACTTACACCTGCTTTGATTAATTTGTGGGCTAATCATTAGCCTTCCCTGGTAAAGGTGTATTTCTGCTAACTACCCCCTCTCCTTTTTTTCAACACTATGTACTTCTAATTACATCTCCTGCCAAAGGTGACCTGAATTTTTGTGTTGGCCTGCCTTGGAGAGAGCAGTTCAGAGTGCAGTGGATAACACTGCACGGCGCATGCTGCTCAGTGTTATTATCACTGCGTTAGTTCTGTTCCTTCATATTTGTAAATTTGAAATCAGTAAGGTTTTCTCAATGTTTCAGTGCCTTATATAAATAGGCCTTAGTGGGAACTACCTCATTCCAAAAAGAAGACAGCAAGTAACAGGCTCAATCATTTGGAAAGAGCAATTTGTCAAACAGAGCAGAGCAGTCGCATTACTTTTGGTCCATCTTTATTGCTTCCAGAAGGCAACACTCTCAGGAAAGCTTTCATGGCCAGATGTTCAGCTTTTCCAGCTGTTGAAATATTTTTGGAAGGCCCATAAGTCAAGATAAAATTACAGGTCACTGGGGATATGCGCTGACCTTTGCAGGAAGAAGGTGGTTTGGCTCACAGACGGCCTTCCCAGCCAGAAGTCTGCTAGGGGTGAGTTCTCTGACATCTCTAATTGGACTTCATTATTCAGTCTAATGGCCTCGCTCAACTCCAGGTATTACCCTGGAGTGCAGGACAGCAGAATCACAGCCTAGCAAGGCCTGGTATTTTCAATCCTGGCAAAGCAGCAACTAATTGCACTGGTTGTTACCGTGTGATTAACATCACCTACTGATTGCCATTTCCTAACAAATAGGTTGCGATGCCCTGGCTGGCACCAAGAAGCATCTTATACCACAAATGCAATACGAGGGGTCTCTGAATATGAGCCACAATGCCAAAACCCAGTCCCGCATGATGTTATTCTCATCGCAGCTTGTGAATGGAGGGGAAGCCAGCTCTGGGAGTCCTCTCCGCTGCCTCAGCACAGACATCCAGCACCACCTGAAATCTCACCTACCCTCGCATTGCTGCTCCAGGAGTAGGGAGGTTTCCTAGAAGTCCTGTGTCACATCTGCCAACCCCATGCAGGTGTCCTGCATGCCTGAAAGTGTCTTGAACAACGCTAGGTACTCATGTGTGGGCAACTGAACCTGCTCCTGGTGGGCAGCCAGCTGAATGAGGCTGGCCGTGGGCTAGTGGAAGGATTCACAGGTTTCTAGTTCTGCTGTATAAACCCCAGTCCCCACATGGAGGAGGGGGCACAGACCCTGAAGGTCCTCTGTCACAGCCATTGGCCCCCTCAGGAGGTCACTGCACCCTGGGTGTCCTTCCTGCAGGCAACAAAACCAAACCATCCATCTCCCCTAGCTGGAAAGACAGCCTGGACACCCAGCACTCAGACAGGCTCCTATGTACTGACACCCATACGCAGGTTTCTTCGTCCAGAGTCGAATCTCAGTCCTGGTTTTCCAGCGGCAAGTTATATTAAGTGTTTCCAAACAGTAATGCCTTTGATCTGCTTCTCAGATCGAGCCAAATTAGCATGGGACTGTCGTGGTTTAACCTCAGTCGGCAACTGAGCACCACACAGCCGCTTGCTCACTCTCCCCACCCCCGGTGGGATGGGGGAGAGAATTGGAAGAGCACAAGTGAGAAAAACTCCTGGGTTGAGATAAAAACAATTTAATAATTGAAATAAAATGATAATAATGTAATAATAATAATAATAATACACAAAGCAAGTGATGCACAGTGCAATTGCTCACCACCCACCGACCGATGCCCAGCCGGTCCCCGAGCAGCGGCCCCCCCGGCCAGCTTCCCCCAGTTTATGTACTGAGCATGACGTCACATGGTATGGAATGTTTCTTTGGCCAGTTTGGCTGTGCCCCCTCCCAGCTTCTTGTGCCCCTCCAGCCTTCTCAGTCAGTAGAGCACGGGAAACTAAAATGTCCTTGGCTAGTGTAAGCACTACCTAGCAACAACTAAAACATAGGTGCCTTATCAACTTCGTTCTCATCCTAAATCCAAAACACAGCACTGTACCAGCTACTAGGAAGGAAATTAACTCTATCCCTGCCGAAACCAGGACAGGGACACAAGAGGTTCTGCTAAGGAGCTGTGACTTTAAATAGCTGGGCATTTAGTTACCCATTTTTTAACATATCAGTATGTAATTGAAAATTGTGACCCTATGGGTACAATGTACAAAATCTCACCTGCCTGATTATAAAATCATTAGCTGTTTTATTGTTCTTTGCCATCTTTTTTGGGTGGAAGTAACAGTCAGGTATTTTTCCAGTTAGAAGAAATCACAAATTAGATGTATACTGAAATAACACATTTGGTAATTGATTAAAATACTCACTGCTTTTAACTATTCTTTCATTCAGTTGTAATACTAAGGTGAAGAAAGCATCCAGCACAGTCAGATTAAGCTCTCAAAATCAGCATAAATTGACCTAAGTGGAGGCTGACCCCAAATGACCTGATTCCAGCTGCTTGTGCCGTCTTATTCCAACAGCAGTGTCCCTGCAGCTGGAGGATGAACCGACTCAGGGAATTATCAGCTGAAAAGGAGTTTTGCTGGGTTTTATACCTGATTAGTTCTCAGCCAGATGTGGCTCAGCCAGGGACTTCACAGACTCTAATGCTGGCACATGAGAAACATGGGAACAAGTGAACATGGATCAGCTTAAATCTATTATGAAACCGCAATCTGGAAAAATACCTAACAAATTTTGAATTTATGGTTTGGGGCAATAAGTACATTTTGCAACACTTGGACTAGGTGAAAACTATTAACAGCTTAAATGCTAAAGCCTTTGTTTTCTCTGCAAAGCAGCAGCGATTGATCAGCAGTCACTCTCGCATGCTGATCTTGCAAGTCTAACAGTCTTTTCCCCACTGCTGAGTGAGTCCCAGATGGTTCATATAGCTATTTGTCCTACATACTTACAAGGATCCATTATCTGGATAGCTGACTTTCGCAGCAAAAGATTTTCCAACCCAGAATATTTCCTCTCAGCGTTCTGTGCTATGGTTTTCAGGCATGCACGCAATATTTTAATTGATATATTTATTATTTATTATGGAGTCATTCCTTTGGAAAAAACCTCTTTGCAAAAGAAGAGTATGTTCAATGCCGCATTCAGAACATAGTGAGGATTGAGGTCGTTCCGCTGCCGCAGGGCCAGAAATTTTGCAGCTGAGATTGTCATAAACCGAGCACCTGCCTGGTTCACTTTTGGAGGTTTATGCCAGCGATGCTAATCTTGCAGATCTAAAAAACAGGCTGCAGGTCTGATGAGAAAAGGCAGGAGCTGTCTGATGGTTTGCAGGGCAGGGCGAGGCTGCAGGAAAAGATTATGCTTGCACTGAGAAAAAAGTAGAGCTTTTTTTTTTTATGCAAGCAGTCCAGCAGTTAATATAGTTGATAGCCTTCTCTTTCAGATGTTTTTGGAAAGACTGGTGGGAATGGTAGGATGCGTTTTGCTGAGGCAGGAGCGACTACCGTCTTTAAGAAACACTCCTGCAAAGCCGCGAGTCGCTGGTTTTGCCTTCCAAAGAAGCAGCTGGTAGAAGCTGTAGCTGCGCCGCGGGATGGCAGCGAGGTGCGGCCCCAGGCAGGCTGCACAGTGGCACCTGGCGATGCGCTCGCCCGCCCGCCGGCCACATGGCCCCCCCGGGGACCCCCAAA
>NW_008825108.1:7578726-7584726 GCF_000699105.1 Pygoscelis adeliae | reverse complement strand
CAGGGAGCGCCAACCCTGCATGAGCAGGGGGAGGCTGATGGAAACAGAGGGGAGATAAGACATTCCTCTTTGGGGCCTAGAAGCAACCATGTTGCGGAGAGGCGTGGAGTTATCGCCTTTGTGCAACTCTGCACTGGGGTGTTTTAGGTAAGGGCATACAGGGGTGGCCTCTCCAGCTCATGGAGTCTGCTTCATGGCTGGAGAAATGTCCTCCTCCAGCAAACCAGCTCACCTCACCTCATTCCCCCTAAATGTAAGGGGAAAAGTGATGGTGAGCAGTGGGCAAGGCGTTGCATGGAGAGCTTGGTTCCCGCTAGCCCACAAGCTGAGCTGCCCTAAGCTGGGCAGCGTCTCCTTGCAACTTCTCTTTCCACCCCACGTGTGCAGAGCAAAGGCAGGGTGCCTGTCAGCTGCCTGCACAGCTCGCCTCCAAGGGCTTCCCATTCTCAAAATAAGCCTTAGATTGACATTCTCATACTGGTTCAGGAGCACTTTGAAACTGGGAGTGATTTGTAAAGGAAGGATAGCATGTGTGCTCAGATTGCTTTTCACCCAGGGTTGTGTTACATGGGTGGGTACAAACCCCGCCAGAGCATCTCTGCCTGCCAGCACAGGACTGGATGCCCCATTGGCATGACACAGTGCCCCTCAGGAAACATAGCCCTGATGTGTGCTAAAGCAGCTTTACAGCTTCTTGCTTGCAAGTGGCTCACACATCTGGCCTGGCTGTAGAAAGGCCCAGATGTGTCCGTAATCACTACTGCAAGCTCTATGGCACAAGCATCATATTTTTGTCCAATGCATGCGGAGCACCTGTAGGAAAGCATGCGTGTTACAGTAGGACAAAATGTAGTAAACAACCTTCATGTAGGATGAATAAACAAGGTGGCATTGCTGAGAGTTAAGGCTGGTTGCTGTGTTGACCTGCTCCTTGCAGAGCCATTTTCACCTTGGCAAAGGGGAGCTCAGCTATCATTTGGAGATGTAGCACAGCCATTTTTCACTGCCTGAATCACAGAAACCCACATCACCCTGTGCAAATGTTTAGAAACAGAAACCATGACCCTTCTTCATGTGCATAAGTCATGGGCCCAGCCAGTGCAAGAACATTATAAGGAAAAGATGTCACTGCAGCAGGTGCAACAGCTGCCTAACAATGGATTTTTCTTCTCCTTTTCTGAGCATATTCACTATTTGCTGAACTTTATACTGGCTCTCAGAGTACTGGCAGGTTTTCTGGCTTGGCACGCCTTTGAATTACACAGGAATTGTGAACTCCCTCTCAAGTCCATTTAAACCCCCTATTAGCACAGTACTTCTGCTTAGACTATAGAAAAAACCAAACCAAAACAAAACGCAAACCCAACAATAAATGTTGAAAATTTGCTTTACCATGACCCCAACAGCTACACAGTCACTTGGCACCTGCCTTCATAAATCAGCTTACAGTCCAGCTGAGATGAGCTTCTTTAAAATACCCTTTTATTACTTCACAGGGTATTAGCTCTTTGCCATCGCAGACTCAAAAGAAGCCTGTGCTTCCTGGAACTGCTTGGACTCCATCCCCTCTTCTACTTCCAAAACAGAGAATTGTTTTAAAAAACACTGTGCTAGTTCAGGCTGCACCACTACCAGGGGCAAGCAGATGATAGAGGAGAAAAGGTGTGAAGTAGCTGAGCAAAATTGAGGGTAGCAGAGGGACATAATCTCATTCCTAAGGTGGAAGAAAGACAGCATGTCCAGAGATCTGAGGCTAAGAGGAGGGAGTAGCCCTTCAGAGAATACCTTAGTGATTGTGTTGGTGTGCACAAAATGCACCTAGAATGAGACATGCTTCTGGCAACAAGGCACCGAGACAGTTCCAGACTACCAGGTGCTTTCTTAACATCAGCACAAAAAGCAGATTAGGAGCAGTTCCAAGCCCCTTTGTAACACCCTCAGATGGCTCACTGGGACCAGGTCTTGTCAGAGGAGCACTACGGCCGCTCAGAATGAATCTCTTACCAAACTCCTTGTGCAGTGCTTGGTGCACACTGAAAAAAGGCTGGTTCAGCACATTCAAGAAGACCATCCCAGACCTAATGTTTGTGGGGAGTTAATTTTGCTGGATTTATTCCCTTGATTTGAATTTAAAATGCTCTGGTAAGAATCTGCCTGTGAGGCACAGTGGAGTCAACAGCAACTCTAGTTAACTTCAGGATGTTTTTGGTCTTGCTGCTGTAGAGGAGGCTTCTGGCAGCAGCTTGGCTCAAGGCGGTGGAGTACTTTTGACATCACAGATTTTGGTTTCTCGCTTTTCTTGATTGCGTGAGGACTGGAAGACTAAAATATCTACATTTAGTCATCTGCATGTGAGCTGGGTGTCTAAAGTCCCCATAATGGAGATCTTGTCAATACAGTCTGTGCCTGTCCATGCCATTAAGATTCTAGTTCTCGACAAACCAAATAATTTTCTAGAATCTTTTGACTGTATTGGGAAGTTAAACACCCTTGGATGTGGCCACCTATCAGGTTGCTGATAGGTGCTGAGTGCCAGACTTGGTGCTCCAGGGCATTCTCCCAGGTCTCCGTGTGCTGCACTGGGAGGTACTGTGTTGCATCTGCCACCTCCTTGTTGATGCCTCAGATTCCCTGTAGCATCTCAGGCAACATGAGAAGTCTCTGTGGAGGCAATTGAATCGCCCTCTGAGCTCAGGTGTCAACATCTCTATGTGAACACTTCAGTGTAGATACTCCAGTCTTGAGCTGAATCTTATCTAACACAGCTGTGTGGCAGCTAACACAGCCAGTCTGCACAGCAAGATTTTGCTGCACCTCCGTATACTTGTGTGTGGTGGGACAGCCAAGACGCTCAGCCTGCAGCTTGGAGTTTTTGTCCCTGCATCCCTTCTGCTCAGTTGGGAAGTTCTTGCTCTTTTGCTCTGTGCAGGAACCTTGTCCATGGACTTTGGGCCTTTCTGCTGATCTAGCTGAGTGGGGTTTGTTGTAGATCACCCCAAACTAGCCTTGCATATTGGGCTGATTTGGTCTTTAGCAGTGTTCATGTCAGTGATGCTATTAAGTGTTGTGACCTTTGGTAGGGAATGGAAACATTTTTCCTGTAGTTCACAATGGTCTCACTGCTGATACTGCAACTCTGTGCTATGACTTTACCAAAAGTGCCCTGGGCCCCTACCACACTCGCCTGGCCCCCTCCCTTCCTCCTGCAGCTCTGCAGGAGCTGTATTGACAGCGTTTTCTGAGAATGTCTGCACCCAGCATCCCTCCAGAAGAGGAATTTCCTGAGACAAAGAGGAAACCACATTAGGAGGGTCTGCCCAGGGCTGGTCAGAAGACAGTAGGTATAATTCTTGGGACCTCCTCTTCCCTAATCTTACTCATTCACACCATTGGGCACTGTTTCATTCAACGAAATATGAGGAAAAAGGTGTCCCAATCAGAATTTTTTATAAGAAAAAAAAAATGAGCAAGAATATAAGGATATGACCCATTCTGAATAAGGAAGCTGTTGAATAATAACATTCCTGAAAGATTTCAGCTAAATGTTAGATAAAACTCCACCACCAGAGAGCAGGTATAAACACAAATGGGATCGGTGAGTTTGAGACAAGTTACCATCTTTTTAATACATTTATAAAAATGGGGGGTTGATGGACAACCATAAAATCTCCAGGTTTTTGCCAACTACCATGTAGCCTCCCCGTGACACCTTTTTTCTTTTTCTGAAAACCTTATTGAAAGTCATGTTTAAACATGCTTCTGAGGATGTGCTGCCATCCACCTCCTGTAGTTTCACAGGCAATAGGTGGACTGTGGCTTGAGAGCCAGTGATGCCAGCAGGCTCAATCCCTGTAAACGGCTGAAGTGAGGATATCTCAGCACCCACAACCCATGCTGGGCTGAAGTAATCCACGGTGCTGGTACAGGAGGTGAGCACTGCTTACTACCCACACTGGGAAGAGCGAAGCCGTGGGGCAGTGTCACTCCTCCCTCTAACTCTGCTGAGGCAGGCAAGTGCCTGGTGGCACACCAAAATGTCCAGGCAGATGTTGCACCTGTGTGAGTCACATCACACTGGCACTTGTACCCTCTGCATGAAGCAACACAGGCAGGAATTCTCCTCCACTGCCACACACAAATACCCTGCATTCACAGCACCTTCTTCCATTTCCTTTCCTCACAGAGCTTCTCAGAATATTTTCTGTTTGGTCTTGTTTTCATTGATTTAAAATGCAGAGAAAGGAAAGCAAGGTAGATTTTTGCTCAGCAACAGTACGGATGAAGGAAGTTAAAAAAAAAAAAAATTAAATAACCAAGCTATGGCTTGTCATTCAGAATGATGCCAAATATAGAAAATATATAATTACTGTCATATGTAACTGTTTTTTGTAACTTGAATAAAATGAAAGACAAAATAAAATGCTTGCTTCATTGTTTCTTTCTGATTCACTGCCTACAAATATATAGTGCTTGAAGAGGATGTCAAAACAAGAGCTGGATGGGAACTTTTCAATTAAATGTTTTTCACCAGAAAATGCTGTTTCATTGAAAACTTTTCAAGGAAATCTATATCTGTAGTTGAAACTTTTGTTAGAAAGGTTTTGGGGTTCAGAATGGTATTTCTGATTAAAAGGAGAAAGAGACAAACAGACAGATAATCTTAATGCACAAGACCGAGCATCGCCTGAGTTTAATTCCCCTCGCCAGGTGAGTGAATGAATCGCTGCCTTACCAAACACTTTCTTTTCCCTCATCTATTTTTCTGACAAATTTCAACAGCCTTTTGATCATCAGTGTAACTAAAATAACTGTTGAAACCTCAAAAAGTTTTGCAAGCTAGGGTTCTCATTTCTAGCTAGCCTGACTAATAGCCAAACGTATGAGTCTTCTTGGGATGTCTGTTCAACTCCAGTTCCAGAAAGCTTTAAGCCTATGAAAGATTAAAATAAAAGCATAAACCAGAGAAATTTCCACAGGGAACATCAGATATAAGTTCTTGGAACAAGTCTGTGTGACTCAAAGAGTGGCTGAACACTATTGTCCTTCATTTTTGGAAATGTCCAAAACTGACCTTCATCAAGTAGTTACCCAACAGCTCGTTTAGGGCAAGCAATCCCAGGTTATCTCTTCAGGTCAGGGCATTCAAGGATGAGGTATACCAGACTTGGGAGCTAGCAAGTAGCCATTGTAGCACATGAGTTGTTAGCAAGCAAACTCGGGGATCTTCCTGAGCCCAGGAAGAAAGCACCACTGATGGGAGATGGGTATTGTGCATCCAGTCACCAGAGCCTGTGGCCCGTAGCAGTGAAAGCCATCCTACCACCACTGTGTTAATTTTAAGTGTTTCATAGAATCATAGAATGGCTTGGGGTGGAAGGGACCTTAAAGATCATCTAGTTCCAATCTCCCTCCCTTGAGCAGGGATACTTTCCACTAGCCCAGGTTGCTGAAAGCCCCATCCAGCCTGACCTTGAACAATTCCAGGAATGGGGCATCCACAACTTCTCTGGGCAACCTGTGCCAGTGCCTCACCACCCTCATAGTGAAGAATTCCTTCCTTATATCTAATCTAAACCTACCCTCTTTCAGTTTAAAGAAAATACCCCTTGTCCTATCACTACATGCCCTTGTAAAAAGTCTCTCTCCAGCTTTCTTGTAGGCCCCTTTCAGGTACTAGAAGGCTGCTATAAGGTGTCCCCGGAGCCTTCTGCTCTCCAGGTTGAACAACCCCAACTGTCTCAGCCTGTCTTCATAGGAAAGGTGCTGCAGCCCTCTGATCATCTTTGTGGCCCTCCTCTGGACTCGGTCCAACAGGTCCACGTCCTTCTTATGTTGGGGGCCCTAGAGCTGAATGCAGTAGTCCAGGTGGGCTCTCACAAGAGCAGAGTAAACGGGGAGAATCACCTCCCTCGACCTGCTGGTCACGCTTCTTTTGATGCAGCCCAGGATATGGTTGGCTTTCTGGGCTGCAAACACACATTGCCAGGTCATGTTGAGCTT
>NW_008825108.1:7563561-7578571 GCF_000699105.1 Pygoscelis adeliae | reverse complement strand
GGTCCCAATAGCAACCCCTGAGGAATGCCACTCGTCACTGGTCTCCACTTGGACATCGAGCCGTTGACCGCAACTCTTTGAGTGCGACCATCCAGCCAATCCCTTATCCACCGCGTGGTCCATCCATCAAATACATGTCTCTCCAATTTAGAGACAAGGATGTCGTGTGGGACAGTGTCAAACGTTTTGCACAAGTCCAGGTAGATGATGCCAGTTGCTCTTGCCTTATCTACCAACGCTGTAACCCCATTGTAGAAGGCCACCACATTTGTCAGGCATGATTTGCCCTTAGTGAAGCCATCTTGGCTGTCACCAATCACGTCCTTATTTTCCATGTGCCTTAGCATAGTTTCCAGGAGGATCTGCTCCATGATCTTGCCAGGCACAGAGGTGAGACTGACTGGCCTGTAGTTCACTGGGCCTTCCTTTTTTCCCTTTTTAAAAATGGGGGCTATGTTTCCCCTTTTCCAGTCAGTGGGAACTTCACCGGACTGCCACGACTTCTCAAATATGATGGATACTGGCTTAGCAACTTCATCCACCAGTTCCCTCAGGACCCATGGATGTATCTCATCAGGTCCTATGGACTTGTGCACCTTCAGGTTCCTTAGATGGTCTTGAACCTGATATTCTCCCACAGTGGGCGGTTCTTCATTCTCCCAGTCCCTGCCTTTGCCTTCTGCGACTTGGGCAGCGTGGCTTGAGCACTTGCCAGTGAAGACTAAGGCAAAATAGTTGTTGAGTACTGGGAAGCCTGACTTAGGAAATGCTGTGACTGTGGTGATATGGACCTTGAAGAACACTGAAGAGCAAGTCTGACCCTTACACACACAGTGATATTTTCAGGAAATTCAGTGGCTTTGTCCGTTATCAAAACTACAGAGCTCTGTTAAGCTTTAGCTGAATTTCTCTGTTTGCATTTGTAAGGGAGTTGCGTTTTCTGCAGTGGGGGTGACAAAGTTTGACCCAACACTCCTGTGTTCCCTTTGGTCAGCTCTTGCATAAGACAAGCAAAATGGCCTATCTCTGCAGGACTTGGCTGATGAAAGATCTACGCCCAGGAAATTAACCGTCAGTATAATGCAAGCTCCTTACGGTTTGCCAGTGGCAGTAAGCAGGTAAGTAGAATATCATGATCGATGATCACCACAGCTGGTGATAGACTGGGGAGACCTAACATTGACATCTGACATGAGGCTGTTATCCATCATGGCTCCGACCGCTGTCTTCTGATTACAAGGGGGCTGAATTATTGAGCAGACCTAATTCATGGCAAGCTGCCACTTGCGTTTCTGGGAAGGGCAAATGTAATAAGAAACAAATGCCTCGACTACAATTTTGTATTGTCTCCAAGTCTCTCCCATTGTGCTTCCCTGCTGGGTAAAAAAGGCAAGGGGGGGACGTTTAACTGCGTGCTGAATGGCTTTGCATGGCAGTGACAGGTATTCAGAGGCAGTAAGACTGTCTGTCTCCAAAGGATCTGCACCAAAAAAATGTTAAGCCACTGGGAATGCAGCACCTTTGAAAAGGAGAAGGGTCACTTAAAAGTTTGGCAGGATCAAACCCTATATTATAGTCCTCTCTTCACCCACCAAAACTCTCAGACAAAGAACATGAACTTCTGAGACTATAACTGAATGTAAAATCATCAGCAACAGCATGCTCCAGTCACACAATTTATTTGGATGTGCATCAGTGTAGAAACTGGCACTTGCCCCATCTATGTTCATAGTCCAATTTCTCTGCCACAGAGAGCCAGGATCTGTGATTTTCAGTCCAAGGGCATTTCTGACATTTCAACATTCATTTTCACTGCAAAATCAAAAAGAAAAGTTCAGGCTTTCAAGGTCTCCCCCCTAGAGGAGCATGGCTCGGTGGCAAGACAAGGTGGACGCAGTGATGCCGGTGATGGAGGATCGAGCTGCCCGTGGGACATGGAGCAGCGCTTGCCTCCAGCTCCAGGCCACGTGCCAGGCACTGCCACCATGCCAGGGACCCTGAGGCGGATGGGACTGCAAATTCAGTGCCAGGGAAGGACGTGCCAGGAAAGCACAGCCCTGCTGCACCCTCCCGCAGCCTGGCCCCTGACTTTTGGGTCTTTTCCAGTTAAATGAATCAAGTGTGATCAGGAGTAAATGCGATCAAATAACTGATTCATAAATGTTCACCTGATCTTTTAAGAGGGGGTGAAGTAAAACTCTGTCCATCAAATTCATGTAAGTAAACTACCAGTGGGGAAATACCATCTCTGAGTCAGCACTGAAAGAAATAATTATCTCAATTATTTCTTCCTATAAAATTGACTCTATGCTGGTTCCTTTTTATGAAAACTGCCTATAAATTTGCTTTGCATAAGAAAGGAAGCAATAAAAAAACCAGCTACACATGATGAAGTAATACTTTTGTATTAAAAAAAGTTCCTGACGGAAAATCCCCTTTCCTTCTATTCAGAGATGTTTTCAATTGTCTTCAAAAATGAGATCCCTGAATGGTGCACAACTTTGCCCTCAGCAATGCTGATACAGTGCCATTAAAGTCAATGAGATTACATGTGTTTGAATGATGGCAGAATACAGCCCTGCATGTTTATTGCAAATGCATTTGTAAAATGTATTCCAAAGGATAAAAAATGCATAAATAAATGCAGCCTCTGCAAATATCAGCATTTTTACTGAATGGATGTATGTGTTTTTAAATAAATTCATGCAAACAGAAGTGGATTTCTGACTTTTTTCTTCAAGTGACCTTCCACACTTCGCAAATTTGCCTGGCCAGGCCTTATCTCCCAGTCCTCCACCTGTAACTTCAGCAAAATATATGAAGAAAACTCCTGTAAAATTTCAGTAATACAATCATCACATTAACTGTGTCTACATTTCTATTTTGAGAAGAAAAAGCTTGTTGTATTTTGATTAATTGTCTTTGACAGACTAATCTAGGAGCACGAATAGGTTGTATTATAGACTATTAACTCCCTAGCAGTCCCAGTGCTGGGAGTGTTTCTAAGGAGGCAGGTATCCTTTTGATCCTACCAGACCTTAATGACACTGTTTGTATTAATATTAGCACTGGCATTTTTAAAAATTCAGTATTAATTGAATCCTGATTTCTTCATTATTTTCCACATACTGTGCTTTTCCATGAGAACCACGACTGATGCTAACAAATGCCTAGAGAAATGTCTTCACATTGTAAGCTGCAAAAAACATTCTACCATCCAGTTAATTTATGGCAGCAATTTGGAAGTCTGCTGAGCCAGACACTGCTGGCTGGCAATGAGTACATTGTTATTAAATATGAGCAACATGTGACATTAATCTCAAATTAATTTTTGAGAGAAAATGCACACAAATTGCAAAAACCTATAATAAAGAAGTAGAAGAAAATGGTGCAATACATATTTGCAAAAGTTCATTTCTGTAGCAGGTTTATACACGTTAATTGGTTATTCCTAATTTTATTCAGTGATTGATTGAAATAGAGGAGAGACCAGTAGAGAGACCTGACTATTGGACGTACCAGGGCTGAAGTCCTTTGCTCGGAGCTGACCAGAGGGGTTGGATAATCCTGATGATAGCTCCATTTAGCCAGCTGCAGAAACGCCTTTGAGGAGCTGAAGCGGATTGTTGAAGTCACAGGTGTTGTTCTGTGAAACTGCTACGCACGTGAAAACCACAAACTGTCAGGTCTGCGCCAGGACTTTACCTTGAATGATCTTGTGTAAAGGCTGTGCCTCTGTGAAGCGCTGGCTGGGGTTTCCTAACACGCTCTCCTGGATGGGGAACATAGAGATCACGCCATATCGGAAAGAGAGAGTTTTTACAGAGGGGTTTGGCAATAAAATGAATGTCGTTTAATTAGAATTTTCTATAGGAAACATTGCCTTTTCATGAAAAACTCTGTACATTCAAAATGTTTAAAAGCTATTGTTTTTTTTAGCAGCTGGTAACCATTTTCCCTCACCAAAAACTGCTGAAAATTTGGGGGATTTCTGGCATCACTGTTTCAACGAAAAACAACAATGTTCAAAGAAAAGATGTATTTTTGGAAAGATTTCATTTAAATAAAGTTCCAGTTTATCTTCAAAAAAGAATGCTTTTGATGGAAATCTTTTGGCCTGCCCTTTTGCAGAGAATAAATCTTGCTGGAAGGTGACAGAGTAAATCCCCCCAAGTCATTTACATTGAAACCCTACAAAACAGTATTAGGAAATGAAAACCCCATCGAAATCACTGCAAGTCAGCCTCTAAATATTTCTAAGGTTTTCTGTGTGTCATCCTTTTGAAACCCCTACCTAGCACACCGCAAAGTTTTGGTAAGAGCCGCACATCTGACAGCCCAAGCCTGAACAGTCAGAAACATCAAACAGTACCTCAAAACCGGTATGGGAAGCCGTGGGGACGGGCTGTGTGGGATGCAGTTTTCTTCGATGCTGGCTGGGCAGTCTGCAAGGCAGGTGTTGTTTTTTAATTTTCAGAAATCCATAGCACATCCTAGGAGGAGAAGTGTGTTTTCCCGTGAGTGCTACCATGTCCAGTTACTGAAAATCACTGGTTTCCGAGCTGTTCCCCAGCACCTGCAATCCCTAAACATTTGCCTGGACACAGTACCCTCCGTGGGCACTAAACACAGCCAGTGAGGGGGAGAAATTGCATATAAAATGCTGCATATTCTGCAAACTCTGACTTCACAGCCCCCTGCCCTGTACTACTGCAGCAGCAGAGGACCCTGCCTGCCCAGGGGGACCATGAGAAGAGCAGCCTGGGTGCCTCGTCCGGTCATGCTCAAAGACTTCCATGTCCAGCTCATCCTGTTCACATGCAAAATGTGGTTTTTGTGTCCATTTTTCAGGCTGCCTACCCCACAGGCAATTTGCAGTGGGGCTGCAAAGACAGGTTGATGTCTGCTATCACCATAGGTTTTACCCAAACCTGTGCCAGTGTGTGCTTCTGCAGTCTGCCCTGCGTGAGAGCTGGCCTCTTGCTTACCCTCAGCAGCTCTGGGCAGATGTGTCTGAGAAGGTGTGAAACAGTTATGGATAAAGAAAAGGACAAGAAAACCTAGTTCACTCCCTCTGGCTGCTTGAGAAAAATGCTGTGACCGCTTAAGATGTGCCAGCATGTTGGTCTGCAGACAGTCTTCTTATGGAATTAATAACAATAAATTCTTTATCATTGCCATTATTTATTGACTAAATATCAGTTGGCCATCTCTATAGGCTGACCTTCAGCTCTTCAGAGCCTGCTGTGATCAGAGACATGCGTAACTTACATTGCCTGAAGGTCACTTGGGTGCATTTTGCCTAGGAGGTCCCTCCCTGACTCTTCATTCCTGATGATCCCTTGCTTTGCAAGGAGCTAATTTCCTCCTAATCTGTATCCAACAGTCTATGATGACCTTCTCACACAAAGCCTGGCTGCATTTGCTGGTGAGCTGGGAGAGCGACACGATCCCATGCTCCCCATCAGGCAGGGTGCATAGAGCCTGTCCCGGTCCCTGCCCAAGTCTCCTAGGAGAAATATGGTTTATTTATACTGAGCAGCAGGTCTGGTGGCAGTCTCGAGCTCAGAGAGGCATGGAGAGGAAACAAAGAGGATAAATAACAGCCTGCAACAGGGCCAGAAACCAGCCCAGCACTCCTGTGCTCACATGTACAGAACCAGCATGGGGACCACATGCTCCCCCCTGCTCAGGGATGGAGGATAGAGCTCTCCTCCCAGAGCCCCAAGTCCTCCTCACTTTTGGCTTCATGCAGCGCACAGAGCCAACAAGATCCCATCAGGAACAATTTAAGTCAGGAGAAAAAGGCACAGAACAAAGTGCTGATGTGGTTTGTTCACAGTCAGGGAAGCCTCAGTTACAGAGTGCTGTATTTTTGTCTTTTTTGTCATTTTAAAATTAAAGAGTGTTTTCCACCATTAAGTACGCCAGGCATAGCTCCTGATCTACTCCTAAGTCCACTTTCCCAGGGAAACAAAGCTCACATCTATCCTGTTGGTCAGTGTGTTTCTCAATGTTGGTCTCGCACTAATTTTAGCACTCGTGGCCAATTTAAATCAGATTTGATGGCAGGGCAGAGCCCTCATGAAACATGGAGGGCTTGGAAGAGAAGAGAAACTCTATTAGGCCCCACCAAAGAGGAGTTAGATACCAGGGAGAGCCGTGCTGGCCCCCAGGCTTCACTAGTAGTGCTGCCGGTGAAATGGCCCAGGGTATTTCTTGTCCCGCATCCAGCTTGCCTGGTGGGTACCTCGCAGCCAAGCAGGCATTTTGCTTTTCTCTCAGCTCAGCCCCGTGACGTGAGCGGCCATAAAGGTGGCCTGGTTAGAAGGGGAGAATTGCTGAACAGAAGAAATTGTCTGCTGAAAAATACTGACAGAGAAAGGGCAGCCAGCCTGAGACTGCCAGCCTGGGGACGGGGCTTGTGAACCAGAAAAATCCCTGAATCATTTGCTTTGCTGATGATAAGTTGTAGTAATCAGTAATAGTACATAACTACTTGATTGTTGCTGTTATTGGTTGTACTACAATACTAATTGATTCTGTTATTGATTGATACCATATAATTGATTGCTGCTAGTAATTTGAAATAGCTTGATAAATATATATTCATTCATATTCAATTTATTAGTCATAGGCATATTTGCTAGTGGTGATTTTTGTGGTATTTGAGGTAATCTGTAATAAAGCAGAGAAATTTAGAGGACAAAGCCTCCATGTCCTTGTGTATTACAGAATCCTACAAACCCACAGTCGCAATCTCTACACTAACCCCTTAGGTCATGGTACCCTGTCAAGACCCCGTGTTTCCTCACCATGGGGGATGTGCCATGTGTGCACTGAGCATGTGAGGTCTCAGCCTGTGGGATCCCTGTGAGGCAGGGCTGGGAGGCAGCTGCCCCCCAACAGGGTTCGGAATTCTGCAAAGGGAAGAAAGAGGAAAACAATTCCATGTTTTCAGATTTGCCTGAGAAGTGACTGTCCAGCAGGTGACACTTTTCTAAGAGCAATAACGCACTTCATGGTGAGGCAGAGAGAAGTTTCTATTTTTTCTTGTTTTTCAGTAGGTTCCTTTTTTAAGTGGTAGCAGTGGTGGCCGTAGATCAAAGCAGACTGTGATACGCTGCATATGATGCATCACCCTTTGAAATACGCTTGCTTGGGATGAATCCTGCTGGACACATGGCAATTTGATTCCCTTCGGCTGCTATAGAAATCTATCTATTAATAATAACAATTATCTTTTCCCGAGACTTTCATTGCAGTTTCCAGTCATTATGAGGGGCTGGGGAGCTTTGCCCCTGAAATCCCAGAGCAGAGACACTGGATCGCTGTGCACAGGAGACTGGCGCGCTCCATGCAGAAACACAGGTGAGCCAGGCTCTGCTGTCACCACTCACTTTTCAGATGAACTTGCAGTACTTGCAGTACTCCTGTGGAAATGTCATAAGCCAGAGCAATCGTTTGTGGTTTTTTTCCCTCTGTGCTCAGTCCCTTGATGAGTCTTGCTACTTGACAACTGTAGCATGTAAATGCTGAAGCCAACAACATGGCAAGCGGGTGTTGTTTTCCGCCAGTTTACTCTATTCATGTGATTTTGTCAGCAATTCTTGCATGAGCACAGGCTCAGAGAGAAAAAAAAACCTGTGTGCATAGGAGGGCAAAGCTGCCTGAAAGCAAAAATACTCTTAATTCTTCTAACCTGAGAGTCTGATATTAAGAAATGCTGGGTATCCACAGCTTCATAGCTACCAAACTCAATGGCAACTGCCAGTGCTCAACAGCTCCCACAACCAAAAGCTCCCCAAACCAAAAGCTCACTACAGGAATATATTGCTGTTCTGAGGGGACTTCTGCTGAAAGACTCCAGACAAGTACATGGGTTAGTTAGTGGCTGGCCACACTGTGCTAATTTTAGAAAGCTGCAAACACATAACCTTCCAGCCAAGGGTGACAAATTTACTCTTGGATGAATTGCAGATAAATGAATCAGGCTTTCAAATGCCTGTCAGTGCGAACTTGCTAGCCTCCTTGCAACTGCCACAAAATGGTCTGTAGTGGGCTTATCAAGGCTAGACGCATCCTGATGCAAAACAGAGTGATCTTGTGATCAAGTCCTGTGCTGGGGGAGGTCTTTTTGCCTTGGACTACATGACAGGGACATGGTAGCTGCTGAAGAGGCGATTCCACGTCTTTCTGCTCCCTGGGCTCGTGCCCAGAAGGGCAGCGGTGGCCTGGCGCTGGCAATGCGGCATTGTGGCAAGAGGGTAGGAAACCCCAGTCCTGCAGCACCAACGTCCCTTTGAGGTACCGTACTAAAGCTAACTCGCTTTCACAGCACATCGGGACACCAATCCATCTCAGACCTCCAGGGGATGCACCAAAGCACAGTCAGTTGCGAGCAGGACAGAAGAGCAGCTTGGAGAGCTGGTGTCTGATATTGAGGTGGCTGCTGCAGTGCACGGGGCCTCAGGAACCTCCAACAGGGACCTTAAATCTGACCAGAAAGATGTGAACCCGTGCCTGAACAGAAAGAGGACTTGAGCGAAGAAGCACAGAGAGGAAAACAGCTTTGTGGCATCATTTGCAGAGGCTGAAGAGAAGCTGCAAGGATCTATCCCAGGCTTTTGCCTCTGTTCTCTCCTGCCTCTTCACACCGTTTCTCCTCTCCTCCACCACATTTCCTGCCCTTTTTTCATCCCTGTGGTTTGAAATAGCAACATTGCTTTCACTTGTTTTGTTTGACATACTTTTATATTTATTTAAATCAATATAAATTAAACCTATCTCTGCATATAAGTGCATATTGATAATATGATAATGGCAACATATATATGCTGTATATGATATGCATGATACATATGATATATACGTTAATATATATCAGTATGTTATTTATTTAAAATATTCTAGATGTCCATATACATGGGTGTTTGTTGGCGTCTTTTAAGGTCCACAGCTTTACTAGCTTTGCTTCCAAACCCTGACAAAACAGTTCATCTTTTCTATTATTGGTTTAACTGGAATTTATTAACAATGATTACTACTGGTAAGTTAAAAAAGAAGCTGATTTAACTAGGGCAGTGCTCCCATTAGCTCTTTACTTGCATTTTCTACCCTGTTAAGCATCACAGCTGCAGTTAAATCAATTGGCACCATCTGTCCAGATGCCTATTTTCAGTTGCCTATCGGTGGAACCTAATCTCAGTTAATCTTTCAGCTCACGCTTTAACTTATCTGCCAGTGGCTGCATACAGTATTTCCAATTCCTTTTTCAAAATGTGAGCATGAAACAAAAACTGAGTGGAGGTCTCCAGCAACAGTATTTTTTTCCCTAAAGGAAGCAACAGCAGCGGAGCAGACCTGCGCCCTGTGAGATGCTCTGCATGCCCTGCGGAGCTGTGCGCAGCAAGAGCCGCCCGTGTACCCCTAGGGGTAAGCCAGTTCTTGTCTGGGGGTACAGTGGTCGGTGTGGGTCAGTGTGGAAAGATGGAGAACAGGAGTGAAATTTTCCGCATGATAAAGTAAAGGCAAATTTTACATTACCTGTGAGACAGCCAAAATGTTATGCATGATTTATATTTCCAGAGGTACCAAGCGCTGAAGTTAAAGGACATGAAGGCACTGAGAACCTCAGCAAATGAGGCCCAAAGAGCATCATTACAGAGAAAGCATCTGTGCAGGCACCGAGCAGGGAGACAAACTGCGGTGAGCATAGGAGTTGCCACCCAGCGCTAACCATCTCCCAACCCCGTGCAAAAGAGCCGTCTGTGTTTATTCCAAGATGCCTAGGGAGGGCTGCTTCCCCTCCAGCCCAGACCAAGTGTGTCCACAAAGCTCTCGAGGTCTCGAATAAGCAGCGCATGCTCGTGTCCTCAGCCTCCTGCCTGCATGGAGACTTCACAGACACCTGTGGACCACCAGCAGGATACATCCCACCAGGGTGTGCCCTGCTGTGCCCCACTGTGCTAACATGGTATTAAATCCACAGCTGACCTCCAGCTTTGTGCATGCTGCAATCTGTGAGGGCTCCGTTGCTTTATGCTGCATTTGAAGAACAATTTGAAGATTGAGGCTACTCTTGGAGCAGGGTGGGGACCTTTTGCCACCTTGTACCTGTCCCTCTCATGGGTCTCCTCTCCTGCAGACCCCCTCAGGGCAGGACACAACCAATTCTGTCTTTGCACAGCAACCAGCACAGGGGGACCCAAGGCAGTCCTAGGGCTCCTCTGGCTGTTGCCATCAGGCAAATAACAACAACTTTGCACAAAATACTCTTACAATTTAACTGATTTCAGAAAACAGATTGGACATACAGTGTGAGGAAAAGCCTTGGGCGGGATAGAACAGGGCTGATGCTCGGTGCCTCACTGCGTGGCAAGGCTTTGGTGAGCTGAGCAAGCAGGCGCAGCAGTCTGAAGGCATTTCCTGGTGTTTATATAGGTTTACCCCTAAGTTTTGCAGAGAAAGTCTGTTTTTTACAAAATGAGATACAAACAGAAGTGTTACTAACTCAAACTGCAAGTCCTTGTTTTACAGACATCTTCCTGAGAAACAGACAATCACTGAATCAAAGAGAAGGAAAAAAAAAAGCCTAAATCTTCTCCATGGCCCTGAGAACAAGTGCTGCTGAAGGGGAGCAGAATTGATTTGGAACCAGAAGAAACTGCTTAGCTGTGCATGAAAGGCTCGATCCTGCTGTGCTGACTCAGGCAAATCTGCTGCTTAAACATGCAGCCTGACACTTCAGATAAGGTATTTTTCCAATGCTCAAGATCTCTGTTCAAAATCAGAGCAATGACTCTGTACCCTGCACTTAGCAACACGTGCACACATGTGTATGCATCTCCGTGGTGGAGCAGAAGTGGGCTTCTCCCAGCCATGGGACAGCTGCACACTGGGCAGTCTGACTTTTTAAAGGCGTGTGTCTGCAGTTGTATTCACCATCTGCAATTCAAACATAACCACTGGGCTTTTCAAAGCTGCCTGAAAAATCAAAGTCAGCCATTTCACCATGCCCACAGGCACCAGGGCAATTCCCTCTGAGCAGGGTTGCACCGTACACTAAGGCAACTCAGACACTGCCCTCAAACCCATACCCTGTGCTAAAAATCGGTCTCCCAGAATTTCAGAAACTGGGGGCAGGAGGCAGAGCAGTTATTTTTCCTAATGGAAAGACCATTAGGAAATGCCCCCATCTGTGGGACCCCACAGGTTTACTAGGACTCATGTTGTTTCTGAAACGCAGACTGACCTGGAGAGGGGAGGGGATAGCGGGTGGCAAAAGTTGCAGATGACACCAAATTATTCGGGGTACTTAAACCTGAAGCTGACTTTGGAGACCTGCAGAAATGTTTCATGGTGCTAAGTGACAGGGTGATAACCAAAAAATCTGATAAACTGATAAGCAATAAAAAAGGCTGATAAGCACAGAACGACGTACTTCAGACAGAAAAGATGTACAAGATGACAGGCCTGAACTGCTACCGCTGAAGAAAGTGGCTTTGACATCACTGTGGAAAGTTCTCTGAAAATTTCTGTCAACACTCAGGAGCTGCTAAAAGGCAAATTGAATGTTAAGACTTCTTAAGAAAAGTGTAGAGCACAAAATGGGGCTCATCATTTTGCCAGCGAATAAATCCATGGTGTATGTGCACCTCAAATACTTTGTGCAGCTCTGGTAATGCCATCTCACAAAAAAAACCAAACCAACAAACCAAAAAGAAGATGACTGGGAGCATCCTACAGACGTGCAGGGTGGCTTCCACTGATGGAGAGCTAAAGCCTCAGAGCCTCCTCAGTCTGGAAAAGCAAGTGGCACAGCAGAGGCCTGCGGACATTAGTGGTGTGGAGGGATGGGGTTTTTATCCCTGCCACCGGGTCCTGTGGGAGCCACAGGTGCAAAGACGGCGCTCTGGGGCGAGACAAATTCACAGAGATTTGGTCCCATATGTGACTGCCAGGGTGCAGCTCTGGCTCGGGGGGGGTCCCAGGTCCCTGGCTGCTGAGGCTAAATGAGATTTTTCTGTGCTTTTGCCATTTCTGTACTCTAGGGCAGAGAGGCAGCAGGCTTCTGCTGATGGCCGTTTTCACAGGCAAGATGCTCTCCAGGTGGACCCTTGAGCTGACCTCCCCTGACTCTTCTTCCATTACTCATTCTTGTGTTGAGCATATCTGGACAGGGAAAGTTGTTGAGATTTATGGAGGTAACCTAATAAAGTCTAAGCAAACTAAAGACAAATCTTGCTTGTGCTCTCTTAACCTAAATGTATCCGCTGAAGATAATCCTGTTTCCTCAAGGATTCATCACACACTTAACAGATTCATAGTGATTTATTGGCCATGATTTATTCATGATCTAAGAAGTGGTTGATATAGTCATTGTTTGCAAAACCATTGCAGAAGCCTCACTTTGATGGCTTCTTTCTGGCCAAAATTCAAGTTAAAATAGAATATAAATTATTATATTTTGCCTCAAAGACTCTCTATTCAGATTTTTTTCTTTTCCCTTTCACAGTTTAGAGGGGCGTCAAGCCTGTAGTAATCCATGAGTGAAGGTGTTACTGTGCAGACTTTGATGACTTTCATATGTAGTCTCAGCAGGAGACTCTCTACTATTTTCCCTAAAATAATTTTTGTTATTACATTACCTTATTCAAAAGTTCATGGGGACTCATTTCTACCCTGATCAATGGTCATTGGTATCTTTATCCAGAACTGAAGAAGCATGAGACACCCTGGCACTTATGGAGTGTGGAAGTCCTTCACTTCAACACGTAGGGCAGAACCTGCCCTGATTCATAAGGACGCAAAGGCCAGGTTCGTCAGCCTCTGCTGATACCTGTCAGTATTTTACTCCAAGGGAAATCTGTCTGCCTCTGGCAGTGCATAGGGGTGGTCAAATCTGGTCTTGAAGGTGGCTTTTCATGGGAAATCTTGCTGATCGCACGTATGATGTCCCGTTGAAGGCAACTGGGCTACCTTTGGGTGATCATCACTGCCTGGTAGAGTGTCTGTTGGTGGGTAAAATTGTTGTCTCCTTATTCAACCAGCTTGTGGTTGCTGTTGGGTTTTGTTTGAAATTTGTTTTGCTTATTTGAAATAACAGCATGGATGCCCATAAAATTGCCACTATTTTGTGTTTGAAAGGTACATAATTTTTTTTTCCCCTAATGCATTAGGGTAGCATTTTTAATGCTGCAGGTTTCAATAAAATGTATAAATATAGCTGACAACAAAACAGCTCTGTTTGTTTGTTTCATTTTTTATTAATGGTGCTAGTTTATCCCTATTGATATGGACAGAGACACTCATTGCTCTTTTACACAAAAATACACAAAGGAAAACATGAAGTTGGGGAGTATAAACAACACTGTCTTCCACGTGTAGACTCAGCAAGGAGCTGTGGTGTGCAGTGAGCCTGCATCCCAGCACCCTCCTGCCCCACATGCTTTGCCTGCAGGGAAGGGCAGCCTGCATGTAAAATCAACATCAGCTGAGAGCAAACTTTTTCCCGGTAAAAACGCGCTCTGGGCACCCTCCTGTTCATTTCCATTGGGTGACTTCAGGAGCAGAAGGCTTTTCATTGCTCGTCAGGAGTATGGCATTGCTCAGCAAGGTGTCAGTTCGTTGCCAGCTACAGCTTTGGTGGAAAAACCTCTAAAATGCAGCAGCTTGAGTCAGGAGATGGCTGGCCTTCTTCAGAAAGTGCTGTTGTCACGCTCTGGTTCCTCACCTTTCTCAGTGGTAGCCCAAGTACATCCTCCCTGCTAGTGCAAGAACTGTCCCCTTAGCAGAAAGAATTTTAAAAATTTTATATATCAAGTGCTACAGCCTGCAACATATCCATCTCCCTTGGGGGATATTGCATTGGGTTGTAGCAGCAAAGCAAGCAGCAAAGAGGTCATCACAGTGGAAACTACCCCCATGTGAAACTGGGTACTGAAAAGTGTACAGTGTCCTCCACACGTGCTCCTGCATTGACTGTAGGCAGCTATTTTTAAGAAAGATTGCTCATGGCTTTTGGAATAATATACTGTGTAAAAACCATGCCACGTTTAAAGTGGTTAATGAGTGGAAGATATTATGTAGGGATGGGGTAAGCTCAGCTCATCGTTTGACACGTGGGTTTATGCAAATAGAGCATGAATTGTGGTGCAGTACTCTTACGAGTGGATCGGGGCTGGTAGAGGTTTCTCATTTTAACCCTCTTGCTTTGGGTGTACAAAGTACCTGCAAGTTCAGCCACCACAGCTTTTAGAAACCATCTCTCACACCTTCCCACCACTGTACCCACTTGTTACAAATGTGTCAGTGGCCCTTTCCCGCTCTAGGCCCAAGCATTAAGCAGAAAAAATGGTGTGTGTGTGTGTGTGTGGTAACAGCTTACTCATAGGAAAATGCCGACAAGCCCGGGAAACACACGCAACGTTAAAAAAATGGAAAGGTGAGGGAGAGGCGTGAGCACCCCCCCCACGTCACTCCACCTCTTCTCATCACAGGAGAAGAAAAATGCTTCAGAGAAGATCGTAGGCCTCCAAAAGGCTCGCTGCGAAGGAAAGGCTGTTTCAGGAAATACTTTTCACCCTCTGTGCACTGGGGACGGTGGAGCCGGGCAGCCCGAGGAAAGGCCGATGCGAACACCACGGGGGCTGGGGCGAGGGAGGGTGGAGGGGGCTGGCACGGGGACTGTTGTGGGAAAGGCACCGTGTGTGCATCCCTCTGTCCACAAATCCAGAGAGAGGAGTCCATCAGAAAAGCCCCGAGGGCTGAGTTACTCTTATCGTACCCCCAACCACAAAAAACTTTTGCTAGAAACTCCATGCAATGACTCGCCCCCCACATGCACTTTGCTCTTGGGTGCTTGTCCATGTGCCAGTGGGTGGCACAGGGAACCTGTGCTGGTCGAACCAGAAACATGTGTGCATCCTGGCAGAAAGCAGTGGGCTGAGGTGGCATGGGAAGCCAACAGTCATAGAATCATAGAATCATAGATTCATAGAATCATTTC
>NW_008825108.1:7556848-7563298 GCF_000699105.1 Pygoscelis adeliae | reverse complement strand
TAGAATCATAGAATCAGAGTGATGAGTTCTCCCCTCGGCCTCCTTTTCTCCAGGCTAAACAATCCCAGTCCCCTCAGCCGCTCCTCATAAGACTTGTGCTCTAGAACCTAAGACCCTGCTTTCAGTCCCATGAGAGCAGCCAGACCATTTGTTGTGCCAGGCAGGGGGTTCACACTGCTGCCTCCGTGGCACCCGCCACAGCACGAGGCAGTGCTGATGGGGGAGCGAGACCTAACACCCTGGGACACAGGGTGGGAACAGCCCCCAGAGGCCACCAGCCAAGCCCACCACCATGGCCATGCCCAGCCCCAGCCTTGCGTCATGGCCCAGTGAGGGTGGGAGTGGGGTTTAAGAGAGGACCAAGCCATGCAGATGTTTGAATAAATGTGACCTCCTCTTCCTGAGTGCCAAGGCTGGCACCAGTGCATGCAGGCAGGTGCCCAGGGTCACAGGGCTTGTGCCTGGCCAGCAAAAACACCAAGAAGCAGCATGGAGCCACCAGCCCCACTGACTTCCAGGTGTGTCTCTCCAAATTTGTTAGCCAGGGTGTTTCTGGAAACCAAAACCTGAACTTGGACTGAAGCCAGGATGTTGTTTTTCTGCTTTCTGTGCTTTTGGAAGAGGGCTTTTCATGCTTTTTATTCATTGAGCTGCTAAATGACATGAAATTCTAAT
Organism: Pygoscelis adeliae; assembly: GCF_000699105.1. NCBI lineage: Eukaryota > Metazoa > Chordata > Aves > Sphenisciformes > Spheniscidae > Pygoscelis > Pygoscelis adeliae. The sequence continues at coordinate 7,562,623 of NW_008825108.1, read as the reverse complement.
TTACTCAAAAAGAAAACCCAACATTTATTTAACTGTGCTTTATGAATTGTAAACAGTGACCCACAAAATGACAAAACAGAGAGAGGACGGTGGCCAGTTCAGCACCTTCAACACGTGTGCTCTTTGCAGGTCCATAATCACTGCCCAGCTCTTCTTGGGTGGTGACATCTGCCAGGGTAATTAGGGCAGACCCATGCTTGGCACCAGGCAGCCCTGCCTCACCGTAGGTTTGCTCCAGAAAGTGAACTTGGCCAGGCTGTTAAGAGACATGCTTTCCTACCAAGCCATCATGAATTAATGAGGAAGAAATTAGTGTTTCCTAGCTAACACTAAAGAAAGAAATGGTATTTTCCCATTTTATCAGTCACGGACTCTCTGCTGACTGTAGGGATACCAAGGTGATGCTAACATTGGCACTGAAAAAAGCCTCTGGGAGTCTTACAAACCAGTGGTGGAAAGGGAAATGCCTGGTCCTACTTCTCCATTCCCAGGCTCAATTTACATCAAGAGCAGCCTCTGATGGGGCTGGTTGGGAATTTTCTCTTGGAATGATTTCTCTCCAAATATGCAGTTTTGTTTTATAAGCTGTCAGAGAAATTAAAACAGAAGCACCAGCTGCTCTGCCGCACGCCCCAGAGTGGGAACAGCAGCTGGCATAGGCGACCTCTCCCAAGCTCTCTTCCTCATGACAGCACAGCATCCCCAGGTTTTGGGGATGGGAGACACCTCCCTGCATGCAGGCAGGGTGGGGGGACGTGCAAGCACCCCAATGCCTGTGGGAAAGCCGGCCCCACTGCTCAGCTCCCCGCACAGAGATTTGGCTGCCAGCCAGCTCTACCCACCTTGCAAAGAGTTTGGGAGTTGGCCAGCAAGCCCAGGGTTGCCAGCACCAGCCCGGTGGCAGTCCAAAAGTTGGGCAAACTGGGAAAGGGGCAGCTGCCTCTTGCTCTCCTTGCAAAGATGCTGTTCCTGATGGCCAGCTCCCTGGATGGGTGGCTTTCTGAATGGGAATTTCTTGTTTATGTTTTGTTTTTCTCCCACTTCAGAGAACCTTGTGGAAATGAGATTTTGAGCTTTCACCAGTTTGAGTGTTTTGGTTTGCAACATGCCTAGAAAACTGGGGAGGAAAACACATATAGCTCTTTTCATCTTGCTTCAGTTCAGTTTTGCTGTGTATTTTGAGCAAAATCTGTGGTCATTCACTTCACCCTAAGCTGCTGATGTGCCAAAATACTGCAGAAAGTCTATCAGCACTCATGAAAGCAGGAAGTAGCAGAAATTTCTGGGGCGAGATTGTTCTCGTGACCATTCCGGGTCAGCTCTGCAGATTCAACAGTACAAAGTTCACACACAGTTCAAATATTTCTTTAATGTTTTTCTGGAGTGAACCTCCACAGCATTTGCCATTTAGTCACTGCTAGGTCTTTATAGCACAAGGAGTGTTGGCTGCCTCTTTATCTTACCTTCTTCGGTTATCCCCACCTTATGCAGTAGCATATCCTCATCTCAACCTGGATCCATGCTCCCATTTACAAGGATATCTAGTCCCAAAAGGTCAGAGACTCAAGGCATCAAGCACATAGCACATCTCCCAGGCTTAAGTACATTCCTCAGGACAGTGAGGATGCTGTGGTCCTGAACAACAGGTAACAGCTGGTAGAAGGGATGGAAATGTGCAGGCTATGGGGTTTGGTATGCTCAAGTCCTGGCTGTATAGGTCTCATCCCTATTTTTCTCAGCATTTGTGATAAGGAGCTTCCAAGCAGTGACTCTTGCAAATATCTGTTGAGAGGCTTTCCCCCCAGAAATGGCAGGAAGAAGGGAGGAGAAATGCCTCAATGAAAAGGAAACCTGTTGAGGACAATACTGAGTGCAGTCAGCTAACTCCAGGTACTCCTGGAGCCGAAGAGAAGTGCAGTGTTGTGCATAGCCATTTTCCTGACAGTTCATGCCCCCGTGTCCATCCTGTAGTCCAGCAGGCTGATTGCTGGAGCACATCTGGGACAGACAGCACTGAGGTACTTCAGGTTCGACACTCCTTTCCATATTCCTTGGCACTGACCAGTCTATTTTGAGACCTGCAGCATCCAAGGGAATGAGCAGGACAATAATATTCTTCTGGCTTTGGAAAACTTGGGTTAAACTAAGCATTCAAGTGGATCATCTCCAAGCATGGACATATGCAGATTATCACTGAATCCTTTGCTTATTCTTTATGGTAGACAGATGGATCTCCATTTGTGATAGCCTGATACTTCCCCTCAGAGAATCACAGTTACAGTTTCTTACAATTTTCCTGGGTGGGATGCTTGCCTTGGGATCTATGTTCTTGTATGTTTCGGCTAACATGATTTGTTCATATTAAAAATAAGGTCAGGAAAAATATTCCCTGCTTTGCCATTACAAAATAAAAAATCAGGGCTTTTTTTTATGAGTTCTGCTGTCTTGTGATTTGCAGTGGAGACAGAAAGTCAGGCTTGTGACTTAAGGTCACAAAATCTCAACCTAGGGAAGTCAATACGTTTTCTGTTTATTATTTTTTGTTTGTTTCTTATATATATATCGGGAGGCATTGCATTAGCCAAATCTCAGAAAAACTTAAAGGTTTGTAAAGTCCAGCAATCAGAAGCTAGAAATGGCCAGGATTTAGGTTTTCCGTCAGCTTTATTTTTTAAATTTCTCTCCCTTCTTCCATCAACACGTCACACACAGTGTTGTCTTTAATTACAGGATCACATACTTTTTTTTTTTTTTTTCACTCACTGTGGAGTTACTAAGTATATAATCCCATAACTAAAAACTGTTTCATACTTCATGAGCATGGATACATTGAAGCATGTGACAGAGATGAGTTCGATTTGGTGCAAAGTATTTTGACTTTGCACCAATATACTTTTTTTTCATGAGCCTGAAGCTAAATTCCTTCTGTTGTACATTCACCAGTTTTGGTTTTTTGCTTCCTAAAACTGTGATATTTCATTCAGAAAATTCTCCCCAGAGCTCAAAAGCATGGTAACCTGTTTAGAAGATGCTTGGTCCTTCAACGGTGGCCACAACATTAATTATGAAAAACACAAAGAAGTGGAAATAATAGAGCAAAGAAAAGCAAGCTCCTCACTAAGTTGAGGATGCTGTATAAAGCAAGCCATGTTAGGAAAATTTCCCACCTGTCTGGTAGTGAATTCCAGGAAATAAACTCCACAAATTCATTTATATCTGTGTGGCTAAGACAACGGAGTCAGCAGGGAGGAATCGCTCACAGTCCCTGTGCGTTGTTTCCATCCAGAGGATTACAGCTGGGTATCTATGATGCACATTGTCCAAAACACAGGAAGAGGCAACTCTTTTCCAATGAGCACTTAACCCAAAAGGTCTGTCCTTGGGCTTTCCTCTGTGTCACCACCTCTCCTGCTCGGGTGGTGTCTCACGCTACCTTTTCTCCTGCTTCTGAAGGGTTTCTCCTCCTCCCCCCCTTCCCTGGCAGTGATGGCTTCTCATCCATCGCGTTCAAGCCGTGAGTGGCTTTGTCTACCTGCTTAGCTTTGGGAAGTGACTTTTGCCTCTGTTAAGTTTTGGAGACCAAGTTTACAGCATTAAGTAGCTTGCCGTGACCTGGGAGATTTTGGTTAGTTCATCAGGCTGTTATGATGGTGATTATGCAAGTACATTGCTGCACACTGGACCTCTTTCTTCAAACACTGCCTTTTCAATGAACTGCTAAATATTTTCCTCATCCTTTGAAGTCTACATTTTTCACTAGTGTAATTGCTGCCTACATACCCATCTGATTCTTGTACATTCAGTAAAACAATCTGGGAAGATGTTAACTGTATGAAAGAGTGCAATATTGGATAAGAATATTTTGATCAAGCTTTTTGTTGCTTTTCTTTCTTCCTTCTAATGTTAAGAAGAATTATTTCTGCCTTAGGAAAAAAAGCCGTAAAGAAAGCCCCGGGGTCTGGGGGAGGAACCCAAACAAACAAAAAAAAACAAACAGGAAACTACAAAAAGGGAAAACAGGAAGGGAACATCTAGAGAACATCGAAAACATATTTTATCACAAGAGGGCAGTGCATATTAACAAGTGAGGAAATAATCCACATTTCACAGGAGGTTAATCCCTTTCTTTTAAAAATTTCTGAAAGCTTTGCTGCCAGTGCTGAAGGAAAAAAAAAGGCAGAAAAGTCTTAGCATGCGATAGCAAACAGTGCCTTGTGAAGTCTGTTGTTCACTGGGACTGCAGGAATCCGCGCCTGGTACCAGGTGTTGTGACTTCGTAAGAGAAGTGAGAAAGCTCTAGGTGACACAGGAGCCACCAGTTATCCCCGTTTTGCTGTTTCCTTGGCAGACAGCGATGCTACCTGATGAACGGTCATTTTGCAGCAGAATGACCACTATCACATCAGACGTATTTATCCTGGCAACAAAGAAAGAAATTAAATTCCCCTCTCAGAAAGACGCATTTCAGACACAGGCATACCACAGCGAGGTGCCTACTTCTCCAGTGGCCAGGCTGCGTTTTAACTCCAAGTGCCTATTTTTCTTAAGGAAAAATGAAGCTGGTTTTACCTCTGAAAATTACAAAACGCTAGCCATGCAGGCTTATAATACCAGGAGGATAGAACTTACACTCTTTGCAGTTTTTTTCCAAGAGACTCCAGCAGCCATGGACACAAACCACTAATCCTGAAAACAGTGAATTTGGCTGAGAGAAGGAAGTTTCCGAATTCCTGTCCCACCATGTGTTTCCAGACACCTCTGTCTGAAAGTCAGATGCCCATGCTCAGAAATGTGAATGATGCACCTAGCACGACACACGGTGAGAAAAAACCATCAGTGCCAGCAACGCTTATACCCACACACCGTCCATTCAGTTCTTTTTCCAGCATAGACCCTTAAACCTTTCTGCCCTGAAATGTCCTGAAGTTTTAACTGTACTTGTATAGTTTAACTGCACATCCAGGTCTTCTGACTGACAAAATGCTGATACCAGCAGGTTGCCAAAAGCAGTCCATCCCAGCTGACATTAACCCTCCAAGGCAGCTCCCCACTGGCCCCTAGCCCCAGCCCAAGATGGGGAGACCTCTCGCCCTGTCCCTGTGAGCTGCCAACTTTTGCCCATCGCCTGCAGAGCTGCAAAGCCCTGCTGCGCTGGTGCCTGCGGGTGACCCTGCAGCGTGAATGCATTGCTGTTGCCATAAAGCACTGGGATTCAGCTCACCTTGTTTTAGAGATCTACCTGAGGAGGAGGTGAGCTGAACTCAAGAAGTGCTTTTTTCTTTCTGTTTTGATGGTAGAAGTTTCGGTGACTGGGCCATGTATAGGTAAGAAGAAACCCACCTGCTCTCCTTTCCTTGCATGGAAATCGTGCTGGGGGAATGGAGATTTAATTGTATGTTGAACCCCCATTAGCTCTTCTACCTATTTAAACGTATCTAGGAGGGAAAAATCACATGCTTTTTCAACATACTTTTTATGGTTACACTCTCAAGGGTAACCAGGGCTGGAAGATATACAATAAATTATCTTGTATATTATTTTGTCTTATATCTTGTATATTGTATTGTCTATGTATTCCTAGATGTGGGATTTAGATAGCATTTTGGCCTTCCCATCTGCCTTCAGGAGGGATGTGAGAGGAGGAGGTGCTGTGCAGTGTAGGGGTGTGCTATAATGGGTCTCACTGGTCAGCAGGAGGAAAAGCTGAAACGTGTCCTTCCCTGGTTGCTCCTATGGATCTGCCCCTTTTGACCACACAGCCACCCCACCCCCCCA
>NW_008825108.1:7553528-7556832 GCF_000699105.1 Pygoscelis adeliae | reverse complement strand
CCCCCCCGGGAATCACCATGGAGCCACCATGAATGTTTGCTGACCCTCCCATCCAGCAATACCCCCATCTCCCCAACACTTGCTTTGGAGAGGAGCATGCTTTGGAGAGGAGCCCATAGCAGTAAGCCTTCCACAGCCAGGTTGTTGGAGACAAACAGAGGAAGCATCTGAGACTTAAAGTCCTCCTCTGAAGATGGGGAGATTGGGCTCAGCACTATGTCTGCCAACATAAGTGGAGATAGTGTCATACAATTGTGTTACACTAAAGGTTAAATTTGTACCTCAGTCTCTCTGATCACATTTCTTAACTACGTGAATTTGCAATGCGCAGGATGAGCTAGATTTTCCTAGAGATATATGGCCTCTTCTTTGCTACACTGTCTCTCTTCATGTTTTTAGAGGACATGTTAAGCATGCCAAGTGGTGCCCGCTCAGATGTCACCTCTCTTCAAGTGTGAGGAAACCCATACAGTACTTTTGGGGAGAGAAGAGCAGGTTTCAGGGAACTACAGAAAAGCATAGAGTAACTTTGCCAGCATCTGGTTAAGGGTCAGACAACTTTGATACTGACCCTTTACAGACAGTTACCTCTATTCGCCCAGGAATAGTGAACTTCTATAGTGAAGAACTCAGTGCTTGAGAAGGCAGTTACTGTGAAAAGTTGCCACTATTTCTCACACTCGTGCAGAATGCACTGTCACAAGGCATGCACTCAGTGCCACTGCCAGCCACATCTGGGACCTGAGAGCCTGCAGCTCTGCAGGACTCAATGAATTGGCCCACTTAAGCCCTTTTGATCTTGTATCTGGAGCTTTTCTGTATTTGATTGTGAAACAGGATGGGTGCAGTACAAAGTGATATGCTTAGTCCAGCGTGGGACATCCACAGACTTGCATCAAGTACACCATATCCTAATCTGTTTTTCAACAAGAAAACAGAAATACAAACCCAAGAGCAGACTTAAAGGCTTTCCTAAGGACAGTGTCTCTATCAAAGAAGGTTGTGTAAGTGAAATCTCAGAGGCAAAAGAATATACATTCATCCATTCAGAGGCTGTTCTCTTACTTAATCTAACACAATGTGGTTCAGCATCAAGGCAACTCTGTGTGCCATGGGACCATGCAGTGCTGCCAGCTTCTGGCTGATGAGTAGCATTGTCCTCTTTTGGGGAACAAACATCCTGCGTCAGCTGCATGCTGCAGTGCAGCCAGCTAAAATATCCTCATGGCTTCCACTGGGCTAAAATTTTTACTGGCCTCTGTTTTAAAAGTGGCATTCCTAATAATGTGATTTATGTCAAAATCGTATCTCAAAACATTTTCAGATATTTACAGGCTCAGTGGTGCTCCTCTAAGGAGCATTTAAAAATAAAGTATATATTTGACAAGCAGACAAAGGAAATCAGGCAGCAGTCAATACAAAATAAAGCTATTAAATCTTAGGGAATAAGGGAAGCCAAAGAGAAGTCTGGCAGACTCCAGTACAACAAAAGGGATAAGTATTAATATGAAGTCAAGCAATGTAGTTGATAGAGGTAGTAAAGTGGTTAGAAATTATAAAGAAAAGGAAAACCTCAGTAATATTTCTGTCATATTTCAATAGGGAAGAGGTGGTGCACCTGACTACATCAGGATGATGAAACATTTTCCAGTCCGTAAATACCTCAGGAAGCAAAAGAGAGTTGTCTGAACAAACATCTGTGCCACTGACAATAATTTTTGAGAAATACTGTAATACTCTAGTGAATTACAATAGGGCACTGGTAAAGTGTCAATATTGTACTAATACTGAAAAAAGGCAGAGAAGGATGTATGAGGTAACTGGAGGCTAACTCTATTCCCGAGCAAAATAGTTTAAAAGCTCATAAGGGGGTCAACGAACAAAGCCTTAAAAATGAGAATGTGATTAATTTTAGCCAGTTTATGGAGAATAAATCCTATTAAGCAAACCCTAGTGTTTGACTTAGTATCACTTGCTATTTTAAATAAAAAATAGCTCTATAAAATACTGGTAAATTGCACTGACTGGAAAGAGAACTGGCTTAAAATATGATTGTCCACAAGGGATTATCTTCTAAAGGAGATGCTAAAGCAGTCCTATGCCCAGACTCCTATTCAGAATGAATAATCCAGGCAGCCATATATAAAGCTGGTTTTAATAATGGAGGCCTATTTAAGTTAAATGCATTTTAATACAGCTGGTGTAAAGCCCTACATCTAAACTAAGGAATTCAGACCTACAGAGAAATGACTGTATGTTAGAAAGTGATAACTAAAAACAAGCAAGTTCACAGAGTAACAGTTCAGCACAAGTTTCCAGTGTGATAATATGGAGAGAAAATCAAATCACAGTCCTCAGATTTTCTAAATAAAGAATTAGTAAGAAAATTAAAGGAAGCGGTTTTGTTTCCAAATGAGATGTCGATAAAAATTAATATGGTGCCCACAATTTTTGTATTGATAAATTGAAAAGAACCATGACAGATTATCAAAACGTGAAGAGAACATCTTTGAGTGAGAGAATCAGAGTACAAAATCTGCTTAGGTTATCAAAATGAAATTGAGAAGTGACTCTATAAAGATAAGTAAGAAACTTCTCAGGGGGAAAAAGGGGTAATTAAGGTTTTGCTCACATAGAAGAAGGTCAAGAGAGACAATCCAGTGGTTTATCTGGCTTTACGGCCTCTGAATATATAACTTTCCAACTTCTGTGGCAGAATCTGTTCTTTTTCATTGCAGTTATTTTTCACCGAGTTACATGTCTAGTCTAAGTTCTTTAGATTCCTGTACAATTAGTACATATGTATCCATAAAAGAATATTCATTTCCCCTCCACAGTCTGAAGGGATTGTGGCCCAAGGATAAGTCCACGCTGGAGAAGGTACACCTCAAAGCATCTGTGGCTGTGGATAAGTCCATGCTGCAGCAGGTACACCTTGAAGCATCAGTGGCTGTGCATGAGGTCATGCTGGAGCACCTCAAAGTGTGTGGCCATGCATAAGCCCACGACAGAGCAGGTACACCCCTGGAGGGACCGCAGCCATGGGTAAGGCCATGTTGGAGCAGTTTACTTCTGAAAGGACTGTGGCTGTGAGTGAGGCTACGCTGGAGCCGGTATATCTCTGAAGGCATTGTGGCCCATAGAGAAGGCCACGCTACAGCAGGTGCACCTCAAAGTGACTGTGGCTGTGGATAAGTCTATGCCACAGCAGGCATAACCCTGGAGAGGCTATGGCTCATAGATAAGGCTCCACTTGGAGCAGGTACACCCCTAAGGGACTGCAGTCTGTGGATAAGTCCAAGCC
>NW_008825108.1:7538319-7552699 GCF_000699105.1 Pygoscelis adeliae | reverse complement strand
TGACCCCAACTGACCAAAGGGATATTCCACACCATATGACGTCATGCTCAGCGTATAAAGCTGGGGGAAGAAGAAGGAAGCAGGGGGTGTTCAGAGTGATGGCGTTTGTCTTCCCAAGTAACGGTTATGCGTGATGGAGCCCTGCTTTCCTGGAGATGGCTGAACACCTGCCTGCCCATGGGAAGTAGGGAATTAATTCCTTGTTTTGCTTTGCTTGCGTGTGCGGATTTTGCTTTACCTATTGAACTGTCTTTATCTCAACCCACGAGTTTTCTCACTTTTAGCTTTCTGATTCTCTCCTCCATCCCACCGGGGGGGGAGTGAGTGAGCAGCTGTGTGGGGCTTAGTTGCCGGCTGGGGTTAAACCACGACATACATAAGTATCCATAAAAGAATATTCATTTCCCCACTTAGACATCTGTTGTAGGACAGGATGAATCACCACTGTAGATTCCTCTACAATGTAGAATACTGCATTCATTGTCGTTTCATTGAAGATTCATTGTGGTTCAGTGTAGATTCATCTACACTGTGGAAGGCCAACACCATATGTACGGTGAATCACGGCCTCGTGCACTGTCAGCAGCACTTCAGGACAGCCACTGCACAGAGCAGGACTGTCTCTGAAGGATACCATGGGATTTGAAGAATTCCTCTAAGGAGGCACAACCAAAGAGACTGACCAGCCCTCACAGGCTGAGCAGCCAGATGATATCTGTAAACCACAGAAGCAATCTGACCCCACTGAGATGATGACTCTTTGCCTGAGGACATCTGAGAATAAAGCAGAAAGGGCATGATGAAAAGTATGAACAAAATGTGGTGGGAACAAATTGTTTAGAAGTCACAGGAACATCTCTGAAAGTGACTGGTGATTCTAGATGTCTCAGCCTTTGGATAGCCAACTTTGAGATACATGCTAGGAAATCATGCCATAGAAGTCATACCTTTGGGTAGACAAAAACCAGCACTGCATAGACTAGCCACCAAAAAACTGGTTGAGTCAAATCCCTGCCTACTTTGGGAACCAAAAAGTATCTGTTGTTTTGGTTCTGTTCCTTTTTCAACAATAATGTAACTGAAGGAAGGATTATTCTACTGATGATTGCTTTGATGATTAAATAATGCAAGTATGCTATCTGGATTTGATAGCTTGCTTATGCTCTGGGTGTCAACAATTCTAATGTCGACACTGGTGAAGGTCTTCAGACCACACACTGCTGTATGCTGTATTGCCGTATAAAAGAGGTGTTTGTTTTAGAAAAACTCACATTTCCTATGTATGCATGCTGAGTATTCCTTCCTAGCAATTTGTTCATTTGCAGAAAGAAAGTTCTTTTTATAGTCTTTGCATTACTGATCATAGACTTTTCAGTTGCTAATTATTACAGAGGTTCTTTCCAAGAGAAGGGCGGAGGAGGAGACAGGCTTTCTACACCTCTGCTCTACATTAAAGATTTCTGCATTTGTAATATTGAGCTTATTTAGCTGCTGCTTCTCCTCAAAGATCTCAAAGGAAATGCTAATACTTGCTAGATCACTTTACCCTGTGGAAAGGAACTATGATTTCTTCTTTAAATAAGATGAGAGGTACTTAACATTTACACAAGATCTAACATGAAACCATTGGAAGAAATTTGAATAATATTAATGGATTTTGAAATACACTCATCTGTTCAAATCACTGATCTTTATCTCCTGGGTAATCAACATAAATATATATTTACCTGCTTATTCTTTTCATTCCAGGAACATACTGCAAGTCCAAAAACATTGTTCCTAGCTTCTTGTTCTGCCCAGGAAAGCTCTAAATTGTATTACTAAGCATTCAGTCCTTGCAGACTGGCAGTTGATTGGATTAAAGATTGACTAAATGTTAAAAGAGTATGTTGTTCTTTTGAATTGTCTTTGGTTTTGAATTTACTGATAATCATCGAGGCAAACACTTACACCTTGTGCTTGCATGGTCACCTAATTCGCACAAGTACTCTCACAACTGGTGGTGCCATACTGTCCACAGAAAATTCAACCATCAGATGAAGAGCATGAGCTAAATTTGGGCTTCCTTCCATCAGTGGTTTTCCATTTTTAATAAAGTACTGTGATGACTAGGACTCTGTTTGAATCCTGCCTCAAATTACAAGATGACATCTGTAGCAAAAAATGTCTTTTATCTGAATTCCAGCATGAAACTTCGTCTTCCTGCCTGACAGACAGGCCATTTTCCCTCTGCTGCTGGGTTCCTGTGACTTGTTCTAGCTAGAGCTGAAACAATCTTGAAACACAAAATGTGGTTGTCTGTGTCCTCCCTGCATTAGGTCTCCTCATGAGACCCAGGGAGAAGTCTCTTCACTGTTTCCCAGTCATTACTGAGGCTAGCTGAATGATACAACCCTAATTTTCAAGTGATAAATCAGGTCAAGCCCCATCTTTCCCAAAGACTGAATTAGAGTGCAGGCGCCACCACAAAAGCTGTGTTGCTCTACTCCACGACAGAACACAGAAGCCCAGGCCAAAGTGCCTGAAAGCTATGGAAGAAGCATTTTTGATCAAAACTTGCAGAGATCATTGAATGAAACCCATCTGTACATCTTTAGAGGAAGGGTTTTTTTAAAACTTACATCCAGAAACCAGTTGTTAAAAAGGAAGCAAACAACCAAACACTCCAAAATGCTGGGGTTGGGGGGTTTGCAATAAAAACTAAAAAAAAAAAATGCTGATGCCCCTTTGCACACACATGCACACACACATGCACACATGCACACACTTCCTAAACTGAGCTTTTCCCTAAAAGAAGTTGCAGAGATTCCAAGGGAGACCTCTTCATGCATTGGGTGTCCAAGTGTTTGCTGCTGCTACATACTTTTACTCTGAAGGTATTCAGATACCATAATGATAGGTTGGAGGATGAAAGCCAGAGACAGATGGAAGAGAGAGATACTGTACTTACACAGGACATGGTTTGCTAAAGTGAAGCGTGGTTATTTGTTCTGTAAAAAAAATTATACTTGACCCAGTTTAATTAACTGTGGGTTGCGGTTCAACATTTGAAAATTGGTTACTAAGAAATTATACTGCTTTAAAAAAACCACTATAAAACAATCCTTTTTGTGGTCTGTTCTCAAAGTAGCAGCATAGATTAAGCCACTCAGACATGTGTACTGTATTTCCTTAAAGGTAGCAGTGCTGAAAATGCAGGTGATTTAATACTACAGTTTAACCAGGAGGTGTTATCTATATGTCACTTAGACCAAGAGAGCGAATGTCTCTCTAAAGCAGGCAGCATTTGAGCACAGTTTCATTCTTCATGGATAAACTCTCCTTTCATGCCTACATGACTGTCTACTGTAACTGGTGAAAGAAAGTGTTTACTTAGATCTTTATTTTACGAAACTCAACTTTAAACTTATGCTTATGTACAGCTTTAGCTGACAGCTTTAGTTAACAAAGTGCTTTAGGAACACAGCCTAATAAATGCAAGTGACTTCCACCATGAGATCTACCTGTGACTGGTCACAAGACACAACCCTGTAAAGAAAAAACAGCATCTTCTGATCATTACCAGTGTGGGTCAGATGTTAACTAACAACAACTCTACATCTGAGCTATGCTGGCAATGATCAGAAGTTGTAAGCAGCAACAGGTTGTTTTGGTGGTCTTTGTTAAGGACAGTAAAGAAAGAGTCATTTCATGAGCTACTTCCCCCCTAAGTGGTCACATTAAATGTCAGACTTGGCTCTGAGGACTGGAAGGGTATGGAAGGGGCCTTGGGATGTTTCTGAACCTGTTACAGCCACACCACTTGACTCTAACTGCTGATCAGCTCTTTTTGTCTCTGCACTGATTACCAGCTAAAGGCCAGATTTCATAGCACCTGCTCCATTTCTTTCTCTAAGTCACAGTACCCTTGTTTCAAACACAGTTCATCACAGACTTTGTAGGCAACAGGGCCACATAATGCAGGCAAGGAATCCATTTGGGAAAAATAAATGAGGCTAACTGGGTAAGCATAAGAAGAACAACTGGGTCCACGGCCCGAGAGGGTTATTATTATCACTCAGATGTGTTTTCCCTCCAGGGATTTCCACTCCTGAATAGTAGAAAGGGTGGAAGCCGTGTGTGTTGGTACAGCTAAAGCAGGCACTGGAAACTTTTGTGAATATTAGGCCAGTGCATTTTTTAAAACATCACAGCTCCCTGAATCCATTTACCTGTGGACTCTGACTCAACAATTCACTATTCTTGGGATGGCAGCAAGTTCTGTCTGCATATCTAGAGTCCTGAATTTTTATTTCTTTTTGGAGCAATCTCATATTTAATAGTGCTCCCAAAACACACCTGTTCTGATCAACTGAATGGATTGGCTGGATGCTAAATGACATATTCTCTGTGGACTCACAGTACTTTCTACCATGGCTTGGCACTGATTTTTGAAATGGGAGTTGATAAACTGGTGTATTTTTTCCAAAAGGTTAGAAAGCAGCAAGTGGCAATTGTACATCCAGAATCTCATGTCAATTCTAAACACTGGCATGAGGAAAAACGTGTTTTTCTGGATCAGGCTGGAAGAAGCGAGATATTGATGGGGCAGACTGCCACACAACGAGAAGGAAAATTCCCTAGCTGGCAGACATTTTAAAATAGCTGAATTAATTTGGACTTACGTAATGGTAAACTTGAAAAGATAGCAATTTTAAGTGATTCTGAGAAATCAAATACAGAGTTTACCAGGAACTCCTAAACATATCTTATCAAAAAATAAGGGACTCTTAAAGTTATATAATATTTATTGTTATGTGGCTATTGCTAAAACATCCAAGCCTAGCTCATTATTCTCATGTTTGTCTGATGTAACTTTGTGAGATAATTCTTACGAATTAAACTTGCCCTGAGACTTTAGCTCCATCATGGGGTTCTGGTCCATTTTTATCCAAGTTTGAGTATAAGCTCATTGAAGGATGTTCAATGAGATGAGGAATCTCAGGGGATTTATTTTGTGGGGATGGGATTTGCTCCTCCAGAGAATAAGACCCTCTTCAGATCATCTCCTTTTCAGACTCCCTCCTGAAATCTTTGAAGACTCAGGGAGAGTTTCTAAAAGAAAAAGGGTCTACTTCTTATTGGTCATGGTCAGGCCCGTACATGAAAAGAGCAGAAAGAAGCGGCAAGCCCCTTTCGAACACATCAGACACCTTCTCTGAACACTTAAAACAGTTAGTTGCTGCCTGATATTCATCACTTTCTCTAGATGCCATCATGTGTCACTTAATTCTGAACCTTTAAATTTAGAAGAGTTGATCAGTTGCTTCCCTAGGGTCACTATTTTATAGCTATAGGCTAACTCTGTACTCTCCATTGAACCAGTAAGTCTTCTTAGCCTTAGTTGTATTTTCCCTTTCCATAACATGTCGTTATGAGCAAGAATGTCATATCTCTTATCTACCATAGCAAATGCAATTTGAAACCCCACTTTAAATGTGGGTGGAATGAGAAGTTTTCTGTAAGTCTGCAGTAGACTAATAAAGCTTAGGAAAAAAGTTCTTTTAAGATAAGGTCGAAATGCCATTTCAAGATACTAATCTCCCTAGTGAGATAAGACTGCAACCAAACACATACTGGTATTAGATCAAAAGTAACTGCTCACTCATTTCTGAAAGCTTAATTCTAATCACAGACGCATAAGACACTTTCCTGTGGGTCTCTTAACTGAAACAACAGAGGGTGAGGTGTGTTTGTAATCAGCAGGTTTTAGAAGGTGTAGAACAGTAGACACCTCGGAATAATCTGATGTGAATAGTTGTCTTTGGCCATATTAAATAAACTCTAATACATAATAACTTGACCTTGCAGCAACACTCAAGCACCACTTTGTTTTCCTGTCCTCTCCATTTTTTATGGTATGTTAGCAAACCTAAAGCATGAGGCTGTCTGCACTCGTATTAGTTTCTATATCTATGCATGTTCTGTTTTTCTTTTTAATCCCTACTAGGTGCATTTAACTATGATGCTATTTCGAAACTTTCATATGGTTTAGGAGCCCAAAATAGAAATGTTATTGCTTATCGCAAGAGAGCAATGCTTTGCAAAGGTGCAAAAATGGTAACTCTGCAGTTGTGGCTTTGTTGTACAGAGCTTCTGGGTGTGTAATTCATCTTCAAATGGGACAAACCTTAAGATAATGAGTAGAGTTCCCATTATAGCTCTTGGGGCCCTTCCAGGACATGCAACACCTCAAGCTTGTCTTGTGATGAGGGAATAGAGGGGGCATCCACTGACTCCTCACTGCGGGGCCCAAACCTGAATAGCTGCATGCGTGCATTCCTCCTCCATGCCCCCACAACCAGCTCCTTCTCCTCCCCACATCTCTGGGTGACGGTGCTTCCCAAACTCAGCTCCCTCACCCACCAGCCCAGCTGTGCTGCTTGTAGAAACAGACGGGCTCCCTCCAGCGCTCACTTTCCTTGAGTTCCTCACAAGTTACAGCCACCCAGTGGACACCCGTTGAGTGTTTAGTGCCACCCTGAAAGCCAACTCTAAAATCAGCATTGTGCAAGTGAGCCGGTGGCCACAGGGGTAGAGACAGGGTGAGGGTATGATGGAGTCAACTTGGCCTTGCTAAGAAATGCAGAAATAGATGGGCTAGGGATTCTGTTTTTTTGTTAAATTTCTTTTAAAAATATGCTTAGTGTGCTGTGTTGTTTGTACATGTGGTTCTTAGTGCAAGTGTGTGTGTGTGTATATATATGTACACGTGTGTATGTATACGTACACACACACATAACTATGACAAGACTGCTTAACTGGCAGGTTTTAAAATTTGATTTTGTTGACAAAGATGAGGTTTGCCCTTTTTATAAGGGTTTTGTCCTTTGGCAGCTTCTTGCAAAGACAAGGTGGAAACTGTTTAAGCAGGAGGTGTGGGCACAGTCCTTTCCAATTGGTTGTAAGATTGTCAGAGGGCAAAAGCCTGAAATATTCCACATTGCCCTGAGAATTTATGTGAAGAAAAAAAAACATTTCTCATCACCTTCTCCTGGTTTTATGAAGCTGAACTTGGCTGCTCCTTCTCATGTGAATTTGGCCTGAATAGTATCAATCACCAAACAGAAGTTTTGTTTTTCACTATTTTCCTTTGCTCCCCTTCTACCTGGGTGCAGCACATTTTTCTTGTGGTACCACACCTGTAGAGGAATGAGATTTCACTCCTGACAATCCTGGCCAGTGTTACTACACTTTCATTTGCCAGTGTATTCATAACAAATATAACACTTCGGTTAGCGAACCCTTAAACCAAACCTGTGACCATCTGTGTGCAATAAATAGCTTAACCAGGACACTTTCCACCTGACTGACTCTTTGGTTGGAAGAAGCAATTGTAACCTTTTTTTCCCCCTTCTCCCTTCAAATACCTCTCTTGTGAGAGCTTTTCCTCTCCCTCCCTCAGTGAGCCCGAGCAGGCTGCAGAGAGGCGATTAACTTCTGCCTGCCAAAATATCAGGTAACTAATAACTAGTCCTTCAAAACTTCAGATCTGTTTGGCTCAGAGGACCTTCTTCTGGGGGTGCCACAGCATCAGAGGCACAGCAAGCCTTCCACGTCCCCTGCAGGTGCATGCACAGACCCATTTCTGACCAGCTGACTTGCACGGCAGGCTCCATGCCTGCACGTCCCGTTGCACACCTGCACAGCTGTTCTGCATTGGGATGATAAATGTTAGAATAGACTAGACTAGACTAGAATAGACTAGAATAGAATAGAATGGAATATTTCAGTTGGAAGGGACCTACAACGATCAACTAGTCCAACTGCCTGACCACACAGGGCTGTTAGTCCCCGTGTCATGGGGCTGCGGCACATGCTGGATGGGATGGGGAGGTCCTTCAGAGAAACAAGGACAAATGCGATGGATCTGCAGTGGCGCAGATCCCTCAGGCAGCTCACTGCAGGGTAGAGGAGTTATAAGGGCTACTGATTTGGAGACTACCATGCTGCATGAGGTCTGGTGAAGAAATTTCTCTCCCACCAGAGGATGTGGTCGGAGGTCCCTAGTCTCCGGTCCTGTTTTCCAAGGTAGAAATGCCAAGAATTTTTTGAATATTGAATAACTTAGTCTTTTCCATTGTCTTTAACAAAAAAATCTTTTACTCTCTTATAATGCATTATAATGAATCCCAAGAATCTGTCTGAGTCAATGTCTGAAAACTCCCTTGTGCATTTTTCTCTATGGCTGGATGGAAAATCAGTATTAAGATTTTAGTTAGCTGAAAGTTGATTTCAGCTGGGGAGCATTTGCTGAAGCAAGAGGTCACCTCTGAAAGATGTTTTATATCATAGAAAGAACTTTAGCAACTTCTTGAAGATAAAAATGCTGTACAAAATTTGTTCAACAGCAAAGCCAAGGCTTTGCTCCCATACTTTGCTGTAACTTCTGCATTTCATTCAGCAGCAACCTCAGCTCTAAACAATATTTCAGCCAGGGGGCATTAGCTACAAGTTTTTAATCAGACAAAACTGCTCCAGAATTGGCAGTATTTTGGTTTATGCAAGGCATTTCTGTTTTGAAAGTATTATACATGAACTCCACAATGCTTTAGATAACTGACTGCATATGTTGCCTCATCAAACATTTTAGCAGTACTGTTCTTGATGGCAAATGCACCCTATGACAGAGTGAAGTTCTGAAGAATATGCAAAACTGTTTTTAAAGCAAGCCATAAAACACCAAACTTTAATCTTTGACCAAACAATTTTAAGTATTTATATTCTGATTAAAGCAAGACGAAATTTTGGGCAGAGGAAGGAGTCAGGACTCAAATTTTTAGCCAGCTTCCGCACATACCCTCTAGGTATTTCATAGTGGTGAAGGAGATGACAAGTGCTTACACTAGAAACAAAGCTGCATTTACACCTTGTTGGGATATAGTAAACATTCCTCAACATTTCTTAAAAGTTTTACATTAAAGTACGATATTGCAAATTTCTAAAGAAGCAACTTATCTCCAGTTTTAGTAGGGGATGGAGGGGTCTGACTTGAAGAAACCTATCAGTTCAATAACCATATGGAGTTATATGCAGCCATGGTTCTTGCTATAGAGAGACCATCATTTGCACTGCACTGATCTCCAGGCAGTTTCTGATATCAGTAAACAACTTCCAGATTGTTTTCCTCCTTTTACTTGGGGAACTACAGCAGTCTTTTCCCAATTGCCCATCAGATAAAGGCTATCACAAGACTTGATGTCAAATTAGGAAGCCAACACAGTATTTATATCCTGTGTTATGGCATTATATTTTATACTGTAATATTTTTATTTATTTTATCATTTTTTTTTAGTCATCAAAGTTATTTCTCATCCATGTTGCAATAGAGTTAAAGCATCTTAAAACTATAAATTACTTCATCAAGTAGTTTAAACCTGAATTCCCCCTCTACCTCTTCCATTCTTATTTTCTTTCCCCTGGAAGTGTTTCAGTATGCTATTGTTACTCTCATGGGAAAGACAAGGTGGTTATATCATTGCTAGAAGTTTGGTTGAAGCACATCAAAAAGTCTGGTTTCCATTCTGAAGCCAAGGAAAAGCAGATTTCCTATGATCAGTCCCATGATCAGGTTTTTGTGAAGTGGAATTGGTGTTTCCTGGCCAGCCTTCATGAGGATTGATTCATGTGGCAGAGGTACGTGTCAGGATCCAGAGGCTGTAGCTCTGCTCAGCCCTGCTCTTAAGAGTTTTTGGGGCTGTAGAAAAACCACTCTTGAGTTTGGGATTCCTTTAAATAAAGTCATTTTCTTAAAAGCCTAGGAAATTGCAATTACCAAACTAAAAGAATGCTAAATTTTTATTAAAGCCAAGTTGCCAAGCATAGAAAATGCTAGAGCTCGGGATACCCACACAGCTGTCATTTGTCTCCCTTCTGTCTATACATCATAGAATCATTTACGTTGGAAAAGACCCTTAAGATCATCGAGTCCCACCATTAACCTAACACTACCAGGTCCACCACTAAACTATGTCCCTAAACACAATGTCTACCCATCTTTTAAATACCTCCAGGGATAGTGACTCAACCACTTCCCTGGGCAGCCTGTTCCAATGCTTGAAGACCCTTTTGGTGAAGAAATTTTTCCTAATATTCAGTCTACACCTCCCCTGGCGCAACTTGAGGCTGTTTCCTCTTGTCCTATTGCTTGTTACTTGGAAGAAGAGACCGACACTGACCTTGCTACAACCTCCTTTCAAGTAGTTGTAGAGAGCGATAAGGTCTCCCCTCAGCCTCCTCTTCTCCAGGCTAAACAACACCAGTTCCCTCAGCTGCTCCTCATAAGACTTGTGCTCTAGACCCTTCACCAGCCTCATTGCCCTTCTCTGGACACGCTCCAGCACCTCAATGTCCTTCTTGTAGTGAGGGGCCCAAAACTGAACACAATATTTGAGGTAATCATGATAATCTTTAATTAGATGACAGCCCATTTTAATCTTCCAACCCACAGGACTGCAGGTCAAGTGGGGCAGAGGAAGGGTGATATGCAGAGGAAGACTCTCAGTTGCATAGTGGACACCCCTGCTCATAAGAGCTCTCCCTCCCGTGTGATGAAAGTCGGAAAATGTGCAGTACATGGAGAAAAAAGAACTTCAGAAAGAGTCTGATTTAGGCCATAGCACACTACCCTTAAGAACTACCCCTACCAGAGAGGTCCATTTGAATGGCAGGAAAGCAGCAGAGAGCTCTACAGATAGTGAACTCTGGGCTGTTCTTTTAGCAGAGCTTTCTCTTTTACTGTCCATAAAGAGCATTCACAAGCAACAAAGCAGTGGAGCACAGTGATTTCATAGATTCATAGAAGATAAAGCTTTGTAGGTTCCAAGCAACACAGAAACACCAAGAAAGCCACAAGTTACTAATAAAAAGATAGTAGGAGGTAAATTGCAAATTATAGCTGTAACCACAGATATTAGATAATTACATTGAAACAAAGGTATTCTAGAATTTGTGTCAGATGTACCAAGTGAGATTGATTTCATTTTCTGTTTTCAATGAAATGCAGTATGAATAAGGAAGGCGTGAATCAGTGAAGCTTTACAGTCTCAAATTATTTTTCAGGCTGCAAATTTTGTAACAGTTTACAAATCTTCCCTCTAATATTTTTAACTCATCATCATACTCAGTTACCATTAGTGCTATAAAAAACAGTAATCTAATTCTTTCCTCAAAGGAAACATATTAATATAATCTATATAATCAACATAACCTATATAATCTACATAATCTATATAATCTGTATAAAAACTATATAGATTAATCAATATCTTTATTAATCTAAAACAAATAAGGACATTTTTCAAACTAAAGAAAAAACAGTCCTCCTTCCCCCTATAATTGTGTTTGGTCAAATGATTGTGATATTTCACTGCTTTTGGGACAAGAAAACTTGCTTCCCAAAGTCTGTTTAGCAGGATAGGATGTTCTCCATCTAGTACAGCGTCTATGAACCACTTCTTATGGTGTGTCTGGTAACTTGTGTTGGGCAAAATATAGTAACTGTGTTTTCAACAAATGGAAAACTTTCCAATTTTTTAAATGAAAAATGCAAATGTTCCTTTTCTATTTGCTGTTCCCATTCCCAGTGCCTCTGTGCGTGTGTTTCCAGCTCCCCAAAGCAGCAGAGAGCTCTACAGATAGTGAACTCTGGGCTGTTCTTTTAGCAGAGCTTTCTCTTTTACTGTCCATAAAGAGCATTCACAAGCAACAAAGCAGTGGAGCACAGTGATTTCATAGATTCATAGAAGATAAAGCTTTGTAGGTTCCAAGCAACACAGAAACACCAAGAAAGCCACAAGTTACTAATAAAAAGATAGTAGGAGGTAAATTGCAAATTATAGCTGTAACCACAGATATTAGATAATTACATTGAAACAAAGGTATTCTAGAATTTGTGTCAGATGTACCAAGTGAGATTGATTTCATTTTCTGTTTTCAATGAAATGCAGTATGAATAAGGAAGGCGTGAATCAGTGAAGCTTTACAGTCTCAAATTATTTTTCAGGCTGCAAATTTTGTAACAGTTTACAAATCTTCCCTCTAATATTTTTAACTCATCATCATACTCAGTTACCATTAGTGCTATAAAAAACAGTAATCTAATTCTTTCCTCAAAGGAAACATATTAATATAATCTATATAATCAACATAACCTATATAATCTACATAATCTATATAATCTGTATAAAAACTATATAGATTAATCAATATCTTTATTAATCTAAAACAAATAAGGACATTTTTCAAACTAAAGAAAAAACAGTCCTCCTTCCCCCTATAATGTTCTGTGTTTGGTCAAATGATTGTGATATTTCACTGCTTTTGGGACAAGAAAACTTGCTTCCCAAAGTCTGTTTAGCAGGATAGGATGTTCTCCATCTAGTACAGCGTCTATGCACCACTTCTTATGGTGTGTCTGGTAACTTGTGTTGGGCAAAATATAGTAACTGTGTTTTCAACAAATGGAAAACTTTCCAATTTTTTAAATGAAAAATGCAAATGTTCCTTTTCTATTTGCTGTTCCCATTCCCAGTGCCTCTGTGCGTGTGTTTCCAGCTCCCCAGCCCGCACAGCTGTCTGGCTTGCAACAAGTACCTTGATGCTGGTCTGGCTACACCTGGCTCTGGGTTTCTCAGCAATGAAAACAAACATTGAAGTTGGTCATCCTGAAGAAGACTGCTGCTGCCATGGGACACAGAGGGGTAAGGACAGGAGGAAGCTCGCACTGAAAGGGGCAAAGAGGGAAGACCCTTGAGTGCAAGGTGTCAATAATGATTCACATCACTGTTGTGTCTGTACACCTGGTTCAAACAGTTTTCTAAAACATCCTCCAACTCTGCAAAAGACTCAGGTTTTCTGTTTCCTTCATTAAAATCTGATCTAAGGTTGACCCAGTATTGCCCCTTAGGAAGACCTGAAAATCCTGTATTTATTTTCAACAAGTAAAACAGGCTATGCTGCGCATCTTTATGGCTTAGTAGGTCTTACTCTGTTTTAATATGACAGACCGCGACTCTTTTTCTGATGTCTTAAAAGAAAAAAACTTTATCATTAAGCCTCAAGGAGTTTTTCATTTTGAACATATCCCTATTTCCATTGAAATTACTGACTTTCTTTTTGTCATATAGGGAAGTATCAGTCCCTTTATTTGTCATACAGAATTAGGGGTTTTTTTCTTGGTTTGGTTGTTATTATTTATATATGCAAAAGAATGAAGGGAGGAAATAGAAATGACATCACAAATGAATATTCCACAATCCAGGTTAGTCTGTCAAATAGCAAGGAAGCTGATGATGAAAACATCTCAAAGGATGTGTCTTTACTCTTTAAATGCAATACACTCTGCATCTCTTTTTCATTTAATGTAGATTACAGTCTAAAAGACAGCAAATGACCATCATCACCAGATCTCAGCAGACACATGAACTGATCTTTCTGAACTAATTTTCTTCTCACATCCAAATGGGTCTGTCATGAAAATGGTGAAAAAAAAAAAGATGGTGCAGAAATTTGGACAGTGAATTGTAATAGGAAGCTTTGCAAACTGAGATCAGATGTCAGGATGTTTGCAAGTTAAAAAGTGCTTTTGTCCCCTCTTAACATTAACAACATGGAACATATTCAGAGTTCACTTCAAACTCTTTTCCCATACAATCATTCCCTAACTGGAAAAAGGGAAACATCACACCCATTTTTTAAAAGGGTGAAAAGGAGGACCCTGGGAAATACCAAACAGTCAGCCTCACCTCTGTGCCCAGTAAGATCATGGAACAGATCTTCCTGGGAGATATGTCAGGCATATGGGTGACAGGGAGGTGATTAGAGACAGCCAGCAGGGCTTCTCCAAGGGCAAGTCCTGCCTGACTAATCTAGGGGCCTTCTACGATGGAGTAATTGCATCAGTGGACAAGGAAAGAGCTACTGATGTCATCTACCTGGACTTCTGTAACGCCTTTGACATGGTCCCACACAACATTCTTGCTGCTACACCGGAGAGGTATGGGTTTGGGGGATGGACTATTCAGTGGATAAGGAATCGTCTGGACGGCTGCATCCAAAGAGTTGCAGTCAATGGCTCAATATCCAAATGGAGATCAGTAACAAGTGGTGTTCCTCAGGGGTCCATGTTGGGACCACTGCTGTTCAATATCTTTGGTAATGACATGGACAGTGGCATTGAGCGCACCCTCAGCAAGTTTGCAGGTGACACCAAGCTGAGTGGCAGAGTTGATACGCTAGAGGGAAGGGGTGCCACCCAAAGGAACCTTGACAGGCTTAGGAGCAGGCCCACGTGAACTTCGTGAAGTTCAACACGGCCAAGTGCAAGGTCCTGCACCTGGGT
>NW_008825108.1:7527821-7538131 GCF_000699105.1 Pygoscelis adeliae | reverse complement strand
CATGGACCTGTTAGAGCAGGTCCAGTGGAGGGCCATGAAAATGGTCAGGGGGCTGGAACACCTCTCCTGTGAAGAAAGGCTGAGAGAGCTGGGGTTGTTCAGCCTGGAGAAGAGAAGGGCCCAGGGACACTTTTCAATATATTAAAGGGGGCTTATAAGAAAGACAGAGAAAGACTTTTTACAAAGGCCTGTTGTGACAAGACAAGGCGTAACAGTTTTAAACTGAAAGAGGGTAGATTTAGACTGGATATAAGGAAGAAATTTTTTTACGTTGAGGGTGGTGAGACACTGGAACAGGTTGCCCAGAGAAGCTGTGGATGCCCCATCCCTGGCAGTGTTCAAGGCCAGGTTGGGTGGGCTTTCAGCAACCCGATCTCGTGAAAGATGTCTCTGCCCATGGCAGGGGGGTTGGACTAGATAATCTTTAAATGTCCCTTCCAATCCAAACCATTCTACGATACTACGATTCTATGCCTTAAATTTGTTTTAATTTGCTTATCTTCAGATGATACAATAATTGTTTTATACAGGCAGTAGTTACATACCGTTATTCTGTGTAGAGTGGGGTATTTGTGATTAACATAATGATGTTGTGTGGAGAAACACAGGACTGGTATGACAGTGGAGATGTGGGAAAGTGGGGACACAGGATGAGGTGCTGAGGAGTTCAGGACTGGGCAATAACACCTGGCACTGGAGTCTCCATGGTTGTAAGCAACTCACCAATGGTCAGATAAAGAAATGCAGACCTGCAGCTGGGCAAATTGGCTTTAGGGATAACCAAGACAGCAAGAACAACAACAAAAAACCTCTAACACACCATGTATAATAAAATCAGATTTAATGTGGACTTGCAGACCCATGAAGAAAGAGCAACATGTAGAATATGAAAATGACTCCAAGTGGATCCTAGAGTGAGGAAGAAGAAGCCATCGACACCAGCACTGTATTTCTCCCTGCAACAGACTTGGGCTGTGGATGATATATCCCTCCCCGCCCCCTAGGATGAAGCCATCAACATTAGGACCCCGAGGGGCAGTGGAAGGCTGAGCACAACACCAGAGAAAGGAGTAACAGCCAGGACATGTGCGTATAGGAATTTTAAGTGTATCGTTTTTATTGAAACTTTTCCTCTGTAACAGAATTCTTCTCTTCATTTACTTTTTTTCTCTTTTCCCATAATAATTAGATCTGTGCTAATACTGATACCTTGATTATGCTGTTAAGATTTCAATTATATTAACAATAAATTCTCATCTTTACACATAAAATGAATTTCCTGTCTGCCCATAACAAGTTTTTAAGGGGGACAGGACCACTGCTGCAGCCTGGTTGGGTTGCTGCAGGAGTACTACTGCTAAAGCCTGCACTATTTCCTTGCTATTTTGGCTGAGGGGAACCTATAGTTAGGACCTAACCTAGAAGTAACATGATTTGATGCACTAATACTGCCCATTAAAAATAGTGCAGAATGAGAAATATTTCCTAAATACTTCCATTTGGTGTAGGAGTCCTTAAATCCTTCGGAAATGGTGGATTACTGTGTGAGTAAGGTATAACCTGGCCAATGGAAAGTAAGTTTGGACTAGGAAGGAGGTCAATGTTAACCCTTCACAGTGTTTACTGGTAAAACTAGTGGGAGAACAGGTGTTAGAAATTATGTCTGACAGTGAATAGTGCTTAGGTGGTGACTTGAATACGGTAAGCTGCTGACACCTGTTTTGGCACTAGGCAGGTGTAATCTTGGAAGAAAGCTAATGGTTGCACACAGAAGCCACTTCTCAGTGCAGACCTCCTTTCTGATGGACTTCAGATTTTTAAGTGAACTCTTAAGCACGACTCCAGT
The DNA here is from genome assembly GCF_000699105.1 of Pygoscelis adeliae. Classification (NCBI taxonomy): domain Eukaryota; kingdom Metazoa; phylum Chordata; class Aves; order Sphenisciformes; family Spheniscidae; genus Pygoscelis; species Pygoscelis adeliae. Next base: position 7,536,285 of record NW_008825108.1, on the reverse strand, counting down.
TATTTTTAAGGTGAAGATACAAAAACCATTGCAAACTCAACTTTGAGCTGCTAAAAGCAAGTGGCGGATGTGCTTTCCCATGTCTAGAACATATGACTCAAATCATTGTTACCTGCTTCTGAATAAGAGGAAAAGGAGATTGTTTGGTTGCTATTTTTCACATTTGCATCAAAACGCCCTGCTGAGGTGTGGGTCCATCTGTGCAGCTCTCCTCTCCCACCACTTCCCTGGGGCAGGGCTAGGTGCAATGGCACCCATGGACCCACAGCATGCGCTATGCAAACACAAGGTCCCAGGAAGGAGGGAGGGAACCAGGGGACAGACAGCAGCCTCCCTGGTGAGCCCCAGGCAGTGAGATGGTTGTGCTGGACAGGCAATCATCCCCTCACCCCTTGATCTCAGCACTGCTGGGTCTGGCCCAGCTCCTTCTCCTGGCCCAGGGCAATACTTGTGCCAGGAACAACCATCAGCGTCCACTTCCCTCCCCTTGACACAACACACCTTGCAGTGCCAGACCCCAGCACTGCTTTCAGATCCTTTCTTTGCTACTGCATCACTGAGGGCATCTCACACATACATAATAACAAACTAATAAATCCTCACAACGGCTCTGCAATGCAGATAAAAGGTGGATTTTCCCTGCATTTTACAGGTTGGAATCTGAGGCCAAGAGATACTATGATAATTTTGGCTGCCCAGTTTGCAGTGACCTTACCTTCTGGATTACAAAGTACTATACAGTAGCTCTTTACATGTTTGAAACCCTCTTCCCTGGAGTGCAGCTGTAAATCTGTGCCAATGGGGATGAGTGGTGCTTCCGCAGATTGCATCACCAACACCGAGGACAGCATATATAAAAAGGAGAAACACAACTAGTGACCAAATGTGAAAAATTTGGTTTAAGTGACATGTCTAAAATCACACAGGAACCTCTCCAGCAGAGACGCAGAGGGATAAAACCCTGTGCACTGCCTTGCCTTTTAGCTGCTGAATGCAAAATTCTTTTATTCTTTTTTTTTTCTCTAAGCTCACAAGTCCCCCAGCTACCTTCCAGTTTCTGCACCGAGATGGAGCTCCTGTGTCCATACGACTCCTTCCCTACATTTTTTTCTGATTAAACACAAATAGGTCCCTTTGTGCAGTCAAGGAGGAAAAGTCATACACAGCCCTACCCTGGGCATATGCTAACTTTTGATTTTATGGTGTTAACTGGTTAGCTTAAAAAGAGGGATATCTTTTTCTAGCATTGTTTATCACAAAGGAAGCTGAGCCCTCTCCTCTCCCCATTCATGATTTCCATCACTGGGAGGAAGGGGACCACATTGGCCTGGCAAATTCAGCATTTGTCTTTTAACCGGTCAGATTGTGATGGGTTTGGAGGTCCAGCTCCAGTCTTCAGTGGAAGTAAACACACAGGTGGCGGCCACAAAGAGGGTTGTGATTCTCTTTTGGTCCAAGGCCAGACCTTTGCTGGCAGAGCTAATGGAGTAACTGATGGTGTTAGTGCACTGCCATCCTCTGTGTGAAGCAAGTTTAGAAGGGACAGAACATGCGTTTGCCAGCAGGTTTAGGGAGGGACTTTGGGGGCATGTGTGGTCTCATGGGCACAGACTGCTCTGCCTGCTCCTCCTAAGCTTTGTTCCAGAATTAGGAGTGTCACCTCCTTGTCCTTCCTGGTGTCCCTCGTATGTGGTTTTCTTTCCTGTGCTGATTTTCAGAGTCAGCCCATTTTCAGTCATCTTACTTGGACTATCCCAGATGTCACTGTCTGAATCTCAGTCTGTCCCCTCTCACAATATCTCGCTCTCCTGCTCTCCTTGTCCAGTTGGTTTCAGTTGACCTCTTGTATGTCCCCTTCTCCTCATTAGTTCCTATTCCCCACAGTTTGCCTCCTGTTTTGCCTCTCCAGTCAGCCTTCCTTCACCAAACCTTAGTGTCTTCCCATGGTTCCTTGCAGTCTCAGGCTTCATGCCCAATTAATTCCTTCTCTTTCTGGTTTCCTTCATATACAACAGTTCTGATCTTCTCTTCCCCTCCTGCCTGCCCTCTCCTTGCTGTACTACATCTGACAGCTTTGCCCCTCTTATCTCCCACCTCACTGTATTGCTTCCCCAGCTACTCTTTCTCTATCCCCATTCTGGCTCTTGCTCCTTCTGCTCGCACTCCACTGAATCGGCCACCCCAGTTCATGGAAAAATTCATTTCAGCTGTGAAAAGCTGGGTTTTCAGAAACAGAGTACATTTTGAATCAGAACAGAAAGCCAAGCACATGACAATGCTGACCAAATAAAAGTCCTGCAAGAACACGTTTCAGAGATGCCCGTGCCACTGTTCCCAAAACAAAATACAACCCTGGTTGGCTGGAGCAGAGCTGGTGACAAGGATCTTCTTGTCACATTAGAAGAGTCTACTCAATTTTATCAGTGGTGAGAAACAAGAAAACTATGAAGAGAGAAATGAGTTTTGGTCATCATTTACCATGAGTTTTGGAGTCTCCAGCACCATGTAAATCTGAGGGGTGGTTCATCAGGGACAGGAGCGGCCTCCAGCCCAGGGCACTTGGAAGTGGAACTGGCTGCATTCTGCAAGACTGGGAGGCAGAGCAACCTACAGGGATCCTCACTCAGTGGCTATGAATGAGGGGACAGCATGGGAGTGGTGGGTGGCAGGGAAGTTGGCAGATTTCTAATGGACATCTCACAGATCCTGCTGGAATTTCCTCTGAGTTGCCCTGCAAATTAGTGGAAGCTGAATAGTTTCTGCAAAGCATTTTAACTCGAAAATTTGAAACATTTCTGCCAAAACCGCTTGTTTCACTAGTCTATTTCCAATGAACTCAGAGTATCAGCTGGGGGGACTTTCAGTCTTGAGCTTTGTCCTAGGTTGGAGGAGCTGGAAACAACTGTTACAGAGAACATCCTGCTACTGTCTTTTGAGCTGTAACCAGGAGAAACCTGCTTAGCTGCTCTGTGAGGATGGCACATCGCCAGTCCTGCCACCTGCAAGAGCTCTGAGAAGGGTGCATGTATGGCTTGCTCGGAGCTGGAAGGACTAAGGGGTTGCAGAGTGCTCAGTGGGGAGAAAGGCCTGTCAGATCTTTTGTCTACTAAAATGAAGATTTCCTAAAGTGAAGGAAAATGCACTTTCTTGACCATTTGTAAACCACAGTTTCTTGAAGTATTTATATCTTGGCTATGGTTGGTCCAGCTCTCAAAGCAGCAGGAGAAAGGAATCCTGACACAAAGTGTGCCCACTACTAGGTTTCATCTGGCAGAGAAGCGTAAAAGCTGTCAGAAAGGTCAGCAGGTTCTGTTAACACCAGCAGAGCAATGCATTTTTTCCCCCTAGCATTTTCTTGGAAGTGATTAAATAGTTTTTGGTGAAATAAAAAAAAAAATCACTGTGGATTGGATTCCTAGCATGGAAAAGCTGAACAGTTTAAGTCCAACAGGGTTATAAACCATTAAAAAAGTCTTCCGTTGGGAAGAGTCCAGCAACGTAAACATTAGGTAGTACGACCTGTTCTGCCTTAAGTGTAGCACCTTTGTCGCACATGTGATTCCTGCATTTTTAAATGGAAAAATGTAAAGAAAGTTTAATAATATTCCTTTACGGGGAATTGGAACTTTATGGCAACCAACCTATTTGGCATCAAACTGACTTTTTTGTTTAAATAAAAAGTAATAATCCAGAAACTGCCAACATTACATTTGTATGTACAGCAAGAAAAGAAGTACTAGCAATAGCTGTTCTCTGGTCTTTGAAGAAATGAAGATTTCTAACCTCTACTTCGGTTCTGCTTGATATGCAGTTTCTTAAAGCCGGGGATTTTTGAGCAGGTTACTATGAGTATGTGTGTGTATGTGAGACAAAGACAACAACTTTGATATAAAAGGTGTGAAATACATTTAAAAATTTAAAACAGTATACCCTGGGTTTAAAAATATTGGGTTAAAGTTAAGCTTTGTCACTTGGTAGATACATGCTTTGCTTTAAGCCTTCTAAAATATAGATTCCAAAGGTTTGGTAGCAATTAGAAAGCAAAGGATTACTTAAATAGGAAATATTTGATCCCAAGATGATTAATATTGCAAACTATAGCACACTATTTCCCAACACTCATTTTCATTTTCCATTTTGCGTGTATGGTTTGTCCCTGTGCTGTCATTTTCAGTATGTTCCTTTTTTACAATGTTTTTTTTCCTGGCAGTTTGTTGGCCAATTACAAAATTTTTGTAAGTGCTAGATATAATTTGCATCTATACACTGCATAAATCTTCAAAAACACCATTGTACACTTTAGACAGAACAGTGAAAAAATATTTCTCTTTCACAAATAAGAAATAAATCATTAATACCAAAACTGCTTAGGCAACTTGTATTGCATCCAATATCTTAAAAGAATCTTTTCTTTATTGTCTGTTCAAGCAGTTTACAAGCAATAAGTGATCCATGGGAATCCCAGTCAGAAAATGAGTATGACCCATGCCTTCCCGTGCTGGGATGGCTTGTACCACTATGTAATCCAGTTTCGTACAAGGACCAGGAAACTTTGCGACCCCAGAGAGATGCACAGAGCTTTTTTTTCTGGGGCAAACTGGAGACGTGATGAGCAAAAATTACCTATTGCATCAGTGATCTGAAAAACAGGCTGCAACGTGCTAATGAGAACTGTTCCCAGCCGCTTCCTCTGTGCACGGAGGAGGAGGGTTCCCTCACCGTTTGGTCACTACTTGAGTTGGGGATACTGGAGCCGCTGAGCAGGAGCTAGCACCAGAGTCAGCCTGCACAACCGCTGATTGCAGGGGCTGCATCTGAGGGCAGAGTTTGCCTGATAAGGAGAGAGATTAAAAGCCTGAATCACATCTGTGAGACTCGGTTTACTCAGTAAAAAGACAGAATCTCCCTCATTTGGAGAAAAGCATCTAAGTGATCTGCCTAAATATCTTAAACACTTCACTTCTCTCCTATTGGCTATGTCCAGTCTCATGCAACAGAGAGGGGGCAGGCGTTTGCCTCCCATATCTACCCATGCCCTGAGCTTGGTGTAAACTGAGGTCACTTATATTTCTTCCTTGCCCTTCATGGATTACAGGTTATAGGACTCAGTGATTATCTGATAGGGAAAAAGTATTCTCTCTCTCTCACTGCTATGTTCCAAGGAAATCAAAATCACCCTGGCGTCATACCAATACACTTGTCAAAGCACCAAGGCAAAACAGAGGCAAAACACTTCCTGGAATGGTTTCCCTTATAAAATAGTATCTCTGTTAGTGCAAGATATGGTATCAGGCAGCTATCTCCGTATGCTGCTGTTAGTCAGACATTAACAGCATGCTGACTGCTAAACTCCAATCTCTGTTCCTGTAGCTGCTGCTTCCCTCCAAAAGCTTGGCTTCCTTGGAAGAAACATTTTGGAGATGGGTCTGAGTTAAGCAGCTGGTAAGCAGATAAAGAAAGTCAACAGCCTTTTCCCAGAAAAAAGGCCTGACCTCTAGGTACCGTAGCATTTTTACCATTCTGTCATGCATGGCAATACTATTTATCATATTCATGCATTATGCAATAAAACTAGCAATACCCACATTGCAAGGATGACCCCACAACATTTTACCATAAGGCTTTTTGGTTTCTAGTCTTTCAGGTCTTGCTTTCTGATCTGGACGTTTTCATTAGAGACACTAGCCCCAGACTGAATTGCTTTGCTTTTGTTATTTTGCCTTAGGAATGGAGATTTCAGCAAAATGTTTTTTGGACATGTTGTTTTGCCTCTGTTAGAAAATCTTTAACAATCTCAGTGAAAACCACCAATATGTCCACAGTTTGGAGCTGGGATTAAAACTTTAACTGAAGGGCTGCTCATCTGCCTGGTGAGCTCACCCGCGCTAGCTGGCATTTGGTCTGCAGAGGCGGCTGGACTGGTACACAGGGCCATATGCCCCTCCGACCTGGTGCAGACACTGACTTCCTGCATTTGAGGTGGTCCCATGCTGTCAGAGTGGCTGTGAAACCTGTGACAAGACATCTGCCTCATGTCCCATGCAAAGGGTAGCAGTCCATGACTGCCCTGACGTGAAATCTCTTTTCATTTCATTATCCTCATTTTAAAGTAGGGTTAATATAATCTTCTTTTCCGATGGGGAAGTAAAAGCCCACAAAGACATTAGGAGCAGTGTTTTTAGAGCAGGACTTGAGTAGCGTGCCATACAAATGGCTTAAGGCTATATTAAGCACCAAAGAGACTACTGAGTACTTATCAGATGAGCACCATGACTCCAGCAGCATAAATGGGGCGTGTGGGACATAATCAGTACAATCATTAACTGCACCACATTGACTATCCAGCAGGATTAGCTTGCACAGGCAACTTTAATTCTACCTTTTCCTAGGTTTTTAATGCTTGGCCTTCCAACTTAGCTAATATTAATTTAACAGAATTTTCTTGTGCACCATTAAAGCATAAACTCTCCAGCAGTGTGACTGGATGAGCATCCCCCATGAAGAGTTAGAATCATAGGATCGCAGAATGGTTTGGGCTGGAAGGGACATTTAAAGATTGTCCAACCTCCCTACCATGCGCAGGGACATCTTTCATTAAATTGGGTTGCTGAAAGCCTGCCCAACCTGGCCTTGAACACTGCCAGGGATGGGGTATCCACAGCTTCTCTGGGCAACCTGTTCCAGTGTCTCACCACCCTCAACGTAAAAAAATTTCTTCCTTATATCCAGTCTAAATCTACCCTCTTTCAGTTTAAAACCGTTACGCCTTGTCTTGTCACAACAGGCCTTTGTAAAAAGTCTTTCTCTGTCTTTCTTATAAGCCCCCTTTAATATATTGAAAAGTGTCCCTGGGCCCTTCTCTTCTCCAGGCTGAACAACCCCAACTCTCTCAGCCTTTCTTCATAGGAGAGTTGTTCCAGCCCCCTGACCATTTTCATGGCCCTCCACTGGACCTGCTCTAACAGGTCCATGTCTTTCTTGTGCTGGGGGCCACAGAGCTGGACACAGTACTCCAGGCGGGGGTCTCATGACAGCAGAGTAGAGGGGGAGAACCACTTCCCTTGACCCGCTGGCCACGCTTCTTCTTATGCAGCCCAGGGTATGATTAGCTTTCTCAGCTGCAAGTTCATGACCAAGTTTTTTATCCACCAGTATCTCCAAGCCCTTCTTTGCAGGGCTGCTCTGAATCCATTCTTCCCCCAGTCTGTACTGATACCCCAACCCAGGTGCAGGACCTTGCACTTGGCCGTGTTGAACTTCATGAAGTTCACGTGGGCCTGCTCCTAAGCCTGTCAAGGTTCCTTTGGGTGGCACCCCTTCCCTCTAGCGTATCAACTCTGCCACTCAGCTTGGTGTCACCTGCAAACTTGCTGAGGGTGCGCTCAATGCCACTGTCCATGTCATTACCAAAGATATTGAACAGCAGTGGTCCCAACATGGACCCCTGAGGAACACCACTTGTTACTGATCTCCATTTGGATATTGAGCCATTGACTGCAACTCTTTGGATGCAGCCGTCCAGACGATTCCTTATCCACTGAATAGTCCATCCCCCAAACCCATACCTCTCCGGTGTAGCAGCAAGAATGTTGTGTGGGACCATGTCAAAGGCGTTACAGAAGTCCAGGTAGATGACATCAGTAGCTCTTTCCTTGTCCACTGATGCAATTACTCCATCGTAGAAGGCCCCTAGATTAGTCAGGCAGGACTTGCCCTTGGAGAAGCCCTGCTGGCTGTCTCTAATCACCTCCCTGTCACCCATATGCCTGACATATCTCCCAGGAAGATCTGTTCCATGATCTTACTGGGCACAGAGGTGAGGCTGACTGTTTGGTATTTCCCAGGGTCCTCCTTTTCACCCTTTTAAAAAATGGGTGTGATGTTTCCCTTTTTCCAGTTACTGGGGACTTCACCTGACTGCCATGACTTCAAATGTGGAGAGCGACTTAGCAACGACATCTGCCAATTTGCTCAGGACCCTGGGATGCATCTCATCAGGTTCCATGCACTTGCGTATGTTCACGTTCCTCAGATGGACTCAAACCTGATCTTTTCTTACAATGGGTGGGTCTTCATTGCCCCCGTTCCTGCCTGGAGATTCAGGGGCTCAAGAGGCATGGGAAGAACAATTGCCATTGAAAACTGAGGCAAAAAATATTGTTGAGTATGTGACAATCTCATTAGAAAAAATTGCTGTTACAGATAAAGCAAGTGAAAATGAAGCTTCAGGCAGGTCAAGACAAGTTCACACAAAATAAGTCCTGAGGCTTTGTAAACTCAGTGCAAAGCCTGTGGCCTGTTCCTAGGAGTGGCAATACTGTATGTACAAGGCTGCAGGGCCACACTAAAACAGGGGTCTGTGTAACAGGGTCAGCCCAGAAGTATTTCCCCATGCAATCATGAATGTCCAGAGAGCCTTTTTGTTGTTGCACCATTGCCTGAGAAGATCCAATTCTCACACAGC
>NW_008825108.1:7516496-7527766 GCF_000699105.1 Pygoscelis adeliae | reverse complement strand
CTGACTTTGTATAGTTTTTGATTCTTGGTGCAATAATGCCATCGCAGTCAGAAGTGAATCTTCAGGGAATGAATGTGCCTCCTGCACATGAGATGCTTCCCTGTGCCTACAGATAAAAGGTTGTACAAGAGGTTAGAAAGCTGTGCTGCACACAGGGCACATCCTGCCCCTATTAAAAGCAAAGCAGGAGAATTCAGGTACAGTCATTTAACAATAACAACAATAATGGCGGTGGTGATGACAACAGGAGCAACTATCAGGGTATTTTCATTTTGCAGTAAACTACTGTCTTTCTGCAAAGATGAGTTCTGCAGCTGCTAACCTGTGGGTAGCTTTAGTCCAAAGCCTTTGAATTTATGGTGAGTAATTTTATTATGATGATGAGGCATGAACTCGTTTTCAGTGAAACAGATGATGAGTAAGCTGAAACAAGGCAGTTTTCAAGGAAACACCTCAGTCATACATGACCTGGTGCAGCCACAGAGGTATAAATGACTTTGCTGGGCTTCTCAACAAAGTGAAATGTGTAACCACAGGAAGCAAGCACCCCATTTCATGTTAAGAGCTTATTCTTTCTGCACCCAAGTACTTCTACAAAGAAGGGACACACAGGGAAAACCAGAGGGTACCCTTTTCACAGTGGGTTTTATTTTACATTAAAGCAGAAATAAGAAGTCCCAACCCAGCAGAATTTCTATGGAAAGCAAAGCCCCTGCCTTTGTGTCTTCAGCTGCTTCAGCTGCAGAAGCCAATTATTTTTAATCTCCACATTTTTGCACAAATGTTGGGTTTTTTTAAGAAAAATAAGGTCATTGTCCATTTGAAGCCTGCAATGCAAATTTCTAGTTACACCCTCACAGCATGGAGAGCTTCCAAAAATAATTTCCTCAGATCAAGACCTCACAATCACCATATTAAATCTTCAGGTCCTTTCCCCAGCATGGGGGAACAAAACCCACCAGCAGCTGCTATTTCAGAGAGGGTGTTGCATAGTCTGCTTAAATAGTCCGTGCCACCTCCCCATCCCTGCCTGCCATCCATCAGCAGACGCTTTCCCTTGCGCTCACATAACTGCAGCACCAGGCTATAATCCTGGACCGAGACGGCTCAGCTGCCTCTCGTCTTTCACTAACTGCCTGCTGATCAGCTTTCAATCCCCCCTAAGTGGATTTCACTGACATTTCCTAGCTATTTGAGGTAGAAATTTATTAGTTGCTTTCTGTCATTCAGATGTTTGCTGTATGGCTATATCATTCTGGTAGCAAAAAGAAGGAGCATCTTAAATTAAGTAGTGACAGTCCCCTCCCATGACCTAGCTGTCACACTGGCAAAGATGAGGGGTTTTCTTCCACCAGAGAAATACTTGCTGAGAAAGTCTGCTATGGGTGGCCCATGAACAGGCTTGCCTGATGGCCAGCCAAGCCTTTTGGCATAGCTGAGAGAACTTCTTCCTGATCCTGAGATCTCTTGTTTGCAATGTCACTATCTCCTGGAAAAGACTCCAGACAGGAAAGGCAGAGGAAGTCTTTTTGATGAATTCCTGGATCTGGGAGATATCAGAATGCTCCACCCCGTCTCTGTGCCCCAGGCTTTACGGAGGGTGCCCAGAGTGGCAGGGGAGGACCACCATGCTGGGCACTGTGCTCAGCCCTCTCTGCACACCCAAGCTCCGCACTGGCAGAACACCGATCGATGGCTTTGAAGCAGTTCCTTCAAAGTTTTTTCACACATTTCTAGATGAATTTGCCTGTGTACTTGTCTTTGGCTGTTCAGCTTAATTGCAACTTTTAATCTCTGTTCCCCTTTCCTGAGATACCCTTTCTAAAACCATATAAGAAATATCTCCCCCAAAGCTTTATGAAATTTTGCAGAAGCAAATAAATTACACCTGGCAGCAGGAAGACATCTCTTCACTTGTTTTCCTTCCGGAGGAGCCAGAGAGCTTAAAATGAAAGTAGACGCAGCAGGTGGGGTACATTTCCAGCTTTCCCTTTCTCTCCTAAAGAGGGAGCTAGAAAGCTAGGTGGGGTTTTGTTGTTGTTGGGGTTTTTTTAACTAACCTTGTAACTGTTGCATCCCATTAATTCAATTAATTTTCTATTATTTCTTTAAAATACTGAGGGTGGAAATAATTTTACTTGCATTCAGTGGTTCCTTTAATCAAGTTTTAAGCTGTCAGAAAAAGAGCTGAGTGGCAAAGTGCTAATAGAAAAAACCTAATGAATAGATGTTTGTTTCATCTCCAGGCTTGGCTTAAATGTGGCATATATGGTGCACTGTAGCTATTTTTTATCGATTTTACATCTTAAAAATAATAAGTAGAAACAAGGGAAGCTTTCCTAAGTGCCATGCCAATATTCCCACACTGGCATTGAAGGTCAGATGTTGTATTTCTGCAGTAAAACCCCTGCTCCCCCACACCTCAATAACTCCCAGTCTCCAAGGTGTCAATTTATTGCCAGAAAAATGAAAATAATAGTGTCCTCTTGTCTTGAACACTATATACAGTTCAGATCATGTAATTCTGAGAAAGACGTATTGAAATTGGAATACATTCAGAGAATAGCAATCTATGTACATTGCTCATTGTATGTGAGCACCGGGGAGGGAAAAGTATTATTTAAGGTAAGGAAAGTCCTGGCTGAAGAACAAATGCATAGGAACTGTCTTTAAATATAGTTACATTAAAAGATGACTCCTAAAAATTAGAGCAGCCTTCAGCTGAACGGGAGAGACAAAAACGTCATTACTTCCGAAATCAAATATCACCATGTATAAGCATTAATGAAGAAGATAGGTGTGGTTTCCACCAGAACAGGCACTAGACACAGTTGCATTAGAAATCCCTTCTAATCCCTATTCCTCAAAAGAGGGATTTTTTAAAAACAAAAGTAATGCTAGCGTTGGGATAAATAAAAAGGCCATTCCCAAGAGATTTGACTACTGATCTGTAAGACGCCTTTTAACCCTTTATGCAGAAGACTGGTGGTAGCAGTACATGCCAGAGGTGAGCCCACCTTGGCCTTCTAGGATGGACTATTATTTCTGCATGGAAGTTGCTTCCCTGAATTTGAAATGGAGCTTATTAAAAAAAGAATATTAAGCCACTTTGTTTATTAGTCTTACACACCTGTATCCTGGGGAATTAACTAAATTTTCCTCTGCTATCCTGGTGGAGATCCTGGTTTTCATTAATATAGACATCTAAGTGAGGGAGGAAGCTGAAGAAGGCTAGTAAAAATAATATCAATATTTGTTCTGATGGTGGTAACATTAACAAACCTGTTCTGTATTTTCCTCTATGCCTTTTGCCAATTATTTTATATGTTTCTATTTCCATTTCTCCTTCTAAAGACAGAAGTAATAGTTCCTGCCATCTCCTGTAAAATGCTGTGAAACCTGGCAAAACAAACTGCAGCGTCTGAATGAGAAGTTTCTATTTCCTAGAGCACATCTGTTTAAAGAAAATCCCATCTGTGAGATGCTGTAGATTTAGTGTCTGATAAAGAATGGCCAAAAGTCTCTGGAATTTTAATGTGGTTCACCTTGAAAGAAATGAAGTGGCAGTAAAATCAACCACACTTTTAGGTTTCTTGAATAAGATAGTCAAACACTTCCTCTTTCAGGGATGAACTATGAACCTATTCTACTCTCTGTGAGAATCTTCACACCTTCCCCAAAAGAAAGATATGCTTCAAATGCTTACCTTTCCTGTTGAAATTGCCTGACTTATGCAAGTGTTGATCCAGCCTATAATCATCCACGATCACTTTTAGACAATTTCCTATTAGCCTGTTGTGGTTTTGCATGCTGCAAAATCGGCTGGGGAGTTTCAAAACGGATTTGAAAGTAGGCTAAGGGAGTCAAATACCCTGATGAAAGTGGAATTTGGATACTTTATATGTTCCTCTGGAATTAAGGTATTATGGAGAATTATTGAAAAATTATGACAAAACACTGGGAATAATCTGAGAAATACACTTGAACTATCCCCGCAACTCTGCCAGCTTCTATAATGATTTGTCTGGCAAGCTTTGCTCTCTGTACATCTATGGTTTGTGCTGTTAGATTTTATTTACATTTGATTCACTACAGAGGTTATTTCTCTCAGAAAAGCAATATCCTAACATAAAAAAACCACGTTGGCCAAAAAGGTATTGCTTTACTTGAATTTACAATTTGTAAGTCTAGGCACAGAGTTTATTATACCCTATGTCTGTGACACAAATAATACAGCTTTTAAATTTAAAAATAAAAAGTCAATTTCTTATCCATTTTACTATTTTAATGTCCCTGTTGCATCTTCGTTCTGGGCCTGATTCAAAGTTTACAGAAGTAAAGGGATTGTCATCCATTGAATTCAGGAGATATTGGGTTGGTCCTCAGTAGATTTAACAGAGATACAAAACTTTTATAATGTTCAGCAAACCTAAGCAGCTGCCATATATGCCTTTTTGTGGTTAATTACCACATGCTTTTGCTGCCACAAAGGTTGCTTGAGACAAAGTTTTGGCTTTTTCTCTCTTTGACAAACGAGCTCCTGTATTGTAACTTTAAACTCTATTTGAAGATACTGGATGAGATTTTCCTGCTGCAGTTAACTTGCTTGTATAAAGCAGCCAAAGAACACAGGGAGTTTCCTCCTCTGGTTGAAAAATTATCCCTCATTTGTGACTGAACTGCTTTGCTCCAATGAAGCATAAATATTATTTGTATATTACAAAGCACCTCATACTGGTAAACAGTGAGAAAAAAACTTAATTGCTGGTACCACTATTTGACCATTTGAAAAAGCAAAGTAATTGCATTCCAATGAGCTGTCTCAAAAGGCTTTTTTTGGACATTTAGGGGCTTTTAGATACTTACATTTAGATATCTTCAGATATTTAGGAGACAGGAACGCTGAGCTCACTTGCAAAGGAGGAGAAAATTGTAAATGATCGAGGAAGATGCCCAAAGACATGGCCATTTTAGAAAATGTCACCATTAGCATTTCTCATCCCCTTTGGCTCGCGAAGCCTGTTCCTGTGATCAGGTGGTAGCTGTGGTTAGTCTCACATTTATGCCATTTTTTTAATGTTTTCCTGAAAAGTATCTTCGAATTGAGCAGTCTTACCCAGCTAGAAAAATTGGCACCTGCCTTTACATGGCACGCCCTTGCATAGTGTGTTCTGATCTCCTGCCGGTCCTATACATCTCAGTCTGTCGTATGCACCATATGCTGGCTCAGCTAATCATACATCAGGTCCTTACAATGGTCATATCATTCATCTTCGTGTTTTGCCAAGGTCAGGCCTGCTGTTGTTCCTCGGTTCATTAAGGTTATGCTCTCCACAGAGCCAGTGGAAAAATGCTTCCAAAAAAATGGTAATCAGGTGAACTGGATTCCACCTGGAAAGCTGGAGATATAATTGTCAAGAAATCTTATTTTCTACAGATGGCAATGGGATGGATTACTGGTACATTATGAGTAACCAAAACAGGCTACTGCGGGTTTTTTGAGGGGTTGGATTCCTGTAGTCCGCAACAGTTTCATGAGACAGCTGCCGGCACCTTGTCGTTGACTTTGGCTGAAGACTTCATAGTCGTTCATCCCAAAATCCCTCAGCCCCATGCTTGCTGGTGCCATCCGGTCAGGTCAGATGTTCTGGCTGACCAAGAGTCTGAGGTGAAACCTTTCACGGCCCTTCCCTCTAACATGAGCTTGGAAGTCATATGGGGGGACTCATATCCTGCACGACAGTGCCTGAATTCCGTCGTCCTCTCCTGTTGCACTTAGGTACCCAAATTCCTGCCTCTTCAAAGATGGGTGTGCAAAGGCAGGGACAGGCTGGTCCTCGAAGGCAGCTGCCCAGGTCTGTCTTGCAATGTCTAGTACCAATTTTATTTGGGGGTAACTTAACCTAAGTTTTTTCTCTCACATTGTTTATTGGTTTTTTGTGTGGTTTTGGGTTTTTTTACGTTGCAAACTGAATTAATAATCTTTGCCTTCATAAGTATTCTCATCACGAAATCCCAAAATATTATTTACAGACCTCCTGAAGGCCATCACTGGAGAAGTAAGCAAACTAGCAATTTTTAAGGGTAAGTAATAGGCAATTTGTTTTTGCACCTCACTCCCTCCCACAGTTTTCCATCAGGAGACCACGTGCTCAGGGTGTTCAACCTGTATTTTTCACTCCTTAGGCTGGTTATAGCTCTGAGGCTCAGCTTCACAAGCACACGTGGCTTTTCTAACTCAGGAACAGGTCTTCAAGGACCCTCTACAGTTTGTGAGATTTGAGAAACTGTGTGTACATATTTGGTCTGCCTCCCTCCCTTTCCTTGCTCTGTTTATATCAGCAATTTGTATTATTCAAATAGCCAAAGCCATCATGCCAAAACAGTAAGACAAGCTCTCTGCCCCAAAGACTTTCCCTTAGCGTAACACTGGGAAAAACACGAGGGTGGACACGACCAAATAGGAAAGTAGGCGCATACAGACAACATGACCTGGAACACCGAGAACTGCATAGGAATTATCTTTGTATACATACATGCAAGTGGGATTTTATAGTGTTTGTGTCTCACGAAGGGGCAGTTTGAGTTAGGTGAGCTGATTTCCCATTAAATTAATCTCACAGAGTTGCTTCACTGTAGCATGTAGAAGGTCCCAGGAGTCACCTGGCTGGCTGTGCTAATGGGCTTTGCTCACTGTGGGCTTCCTACGCCTGTGGGGACACAGCCTGAGCACGCTGTGACACAAGTGAGGAAGGGGCAAGAAGGGGATAAGGGATGGGTGAGCTAGAAGAGGGAAAAATGATCAGGCAGGAGGAGGTGGACAGTATTCATGGAACGACTACTGACCAGCGTGTAATAAAACACCCACTTTACCCCACGGGTTGGGAACTGCATGTCTGGAGAGAGGCCAGAGACAAAAAAATAATGAAAGAAATTAATTTGAGGAGCATGTGGGAGGATACTGAGCACTTGGCACATATGAAGGCAGACCACATTAGACATAGATGATGTGAGGGGAAAGAGGCAGCACAAAAAAACATCAGAGTGGCCAAGGGCAGTGTAATTAAGGCTAAAAGAGGGGATCTGTGAAAGAACAGAGTCATGACGACTTGACAGTGCTGCTTGTCCACTGCCGCTTGCAGGTGAGGAGGAGAGCAGCACAGCCACAGGACTGGCAGAGAAGCATTTCCACAGCCAAGCAATGTGAACTTCAGCTTCAGTGACCACCTGGGATGCTCAAAGCCTATGCCTTTCCCAAAGAGCAAAAAGGAGCTCTGTGTAACATCTGCACCCAGTTTTGGTGTCCGAGCCCAAAGTTAGAAAACACATTTTGGTTTTGGGCCCAGCTCTAGAGCTCTGCTTGTTGCTTTTGGATGAGGCTTGTGGGGAAGAGCACCTCTTTGCCCTGCCAGACGGGAAGGAGTGCCCCTAGCTCAGCTTTTTGCTTTATGTGCCAGTAATATGTCCCACCGGCCCTCAGAGCAGTATGCTCAAGGTAACAAAACAAAAGCATCATTTTTCTCTGCAGTTTAACTTTTTCTACCATACCTCTTTTTCCTTGTGGGAATTTCATTAGAATGCATGGCGTTCTTTGGAGGTATAGCATACATTTTTTCTGAGAGTCGCAGGCTTAAAAACCTGTGGTAGCATCAGGCAGGTTTGTTTCCTGTCATTTATTGCCCTGCTAGTACGAACACTTATTTTTTTTCTAAAGTGCATATCTTGTGGTCAGCTGCATCTGGTGCTAATACACAATTACGGTAAATTTACATTTTACCAGCTGAAATTTCCTGTAAGCCTTCTGTGGGCTAGCAATACAAAATGAAACTAAGCAAGCCTGTTCTAACAAATGAGAAATATTATTTGATTTGATTTATTTTTGTTTGTTTGTTTTTTCATAACAGTAGCTGGACTGGCTGCTGTCCTACCACAGCTTGTGCCAAGCATGAAAAAAGCATATGGCAAAAAATAATTTTTAAGATATTTACAGACATTTTCCTCTGTTACAATAAACCTGGATACTCTGCAGGGCCTTATGGGTGGGGATGTTTCTAGTGATCAGTCAGCTCTGAAGGAGCTTGCAAAAGATCTGTTTTGCTCTGTGTATCGGTCTAAGCTGTGCATAAGAACAAGAACATCATGGTTTCCTACTTGTTATCTCACATTAATGTGTGCAGCTCCTAGAGGCATAGTCCCCAGGGCCAAAGGGGTTTGCTTTGCAAGACTTAAAAGAATGGCTGGTGCCATTATGTATAGGTAGTATAAGGTATGAATAAGTATTAGATAGCATATATAGCTGAAACTTTATTCTGTAGGGCTTCAACTGTGACTGGAGATTCCCTACTGTGATACTTATAATGAATAATGCTGGTAATGAAAATTACATTTTTTCTCCTTTCCAAGAGAAAAAGGAAGGTGATCAGAACTAGCAGCATCCTTATTTGTTAGTCGTTCCTATGTAAAATGCTTTCCTGTGTCCCCATGTTCGCCATCCAGAAGAGAGGAGGATTCAGTTTGTTCAACCCTTTGCTTTCTGTTGACTAGACAAGCCAGGAAATGTGCAAAATCTTTTTTCTCAGCTGGCAATCTTTCCTCAAGCTGATCTTTCATAATCAGGCAGATGAAGATAAGCACTCACTGTGCTGGTCCGGGATGGAGGCAGAGACTACTGAACCCTGCAGCCATGGGGCTAACTGAGCACCTCGCCTGCCTGGAGGGCTGAATCCAAACAGCACTGCCTTGATTCAGTTTGTGCCCAGGCTGGCTGATGTAAGGGGATTTGAGGACCCACCATTCGACCTTGTGTGGTGCTTTGTGCCATGCTTGGCTAAAGTGTGTAATATGTGCTGATTCGATAATCACATGCGTGAGCTTTTGCCTTGGCATTGCATAGGTGGGTGAAGAAACAAGCTGTGTGGTGCTATAAAGCCCCGCATCTCTGCTGAGCAGTTTGCTTTTGCTTGGAGGAAATTTCTGCAGTGCGAAGGTACCTGGGAACACTGCACGTTTTCTTTAAAGTGTGGTGCTTTGCGGCCTAGGACAGCAGAAAGTCATGTGGTAAAGGCACTGGCGACCTTTTGTACAGGCTGACAGAAAGTGGGGAGCAAGCAAAACATTCAAAGTACCTTTTCCTTGGGTGTATTTGCTCGTGTTTTAGATATCTTTCCAACCTGACCTTTTGAAAATCATCTGTTTACACATCCCACACACAGCTAGATCAACAGCGTGAGCCAGTGAGGGATGGGACTAGAAATGCAGAGCCGAGCGGGGTATTACTGCCTCGCTTGCACCACACCAGCCAAGTGTGCCCTCTGCCCAGCCTCCCCAGCTGGGCGCCAGGGGCCAACCCAGGCCTGGGAGGTGGTGAGGCTCCTGCACCCTCCTTGGGGCCAGTGTAGAGGCTGTGACCGCATGGGACTGTAGTCCGACCTTCGTCATCTCCCAGAAGTTCCCAGCTGCTGTGTATGACATCTCAGTGTCCCGTGGCCTGGGTTAGATCAGTCATCAAAGGGCTCTTGGCCATCAAGGGCAGCGTATGGTGTGCAGCTGTGCCAGGTTGAGGGGGCTGTGGGACAGCCCGACAGCTCTCCTCCCCGGTGCATGGCACTGTGAGCCTTTCTGCTCCAGATGACCTGGAGTGTACGCCTTTTCATGGCCATTTTCTGTATCCTGACTGTACTGGAAACCATAGGAGAAAGAGCTTCACTAGCTTGATCCTTAACAGGAATTTGTGGCTGCATGTTACTATAGTTGTGTGTTACAAAGAACAGACTCATAAAGGGATGTATCCAAAGGCATGGTGCTAATCGGTGCCACAGTACTTTTAATTTAGGCACCTGGATCTGGCAGTGCCGTTTCCACAGCATCTGCCCTCCTCATGCAGAGGATGTGGGAGAGTAGGAGAGGGGAAAAGCTTCCCAAGAAATTGGATTTCTTCACTGCAGTGTCACAGAAACCATATGCATCAAAGAGATTTTGCTGATAGGAGCTTCTATAGCTTAGCTGTATGACTAAAATCCCAAGGACAAAGTCATCGTGTGGATATGCATGCACATATGGACATATATGAGTTGCCCAGACTCATCCCAGACTCTGCAAGCAGAAGATTTTTGGATGCAATTTCAAAATTCCTGACTGTGCTTTGTTCCAGTAATAGTAATGGACTATAGCCATTTAAAGCTGTAACCTGGCTTGGGTGAGGATAGAGCTGCCTCCAAGGTCTGCCTGAGCTGCATACTCTTTGCTTTCCTCGTCACAAGGTGCAGCTTCTCAGTGTACAATTAACTTGAAGAGCAGACTTTTATTTTGATTTGGGAGGAGGGAGGAGGCGTCTTTGACAAACTCACTGGGGAAGATAAACTAGGTGAGAGTACTTTCGGAAGGTCATACCGTACATAACAGCACAGCAGAGGGACCTGGCCTCAGCAGGTGAAGCAGAAGATGCATCACTATTAAAGCCAAATAGCAGGGTGGTCTGCAAGCAGAGGTGAGAGCTGATAGCCGTCTATTGGCCTCCAAAGTTGGTGGAGACCACAGAACAGCATATAGGAAGAGTTCAGTGGTCCCTTCTCTAGCATTTTGTACGCAAATGTAAAAAGGACTTAGTGAAGGCTGGCGCGCACGAGTGATTTGCATTGCACTTTATCAAGTCTCAAGGAATGAATGAATGGTTTCATACCACACCAACAACTCCCACTAAATACAATTTGGTATTTGGCATTAAATTGGAAAGCACACCTCTATAGTTTGCATGTAGATCTACAATTTAGAAGAACTTGATTCAAGATCTCGTAGGGTCCTTGTGCCACAGGCTAATTGTGCGATATCAGACTGACCCTTAAGTGGAATTAACAACTGTAAAATCTGATTTCACCCTTTCTGAATTTCAATGGCTTTATCCTTCCCCATTTAGCTTTCATTTTCACTCACCTCAGTTGATGGTTATCATTCATTCTTAGATTCTCTTTATCTGATATTTCTTCAGTCATACTTTTTGTGTTGTTGCATGCCAGATCAGTTAAATTCCTTGAGGGTTGATAAGCCTGGCTTCAGATTTTCATGAAAAGACATCTGAAGAGATGATCCTATCCACATATAGAACCACTAGTTTGCTTTGAAAATGTCCACCTTTCCAAGTGATAGATATATCTTCTGCTGTGTAGCTTTTCCCGGTCTTTCCTGACTTCTCCCTGGCCAGACTCATAGTCAGTATCCCAAACTAATCCGACAGTTAACTGCCAATTTTTGTCTCAATATCTTGGCTTTTGTGA
>NW_008825108.1:7510594-7516481 GCF_000699105.1 Pygoscelis adeliae | reverse complement strand
TAGTTTCATCTGTTTGTTTAGACTGAGGATCTTCCTCTTCACCTGCTCCAACTTGCTGTGGCAGTTTCTCAAGCTACATTGTGGATACCTGTTCTTATTCTTTTGGTAGTTTATATCCTTCACTCTTGTTTCTTAATAATCTCATTCACAGGCAGGCATTCAGCTTTATCTCTGTGCTAAGGAAAATCCACTCCACCCCTTGAACGTGTCTTTTTCTACCCAAACTGAAGTCCCTGTGGTCTCTATGAATGACCAACACCAACTTCAGTTCAGTATGGTCAAATGGAGTCATACCTTTCTTCCTAAGTCGCTTCCTTCTAGATCCAGGCTAGCAACCTTTCCTCAGCCCTGCAAGTCAGGTATCTCCTTCAGGCCAGCTCTGTTTGAGTTGTCACAACCCAGTTGTCACTGAGTCTTGCAAGTTCTACAGAATCACCAAACACAACACTACTTCCAGATACACAGTTAAAAATTAACAGCCAGGTTTTTATTGTATCTTCATTTTCATTCTTGTTCTACTCCAGCACCCTTTTTCTGGTCTTAAGCAATGCAGTCTTCTTGTTTATGCTGGTTCAAGATGTTTCAATCTTAGTTTTCTCAATGTGTCACATTAACCAGGTTGCCATCCCCATTGCATCCCTCAGCAGATTTTCCTTTCTCCTTTGTGTCAAAATCTACCTGTATGCATTGGCATGGCTTTTTATCCTCCCTCTCATCTTCTGTGCATCGTAGCGATGTCTTCTAGCTGGAGACCATTTTTCTTCTGCTTCACACATTGAACTATATCATGGTTATACATAATTTCTAAGAAAAGATCCGGGTTGTTTTAGAACCTGAAGTTGTCCAGTTTCCAGCAGTATGAGAAAGTGGGCAGGAGATTCCTCCCTCACCTACACATCTACTGGCTTGGTATAAATTATCAGCAAATACTGGTTTTACTTTGGGGATAAAAGTCTTATAGGACCATATGTCTGCTTCAAATTGGTCTTCTAAACTCAGTGCTA
Organism: Pygoscelis adeliae; assembly: GCF_000699105.1. Lineage (NCBI taxonomy): Eukaryota > Metazoa > Chordata > Aves > Sphenisciformes > Spheniscidae > Pygoscelis > Pygoscelis adeliae. Next base: position 7,515,477 of record NW_008825108.1, on the reverse strand, counting down.
CCGGTCTAAAGCTGCTGAGACAAACGTGCGTACACAAGCTGGTGAGACCTACCAGGGTCCTACCAGACCTACCATTTTTCATATATTTTCTTGAAATTTTTGGAAGCCACTCCCTGGATAAAGAGTGCACTTATTTGAGGCAGTTGTGCCTCACTTATTTGAGTCAGCACTGGCCTCTTGTAAGTGCCTTTGACCCCACAGCCTACTGTATGCACAAGACTCAGGAGCAGTCTGTGGTTTCACTAGATATTTTTTCTAGCAGAAAAACCCCTCGCAGAACTGTAGCCTCTGCTATGGGGAAATTGGTTAGCCTCATATGGCACACCCTGATCATGTTTCCCAACAGCATAAAGCTGAAGCAGAACACCAAAAGATTTAACAGCTTCTAGCTGGAAAGTCCTGTGCCTAAAAGTGGAGAACATGAGGTCAGCCCGTTTGCCTCAGGAATTCAAAAAGTATTACAAGAAATTGAAATATTCTAGCCAACAGAAATAACCAATTCAGTAAATCTGTGGTATTTTCTACAACTTTTTCATTAAGAGGGGAGTGGAGAAGTGAAACACAAACCTCCCAAGGTTCCTATTATGCCTATGAATTTCTCTTGTAAATTATCTCACTGGCCTGGTTACCTTATCACTTTGAGGTACCTCCCTTGCTATCTATCGAAGGAGGAGGATGAGTGTAATATTTTATATCTAACCCTACTGCATAAGCAACCTGGAACAAAAGAAAGTAACAAAAAAGCTCCCTTTTTATTTTCATCCTTCCCAAAAATGGTAACAATGAAACATTGTGAGCCAGGGCTCCAGCTGGGAAACTCCAAATTCCATTTTAAACAAAAGTAAATGAGTTTTGCCAGGTAAGGTCTGGCACAAAATTTAGCTTATATACAATGTAAATCAACAAATCCTAAAATTCTGCAAGAGTAATGATACTATTCCCACAGCTTCTGCAGTCCAGCTTGTCATGTCTTGGGAATCCTGTTTCCTCAGCAAATAGGTTTACTATAGGATGGTAACCCCAACGCTGCAGTGATAACTGCTCAAGAATGTGAAAATGAGTAATTTCCAGCTGAAGTCATACATGTTAATTACCACTCCAGCTTAACAGCAAATGAGTAAACCAGCCTAGAAAGTACAGAATTAATTAAATTACAGACATAAATTGCTTTATTAGTGTGAGATATTAAACATGGGTGAATCAATGTGTATACGTTTCCACTTATGGAAAAATATTATCTTTCTTGGAAAACAGGTGGGGGCAGGAGTGGAAGGCTTGAGGAGCTGGATGGAAACATTCAATGAATTCAGCCTCTCCTGAGGTAGCACGCATCGAGTGTGGATGCTGTAATGCTCCACACGCTCACACACACACCCCGTCCTTAGCAGCAGCCCCTGAAGCTGGGTTGATTTACCCCTCAGCTGTAGAGGTGATGATTCACCTGCAGCATTAGAGGAGATCACAGCAATTGGCCTGGGTCAGGATGCGACCCCAGAGCTTCGGGCCACCTTCCTCAGTCCGACAGAGAGGGGACCACAGACCTGTTCCCTCACGGGTACCCATCCCCGGGTGGGCTCACCCGAGACATGCTTCTCCGTTCACTCGCAGCTGAGGTGAACACTCACGATCACTTTGCGCCTAAACATGTTTATCTCCAGCCACATTTTCCTTCTCATTCTTCAGCTGAGAAAACCCATTTCCATGGTGCTTGTTTGCCCTGCCTTTCTGCATCTGCAATATGGATGTGTCTGAGCAATTTTTAATTACCAAGGGTGATATCCCTTTTAATGTATTTTTTTAAAATCTGATTTTTAAAGAATATGAATCATTAATTTTTTTCTTGTAAAGCTTTATCAATCAATAGGTGATACAGTCTCTCTCTATGCCCTTGTAGTAATAATCACCCTTGACTTGACATTAGCCACTCCTTTTCACTGTTTTCTTTACTATCTTGGAAAAGTAACCACAAACTGTTCTTTGTTGCCCATATTTTTTATTACATTATTGTCACTTTGCTGTTATGAGTCAGCCAGACAACTTGTTCAATAGCCCTGTGACTAATTTAGTGCCTTTTTTTCTACAAAGAAATAAGATCATTTAAGTGCTACTTTAATGCCTTGCGTTTGAAATCTTTGCTCCTTTGCTGCAAACTCTGCTCACGTCTTAGCTTTGATCTGAGTAAGATCACGGTGGGATTCATTCCTCTTCTTAATAAAAGTCTGTTCACCTCAGAATTGCTACAGTTGGCTAGACCATCTCTGCTTGCAAGCGGTCCAGCAAGAGCAGGTATGTAATGCTCTATATTAGAGATATGCAGGGAATCCACGGCTCCTTTGAGCCATACCTTGCTGTGAGCTATGGTAGCAGTTACCCTCCATTTCATGAGCTCTATGGTTTGATTTTCTGTTGTTTTAGCCACTTGTGCAAGCTGAAGGCAGGCGGGGGTTGGAGCTGAGCTGTGTGCAATGTTCCTGGCAGGTCCTTTGTTGCTCAGCCCGGAGGTGAATTTCTGTCCACACAGCTTAGTAATTCTTAAAATTGTGTGTCTGGTGGAAAGAAAATTTGGCTTGCCTCTGGCACTCTGAGGCAGATGTGGTGATACAAAACCAGGCTATCAAATGGTGGTACTGCATTGGACCTTTTCTTCTGAATGTCATTACAGACCTTCCCCTCACCACAGCCTTCTCAAACACACAAAAGCTAGCATTTCCTTTTCAACAATTTTATTTAATGGTTAAACTCAAGTGTGTAGTCCAGGTGCTAAGTATAAATGAATTAATTCTGCTGCAGAAGAGTTGGGTTTTGGGCAAGTTGCATGACTGTGTGCATCTCTCAGTAAGATAAAATGTTGTGTGCTTTGGGGTGGCAAAGCAGGACTACAGTGAAAAGGAAATTCATCTTTCTTCTTTGGCTAACCCTCAGTCAGACATTTTTAAACTCCAGGACATCTCTCAGTCCTCCTTGGAGGTTAAAAACAGTAACACTGCTCATGCTGATATGTCAGAATAGCAAAACTACTTTGATGCTGAATTTGTTATACATGTCTTTGCATATTCCTGTGGCTGAGGAGGTATTGTACAGGAGGACTCTTCTAACTCAAATAGAGACAAACTGAGAATAACTACCAGGAAGAAAACAATAACAATAAAAAGGAGCAAAACCCACAGACTTTCCTATGAAGATAAAACCAATTAGCTACAGGTAAGAAATAGCCAGACAAGAAGTAAAACTCCCACACTTAATTGTTAGACTCATTATTTCTTATGTGGGTGAGTAAGAATCTCTCCAATTAATGGATACCATAAAAGACAAAAGGGACAGAGCATAACAGTATCAGCTCAACTGAATTAGCTAACAATATTTGGTAGGAACTCACAAGGTGCTACTAAGTTTCGTAAACCCAGTATGCAAGTGAGTGTGGTAAAAAAGAATAAGGAATAGAGAGAAGATGAGGATGGTCGTAATAAAGTTAAATAATTTTTAGAAACTGCTGAAGTGCACGGCTGAATGATATGCAGTCTTAAGATATGGGGGCTGAGGGTGGAGAAAGGGTGGTTTGGGCTTTTCTGAAAATAGATATGCATGTGTTAATACAAACACCCATACATTAATCTGATAGAGATTTCCTTTGTGCTTAGCCAGCATTATCTGGGTCACACCTCATGGGAAGCAGTAGGTCCTGAAAAGAGATCTGTAAGAAAGGATGAATCTTGGCCCTATTCTTTGACTCAGGAAGGCTGGGCTCTGGAAAGGGCCAAGCAGTGTTAAAAATCAGAGAACTTTCCTAGGAGTGGGAGAAAAAGAGGGCCAGGTGACCAGAGAGAAAAATGTCTAGTTACAAGGAAGTCAAAGGAAAGCAGTGGAAATTTGAAACAGAAACAAGGACTGAGGAGGAAGGTTAAAACCAGTCCAAAACCCTGTTCATTTTCCTATCTGAACCACTAAGTGGATGCTCAGCTGTAGCTCATTCACCCTGAATATGAGGCCAGAGAAGGTACTGGGGAGCACAGGCACCAGCAGGAGCAGAGCTTTCCATGTGGGAAGAGGGGCAGGGCAGATGTATTTCATATTTTGTCCCACCCAAAGGCAAGTGCTGACTCAGATGGAGATCCTGACTCGGTACTTCCCAAGATCCCTGCCACATCACTGCGTTGCGCTTTCGGAAATGCCCCACAGAGAAATGCACACAAGCACCTTGTCCTGGAAATGACAGATCATACTGACAAATACGTCAAAAAGAAGTCTATCCAGTGTTAAAAGCATCTTCTTGAAAATTCTTCTTCTGTATTGTCAGCCATTTTCTCACACAGTTTCAGAAAGTTTATCAGAAAAGCCCCTTTGGAGTAGAAAATGACCTAGCAAAATTGAAAATATGTGAATTGATGTTGTACATGGTCTAACAAAATTAAAAATATGTGAAATGAGTGCTATATGGATAAAAAGAGTGCCTAAAGCTATTAAACAATTGTAGAAGGAGGACAGACCTTCAGACTAGAAGATCAGAGTCTAGAGATCAGACAGCCCTTCCCATGTCCTCAAAGAGCATCTCTGGTTTGAGACAGGGCTTTCAGTAGGTGGGTTCCACAGGCAGTCAAACATCATTTCTGTAAAGAGTACAAATGAAATTATATTTGGGTTTGTAATATTTTTTTAAGTTTTTTATGGCATGTGAAATGCTTATTGGGAAGCAACTTCTATCACTGGATAGAAACTATTTAGCCGAAGTGGTAAATAGTAAATAGTGAAGTTACTTTTATCTGAGACTGTTTTTCTCTGTGCAGGTTGAAAGATACCTGTTTTGTCCATCTGCATATAGCTTATTTTGGAGATACAAGCACAAATGCATGAGAATTTCTTCTTTTAATTGCTGATCTTTCCCTTCA
>NW_008825108.1:7495294-7510581 GCF_000699105.1 Pygoscelis adeliae | reverse complement strand
TTGTGTGGTTGTTCTATACGTAATTTTAGAATTCATAAGAACTCTCTGAAAATGAAGAGCTAGCTTACTAAGACTAGTTCAAGGTATTAAAATGAATAATTTTTTCCATTTATATCCATGTCACCAGCTACTTGTGATACATACCATCTCAGAAGTATAGCAAGCTATTTTTTGCAGTGTTCAAGAAGCAAGTAATTTTTACAAAGTCTATGGAAAAAAAACAGTTGCTAGGTAGGCAACATGAACTTCACCAGCTAGGTGGCAAGTATGGACTTTCGTCACTGCTTGTTTGTTTCAGATAAGAAATCTCAACAATTTGTTAGTTCATACATCATTTTTCTTAAACTTCTCTGTTAATCTATGAACTAAGAGAACAAGCACATGAATGGCATAGGGCAAATGACACTATTTTATGTATTTTCTACAAATCTCTGAAAAGTACTGTACACATTTTAAATTAACTGTTTTCTGGTATTTTATGTACCTTAAGAATTTTGTCATTTATCAATAAATTATGGCCCTTCCATAAATTCACAGCCATTTTATTCCAAACATTCTTCTACTGGGCTAAACAAGCGAAAGGACTTGTTTCATTTATTTGTAATCAAAACCAAAACAGTTTATCTTTACAGTGAGTAATAAAATCTTTCCAGCAGTAAGTAAAAGGTGTTCCCTGAGTGTCTGGAGTGGCCAAAAGAGAAGCATGATTCAGGAACCAAAAGACTGCAAGGCTGGACCATCCAAATTAAATAGAGCCCATGGTATGTAGTGGGTTTCTGATGATGTGAAGCAACCTACATTCTTCATACTTCTCAGGACTGCATACCAGGTGCAAATGTGAAGAATTTTGAGACTATTTAGGGAAAATAAGAATATTCTCAGCAAATAACGTGAACACTGGTCGTTCTTTTTGATACAAAATCATGAAAGTACAGGGTCTATACTAAAGTCTCAACCTCTTCTATACTCTTTCTTTTATTAGAGTAATCTGTTTGTGCCCACCACTCAAGGTAAAAATTAAAAAAAGCCTTCTATTGATATCCAGAATCCAATTACCCAATTCAAATCACTTTTAAATCAAAAGGAATCTTTCCATTGACTTTTGTGAATTTTTAGATCAATCAACCTGTAACAGAAACCTCAAGCGGCACCAGCTGCACAAGGAATTATATACTTCAAGTGAACAGTATCCAACTGGCTTTTCACTAGAGATTGTAAAGAACTGCACATGGTCATTGCAATAAATTCGATAAGACAGTTCTTTAGCATTTGTTTAGCCTGGTAGCCAAATTTTCAATTCAGGTAAGTATTTTAAATGTTAGTTGCACCACTCAATTTTGCATCATGGTTCCTTGAAATAGCGTAGTCATGTAAATAATACAGCTTGAGTGGGGAGGAAATATTTTATAAATCCCTGAAAAGACATTTTTAATTGATAGAAAAGCATTATCTGCATAGTGTTTCTGTTCAATGGTCCTTCTAAAGATGAAGCTAAAATGGGAAGTCTAAATTTGTTCTTATAAGAACATAAATCATTGACACCTACAGTCTTTGAGGATGCAGCCAGAAATCTGTGGAGGAGGACACAGGGTGATAACGCAGGGAGACATGAAAGTGGACTGAGGACAGAGTTGTGCATGCCCTAGAGGGAGAGACACCAGTGAGCAACATCTGTTGTTTGACCTTCAGGAGCCTGTAAGACGAGTGAGTGTGGGGGAATTTCCTTACCACTGGTGGCAATAACAGCCTGAGGATAACATAAAATCATGAGTTTTGGAATGACTTTCCTTCAAAGTGTCATTGGCTTTGGGTTCATCGTATGCGATGATACACTTTTCAAGAATACTTTTCTGTGGAAATGATTATGCAAATAGATATATTTTATTGCACCTTGTTTGATGACATAGATCCAACCTGTGAAGAACTACTGAGTGTCATTTACTCCTGCTAATAGCACCTTCCAGAAAACTGCCAGCTCCTTCCGAGCATGATCCTATAGGCAGCACACTGGAAAGAATAGTGTATCCAGTCGTGAACACAGAGAAATCCTCAGCCATCTCCAAACAGTATACTCCTGTATGTATCATTGACCGAAAACTGTATATTGAATCACACGTGGATGCTGTGTATCTCCACGTACTCAGCAGACATTGATTTAGAGAGCAGGGCTGATTTAGAGACCAGGTTTACCTGACTGGCTTGCTTTCTGTTTTGTAAGGTCAAGGTCATCTTAGACCTGTGATTTTGGGGGGAAATCTCGCAAAAGACATGTTTGCCTGTGAGGTAGCAATGAGCATGGAGTGGTGCAGGAGGTTCCTAACTCCTTTGTGCGATGGGGAACTGAGCCCTCTCTCATTTTGATTTCCCTCTGGCATGGTGTGACCACCATACCACAGCTGGTTTTGCCATAGATCAATAAATTACCCTGCTTACTTCTGCAGGTAAATTTCTGGCATAGACTTTCCTTATTGCTTCCCAGGAAGAGTTTGCTCACTGTGAGAGGGAACCTTGGAAAGACAAGAGTAAAAGAGGAAGCTGGGAGACGGGTGGCCTTATTTTGCTATCTTGCATCAGGACCAACCGCTACATAATGCACCCAGAAGTTGTATTTGTTGCTGTTGCTAGACCGTTACGGTGCTCCTCACCTACTTCAACAGCCTACGTACATCCCATGCGTTGCAGAAGTTGCTGTTATCACTTCTCTGTCCCACACAAGACAGCAGAGAGGTGAGAGTTTTTGCATGAATAGCTATTTTGGGCTGAAAATCCCACACCCGTCTGCCAGGTTTGGGTTTTTCCCACCTCCAGACCTTTTTAGACTTTTTTATTATTCCTGCTTCCCACTGACCAAAAAAAACCCATGGTCACTCCTAGACTAGTGGAGGAAGATGACCGCAAGGACAGATTTGAGCTGACAACCTTCACTCAGGAGTCTTGCAGGACTCAAGGGTGAAACAGCTGAACTACAGACTGTGGGATGTGGGAGATATAACCTGCTCTTGAGTCTGGCCCTGCAGACCCTGCACAAAGTGGGTTTATTGGCTATTAATTTTCCAAAAGGCTTCAGGGGAACCAGTAAAGCTGACATCCCTGCCATGCAATACTGAGACAGAGTGGGCCCATGGATAAATGTGGTGCACAAGAGAATAGTAAATATGACATTTGTGACAGGATATACCACACTTCTTCATTATACTAGAGTTCACTGAAAAGCCGGTGAATATACAGACAAGGGGGAGCCAAAATAGCATCGTGTCCTTGGATCTTCAACAGAATCTCAGCTGAGTCTCACCATAAATCTACCAAAGAAGTTAAGCTGTTACATTACAAGAAAGTCCTCACATAAATATGCAACTGGTTAAAAGATAAGAAATGAGGGGTAGGAATCAGTGAATGGTTTTTGCACTTAAGTAGGTTCAGTCATGAGAGGGCTTGCATGGGGCCTGTGCCATTTAACACAGCCATCAGCAATTTGGGGAACGGGGTGAGCTGTGAAATAATTTGCTGATGTACTAAGATATTCAGTATACCAGAGAGGAGGTCCGGCTGCAAAGAACTATTAAAGGACTTCAAAATACTGAGTGACAAGGCAATAAAATGGCAGATTAAAATCAGTGCTGATAATATGCAGGAATGGAGAGTAAAGACAGAATCAATATGCTGCAGAAGTGATGCATAAACCGCAGTGACTTTCTGAGTCAATCCTATCTTTTCTTTTAATTTTTTCCCTTTGTAATTTTAATGACTAGATAGTAGATAATATCTTTTCACTCCCGTGCACACACAGCTATTAACTCTCTTTCTCAGGTTGCGTAGCTGGAAAAAATTGCACTGACCTTCAGTAAAAATGTCCAACGCTTCTGCCATGTTTCTCTTTGGAAATATTTAAGGTAGCCATTAAAATTCATTTCACACTTAAATTTAGTTTAGCTGGAAATGCCTTCCTCACTTGGATATAGTGAGGAATGACACAGAAGAGGAGATCCAGGACTCCCATGGATGTGAGAGAAGAGATGACATGTTTTCATGTTTAAAGTGATTCACCTCATTTGTATGGTATACAACTGAGGGGAAAAAATGTGGTCTTGTGGAGGCTGATTTTTATGATGTTCTTCTCTAACACTATTATCACGTTAACAGAGCAAAGTGAGGAATGTTTAGTTCAACAGTTTATCTTAAGCACCCTGTAGAAATGGGTCTCACAGACTTACTGGGTAGGGAAGGACTACTAGGTAGGGAAAACTCAGAGGGAGGCCAATATGGGAAGCAAATTATTTGGATTCCTTTGAGTGCTTAGGTAACCATGGCAGCACTGGTGAATCTCTGCAATGTCGTGTCACATTTAACATGAAAGGTCTAAAGATGCGCTTAAAATTTCCAATTGGAAATAAGGATACTTTGAAATGAGAAAAAACCACCCTAAAGAACAAACAAACAAACAAACCCAAACCACCAAACTATTGAAATCAGAGTGTACAAACACATTTTGCCAGCAGCTCCAGCTGCTACTCCATCTCCCAGCTGCTCATTCCTTCCCTACTTCTCTGCCTCTGCTACCCAGCACTAGGATGAGAAGAACCTGGGAAATTATGTGACTAAGCAATAACCTCCCCCCAAAACCCTTGCTGTTTTGAGCCAGATTTAACATGGCTGGAAGCCTTCGGGAGAGGGCGTCCAGGCCCGTGCACCAAAACTACACCCCAGCATGCCAGAGCATCGAGCTGAACTGCCACGGGATTTCCTGCTGGATGCATAGCAATGGCCTTAATTGTTTTTCCATGGACCCCTTTGGCAAGGTGTGGAAGGACTGTAGACTTTTCAGTTTATAGTCTAATAAAGTAGCTCCTAACCAGTCCTGGCTTTAAATTTAAAAAATAGAGTATTAATTTAATCAGGAGTAGTGGGGAGACTCACTGTCTCACTGCCAATGACTAATGAAACTTCAACCTTCCCTGTTAGGTTTTTCATTTTTCCTTCTCTTCTCTTCTCTTCTCTTCTCTTCTCTTCTCTTCTCTTCTCTTCTCTTCTCTTCTCTTCCTTTTCTCTTTCTTCTTTTCTTCCTTTTCTCTTTCTTCTTTTCTCTTTCTTCTTTTCCCTTTTCTTTCTTTTCCCTTTTCTTTCTTTTCCCTTTTCTTTCTTTTCTTTCTTTTTCTCTCTTTTTTTTTTTAATAGAAGTTGCTACAGCTGGCTATGCTTCCCTGGAGGACAGCTAGTCTCTTCTAAGTAATACCTCATGAAAGAGTATGTGCACAGGACACATTGCCTATGTTAAATGCATACCGAGGCTTCTCATGCTTAGTCCTGGAACGGGAGAAATCCCACAGCATTATTTCACTTGCACCTCACATGCATGCGCATGTCTGTGATGAGTACAAACAAGAACAGCTGTTTCCTTCAAAATCAGCTCAAGTCTCAAGGATTACTGAGTCACTTTGTTATGACTGTAAAATGAGGATATGAGTGAAGGTGTCTTACACCAGGGGAGACAGCTGGGCCCATGGGAGTCGGAAGGGCTGCAACAATTACAACTAAACTCGTTGGGCTTATTACAACTAAACTTTGGGCTCCGTGGGGTGCTATTTCTGGAGCTTGCTGATTCAGCCAAAGTTTGGGGGGAGTTGGAGGTCCCATGTTGGCAGGAATCCCAAGGAAAATCTGTCCCATTCCTAGTCAGTCCAACCAGTCTGCCCCCAGATAATTTGCTTGGTAAACCCCTGAGGACCTGAGAATTTGGAAGCCCCACCAACTCCCTTCCCCAAGCCCAAGCCCAAACCCAAGCCTCTGAGACTGGCCAAAGCCTGAGCAGCCCCAGGCTTCCAGCTCGTACCACTCACAGAGAGCGCAGCAGATGGGCTGATCTAGATCTAGGCTCCATAACTTTGACTTGCAAAGAAACTTGAAAGTGTCTTTTATTTTAAATCGGAGTAACAACAAATTGCAAATTATCAATGCCACCTTATAAGCAAAATGATGTTTCCTCATCCAGATAGAAGCAGAACTTGAAGAGCTTGGGAATTTTAGACCCTTCTGCCAGATTTCTTCAAAAACATTATCCATTCCCAAATCTTGGACAGGCAGGAGGAAATAAAATATGTTTTTATATATCTGGCCAGGGCCATCTTTTGTGACAACATAGAGCAAGATTAGCATTCTACTTTTCACAGAGATTCTGGTGAATAAATATGCAAGCACACTTTATTTATTTATTTATTTTATTTAATATCAAATTTCAAAAAGTTTCCATAGAGAAATCCAAAGTTTTAAATAATATTCTGGTACAAAAATATAGTCCTTGAGATAAAAACTTCCATACTACTACCTCCAAATAAATAAAATTACATCAGACACATTTAAATTATTCAGGACAAAAAAAATACAGAACTTCTCAAAATCAGTGAGTTGAAGTTAAGTCAGTGCAATAGAGTTAGTCACATTTCATGGGATTGCTAAGTAGCCTGGCCTCCTGGTAACTTCAGTGCATAACAATAATTACCAGCAATTAATCATCAATCCCCTAGTTCAGAAAAGTGTTTCAGCATTTGCCTATCTTTAAGCATGTTTATTTGCTTGATTTGGATTTAGATATGCTTAGAAGTAAGCAGATATGAATATGTTTCCCTGAGTACAGAAAATTCCCAATATTGGTGCTTGCATCTCCGTGCCAAATAGATGAATGTTGAGGGTAATCTTACAACATCCATCTCTCAAGACAGCACCAGATGGAAAGCTGGGTACCGTGTCATGTCATTTCAGGATTTCCATATGGAAACTGGGTAAACGTTGCCTCATTCTGTATTTTCAGGTCAACAAACATATAACAGATAGACAGGATTTTAAGACAAAGTCATTTCTTATATAGTAGTAGGAGGTATAAATACTTTGATTGGTGTTTCTTTATAAATAATTATTTAAAATACTTAAATATTAATAAATAAATGTATAAAAACTCAATAAAATATTGAAACAAAAAATGTGCATTATAAAAAAAAATTGCACAATAACTCAGTACAAAATTTCATATGATGGCATTAGCATTTGCACCTCCTCTGAGACTGGCTCCTTTTCCTTTTGAGAGAAGTTGAAGTCTCCACCAGTTTTTGTAAGACGCTGAACAGCTCATTCACAGCTTTGCGTTGAATTTTCAAGTCAGTCATCTGTTATAAGTAAGAAACAAACGGAATGAAGATCATGCCAAGAGCTATAATTATTTACCGATCACATCCAACAGGCTACACTGCTACCAGGGTAAACCAGATGGACATCTGCAGTTTCCAATTACTCTACTACCTAATTCCTGCAACAAAGAGCCACTTTGTCACAGATTTTTGTTTTCCACTTTCTGTGCTACTTAGCAACATGCCACAGACCAGCCATATTCTGTGAAACGGAGCTACTCTGTAGTTATTGCGATGATATATGAATTACCCACTAGCAGTTAACTCCGCCGGTGTATTGGCTGCAGGCCTCTGCAGAGGTCAGTGGTTCATGCCATCGGCACTCACTCAATAAGCCAAGTGCCTCCGAAGCCTGCGGAGGCATGCTGTAGCCGGGCACAACTTTCCTACCTAATTTCTAAACCACAAACGGCCGTGTCAGTGGCAGCTCTGGTGGGCAGATGACACGGCAGCACTGCTGGCTCCTCTGTGCCAGACTCCAGCAAGACACGGGGAGGGCGGCCCCCCACGCTGACACCCCACACCGCAGACCCGCAGCAGCCCCTGCAGCTGGAAACATTAGGTTTTCCAGTGTGAACTGAGCCAGACGGGGGTTACCAGATGGGTTACTGAAGCATTATTGGCTTGAGTCACACTCAAATCTCAACTGGAAAATATAGTGTCATGAGCTTTGGAGGCAGAGGAAGAGCCTTACCTGAAGCTTTGACAGGTCCATGAGGTCTTTCATCTTCTTTAAGCCATCAGGAAGGCTTTTTTTCAGAGTATAGAGCTCCTCAGATATGTGCCTGACGTGTGCCTTTGACTTGTCAGTGTTTTCAAGCATTTCCAAGTACATGGAAACAATCTGGCTCAGGATGATCCTTTTTTCATTTCTCTGTTGAAAAATACAGTCAGAAAGAAAGGTCTATGAGTGCCCATCATCAGGAAAATGAACGAAGCTAAAACGCAGCACGCAGGCGTTCTCACTGCCGCTTGAAGCAGGATGATAAAGAAAATGCTGCAACCCATCTCCTGGGCTTGGCTGTACCTCAGCATCAGTTCATGGTGCATTATAAAGCACCTTGATCCTTATGGGAAGCATTTTTATGGGGATTGTTTTCTCATTTCCAAGCTACCAAAGCAGCCTCTGCTCATGTTTGTTCTACCTGGGCTGGTTACGCTGGCCCTGAGAGCTGCTTTGTACCAAAAGTGCCCCGCAAAGCACCCGAGATGCTTTGTCATATCTGGTTCTGACTCACCTCTGTCCAGTTTATCAGTTTCTCTGTAAAAATAGGTCCACCGTCAGCTACGTCTGAATGACTTGAGTTCTGCAACAAAGAACAAACATATCTGTTATACAAACAATACTTATCACAAAGCAAATTTGCATTCTCTATTCAAATGAGCAGTAAAAAACAGATTTTTGCACCACTGGCCTATAGCTATTACAATGCTTTCACTTCTCTAAGCACCAGATCGCATTGGATGACTGCCTAGTACCAGAAACAGCATTAATCTGCTTTTCAATGTCTTCTCCTGCTATAACTCATCTGAATAGAGACATTTAGCACCATCTATTTTACCAAACACTCCTTGCAAGTTTTGGCATTGACAGCTGAAAATTAAACTTCATAAGCATAGCAAGTCAGATCTGAGCTTGGCATGTTTTCTGGTAAGTCGAAATCCACCAGTCCACCAGTCTGTGGCCTTGAATTTATCCAGTCTTAGCAAAATCTCATATGGAAAAAGAACAAACAAACTTTACTATAAAACTACAGTTTGTAGAACTGGAAAATAGCCCAGCAGCCCATAGTCAGGCGTGGGGATATACAAGGTTAGTGGGCTACTGAGAGGCTCGCAGGGACAGAGTTTAACCATCAGATGTTAGCCACACACCGTGGCAGATTCTAGGAAACAAAGAGCAATACAATTCTCCTACCAAGGAAAGGTAAACTGAATCATTTCCTCTTCTCTGTGTGTCTTTTTTTTTTCTTTTTGTATACAACAGTCACTATTTCCTTTTTTGTCTGCTCGGTAATTTAAATATAGTGAGTGCAAAGGGAAAACTTGCAGGCTGACAGAAACCTCGTAGGCTGATTGGCTCCCCATGCTGAGCATATTGCCAAACCTTGTTTTGCTGTTCTTCTGAAAGGTGGGGAGCACCTGCTGTGGGCCGGAGTTTTTAATGTCAGTGCAAGAAGCTCAACACGGCTCAGGATCTCTCCAACAGAGTTATAGATATTCTAGTGAGAATCTCTCTGATCTATGCTAATGACAAATTTAAGATATAATGCCAATTTTACAGCCAGTTTCCTATCAATCTGAAAACACTGAAGTATCACACTAGGCTTCTTTGTGTGATACTTCAGGGTGATTCTTTGACTACTAAATTTCAACCTTCATATGCACAAAATTCTGATGAAAATAGAGCTGAAAATAGGAGCAGACTCTTGCAGTTGCTTTCATGCATTTAAGGAAAAAAAAAACCAAAGATATATTGAGAATAAAAGCTGTTAATAAGAAGTGACTCTATTGTAGATGTTGTCTCTATGACTAATCCCAGCTGAAGTCAACTGTGAAGTACTTTAATGCCTCCTAGATGAAGACAGGTGAATTAACATTACAGTTATCAAATTATCAAAATTCTGTCTGAAAAGAAGTAATATCATGCCCGATAATATTCCCATGCCAGATCATAGTCACAGATATGGAAGCAGAATGGCTGGAGGATGCAAAAGAATAAACAGTAGGAACCACTTTTGGGCAGCACACTACTACTAATAACAATAAGTACCAGATGCATTTCTTAAAGCAAAAGTTCTTCTCCATTTTGTTTATATAGCTAACTAATACTAAATCCCCCATTAATATTACTAACCTAAAACTAAAAAAGTGCCAGTAAACTGCATCTGAATAGAATTGAATCAAGATTCATTCTTTCATCATAAATTCATTAAGATTTCTTGTTATAAAACATTCCATGTAATCAAAGGCTGAATGGAGCTAGGAGAAGCTCTTGTGAAAGGAGGAGTGCCCCTGAAATAAATGCAAACTACTACATTAACTATGACTATTGAAAAATTGAATCATGTTAGTGAAAGAGGTTAGCAAAACCAAAGAAATTGTCCATATTTTTGTTTAAAAAAAAGTACAATGAAAAAATGTGTTCCATGGTTACCCTCTATTGGTACACATTGAGTATGTCAAGCAGTGCTCAAGTCTGGACTATATCTAACGCAGAAGGAGAAGAGAAATGCAGCAGAAGACCATACTTACAAACCCAGCTGAAGTCAACTGTGAAGTACTTTAATGCCTCCTAGATGAAGACAGGTGAATTAACATTACAGTTATCAAATTATCAAAATTCTGTCTGAAAAGAAGTAATATCATGCCCGATAATATTCCCATGCCAGATCATAGTCACAGATATGGAAGCAGAATGGCTGGAGGATGCAAAAGAATAAACAGTAGGAACCACTTTTGGGCAGCACACTACTACTAATAACAATAAGTACCAGATGCATTTCTTAAAGCAAAAGTTCTTCTCCATTTTGTTTATATAGCTAACTAATACTAAATCCCCCATTAATATTACTAACCTAAAACTAAAAAAGTGCCAGTAAACTGCATCTGAATAGAATTGAATCAAGATTCATTCTTTCATCATAAATTCATTAAGATTTCTTGTTATAAAACATTCCATGTAATCAAAGGCTGAATGGAGCTAGGAGAAGCTCTTGTGAAAGGAGTGCCCCTGAAATAAATGCAAACTACTACATTAACTATGACTATTGAAAAATTGAATCATGTTAGTGAAAGAGGTTAGCAAAACCAAAGAAATTGTCCATATTTTTGTTTAAAAAAAAGTACAATGAAAAAATGTGTTCCATGGTTACCCTCTATTGGTACACATTGAGTATGTCAAGCAGTGCTCAAGTCTGGACTATATCTAACGCAGAAGGAGAAGAGAAATGCAGCAGAAGACCATACTTACAAAGTCAGCTTTCAGTTGGTCTATATCATTTTGAAGTTGAGCAAGAATTAAGCTATTTCCAAAACGTCCAAAATAAATCATGATGACAGACAGAACAAACAAGCTGTAGGTCTGGCAAGTCATTTTCTTGGTGATGGTTCAGTTAAAATGCTCAGATAAGTTCTGGGAGATGTCAGTTCTAAGAGCAGTGAGCTTAAACTTCTAATAGTTAAATCTTCTATTAGAAGAAAGTAGACGAATGAACATCATCTGCCTGTCAGTGGTATTTATACCTGGTCTTGAATTTTTTTATTTCGTCATCACAGGCTATGTATATTTAGACTAGATAGTGTTAGATAAGAACCCTTCGGTTTTGGCTAATAGAGGGAATCCCTCGAAAGCATCTTTCTTAAAGCATGGTCCTGGAAAAATTTTCAGTGGTTCGTCAATTGGTAACATTTACGTGGCAGATTCTGAAGTTTCTTTTACACGTGGTTGGGGAAAAGGGGGAAATTATGATAATGATTGAGGAGCATGCATTGTGGCTCAAGCATATGCTTACACGCTATCTGAAAAAAATCATATTGTGTGGTTAAAGGGTCAGTGTAACAGTCAACTCATTTCTGATATTCTTTTAAAGTAACTACTGAGATTGCCATGGCATTCTTCAGAGTCACTTAGAGATCTAAATGTTCTCCCTACTGCTGTCCTTCTGTGAAACACTATTTGCATTCTTTCCATGGTCTAAAGTGCATTTCTGCCGCTTTCTCATTCTTCACCTCTAGATTCAAAATAGACTCAGGGAAAATGAGGTTCCAGCATGGATGCAATGATGCATCATATTAAATTCCTCTATGGTTGTCTACTATCTGCAAGAGCAGAGTGTTTAGTACTCAAGACACTCATTTCTGCTTGGCAATAATTAAAGTTCCCCACCTGCCCATTCTTTTGCACTTATGTGTGTAGAATATCAAAATAGAAAGCCATGGATGAAAAAAAGCCCAGCTGAAGAAGACAGACAGGATGGTCTCCAAGTGCATACAGACCCCTGAAACAACTGTATCGAGGATAGCTGGGGAAAAGGTTTTTGTACAGGAACTGAACTCTGCTTTGATGGATATCATGGGAAAAGATCTTACTGTGAAGAGTCTTATGAAGAAATCAGTGTCATTTTAGGCTGTAGTATATGAATGCAGGGCAGGCAGGAGCCTACAAGGGAGTGAAAGAAGGAGCCCATAGGGAAAAAGAAAAGAGAGAGGATCAAGAAGAGGGCACTTGTGGACTCAGTTCACACAGACTGCAGCGGAGGATGTCTGTAGCTCATCAGAAACAGACGACAATTAAACTGGCCTCCAACAGGTATGGTTTGAGCTCTCCAGCACAGCCCCAGATGGCTCTTTGGGTGTTCCTTGCAAGAAGCTGGCCCCTTCCCCAGCAGCAGCTCCTATCTCAGTAAATGACCACTAATGCCATCAAACATTTTTCATTTGCAGCTTGAAAAAGTACCTCCATCTGTGGAATATATCTAGCCTACTACTAGCATTGCAAACAGGGAATTGCAATTTTGCAGAGACAAGAACCAAATTTCACCAGCAATCGCAGGCCCAAAAGCTGCATGCTAAAACTCCCTGGGAACAGCAGCGTAGACAGATGGCACACATCTCACAACAGGTGCAGTACTGCACAAAAATTAGGGCTGTAATCTGCTTGGGGTAGTAGCACTATGCAGTGCCCATGTTCCTAAGCACCACATCTACACATCCTTTAAATACCTCCAGGGATGGTGACAAAATGAAGGTCCCACCAAGATTCAAAGTGGACTCACAATTCAAAGTGGGCTCACAAATGTCAGCACACTGAACAAACCTATTGTTAATGTTGAAACATTTGGATTGCTTTGCAATGCAAGCACAGTCAAATGGCATGTTGTGGCACAGCTAAATGTAGTTTTATACACACAGGAAAACCAAGCACATTTTACAAGGTGGGAGATACTTGCTGAAGAATGTCGACTGGCCATGAGCCTATGGAGCAATTCTTTGGCAAAGTGTTGGAAGGGAGATGTCAAGTGGCAGAAGGAAAATGATTCCTGTTACATATGGCACTCGTTATGCTGTCAGAAACATACAACTGGAAGAGGGACTGGGTCATCAAGCCCAATTTTTGCCCTTATAGGTCCTAATTTGACCAGTGCTTTTCTGTTGAATTACTAGAGAATGTGCAAAGAAGAGCTGCAAGTAAGGAGTTTGGGAGAGATTCTTTACTCAAAGAGCTCAGTCTTCTTAACATGTTGAGGACAAATCACAACACAACTGAACACAACTAATTGCTGTAATTATCCAGCCAGGCAGAAGAGGTAATTCCAGGAGCTGAAAGATTAAGTCAGTAACACTGCCCTCCTCTGCAGAGAATTATTTATCCAGAGTGACTGCGCTGGGTTAGACTGCCTTGTTAAACCTGTCAGACACACATCTCATCCACAGCAGGCTGTACCTCTCAGTTGACCTCCCTTTGGTCTCCCATTACTACTAAACTTTTAAGAATAACAGGAGGATGAAATATGAGAAAGGATTTTTCCAGCTCAACTTTTGTTGATACTGGTTAAAGTTTTGGGGGTTTATATGGCTGATTTTATCACTAGATCTCCTCATCTTTCAAAGAAGGCCACTGTCAAGCATCCAATTTTGCGGGTAAGAAAATGGAAGCACAGAGCAATGGGATGATTCATGATCATCCAGCATCTAGGAAAGGCAAATCTAGGAACACAAACAGGGTCTCCCAGTCCCATTGTTGTCCTTTGCCCACTAAGCAGTGCTACGAGTAAGCGTGCCTCATAAACTGAGGCAAGAAATTAAGCAAAGAACGAAGAAGAAGAAAGCCATGACGTCTGGCTCTGTCATGCTATCTTCTGAGTGCAGGTCTGACTTCCAGGTACCCTCTCCTGCCTGTGGAGGCTAGATTCAGGTCTTCTACTCATCTCCACATTCAAATTCTCGCACGAAGGGCTGAATGTTCTGTGGTAAATCATCAGCTGGACAGAAATGTATTCTAATACAGAAACATAGGATTCCCCTTCCAAATCCTTTACATTTGAATAAATGGTACCATGTTAATGTTGACATGCTCGTCTCAGAATGTTCTCTTCTATTGACACACACCATCACCTCTCTCCAAATCATTTTTAAACTAGGAAACAGCCTACAGCAGATGGTCAGAATGTGAGGGTCCTTAAGTCCCAGGGGTCCTGCCCCCTCCCAGCCCTGTTCTGCCCAAAAGTGATGAAACAGATCACCATTGTCCAGTGTATGTCTTGTTGCCCAAGAACCGTGAACAGTCAGGTTGTGAGGAAGGCTCAGGTTCAGATGGCTCCTCTGCACTGCCTTTCCTGAGCATCAACATAGTTACAAACAAAATAGGGGGTATCCTGCAAATATCTGCCCTTTACTAGACAGAGAAAAGGGCCTAAGAGCATCCAATTTTTTATCCATGTTACTTAGTAGATATCTATTGAGTACATGCTGGAGGGGACTGAACACTCAGTACTAACACAAGCTCTTTGCCTGAGCACTAGTCCTGATCTAGATGAAATAGATGCCAGAATAGTATTGAAAAGTCTAGTGCTGCGCAGAATTGGAGTGGTCCTTCTGTGTGGCTCCATAGTCACAGCTGGACTGTCATCTGTTCCAAACACAGTAGGAAATGAAACCAAGGCATTTTTTCATTTTGCTGCCTGGAAGTCATCTGACTCTTCATGCAAAGCAGAGGTTTCACACCCTTTTGTTCATACAACACCTTACAACAATTACCCGATGATGTCCTTGCAAAGTCGTGTCAAATTTCACTATGACCACTGATTAAAGGGTTTTCCCTTTCATTTTTTGTTTTATGTGTACTCCTCAGCATGCTGGCTGATTGGTTAGTAAGGAACTGCCCTTACCAGCCCAGCAGATCTCTGCCAGACTTTAGTTTCTCTAAAACTCAGTGGCTTCCTCTATTACCACTGCCCAGGGTGGGAAAACCCTCTCTGAGTTGTCATTCTGACCTTATATCACACTTCACTTCTTAGCCTTCCTTTCCTATAAAGCAACAGAAATAATTCCTTCGGTTCCCCTTTCTGAATGCTGGGGGGCGGGGGGGGGGGGGGGGGAGGGGGGTGTGGG
>NW_008825108.1:7474252-7495223 GCF_000699105.1 Pygoscelis adeliae | reverse complement strand
TGATTGAAGCTTGCATACACATTGTACCACTGCTATGTAATTACTAAATATTGTTATTCATATTACCACTATCTGCAAAGTAGATGTCTTGATAATCAGGCTTCATGACTTTGCAGCTGACCCTTACGAACACACTGTAAGATTAACATTTTTCCCTACCACAAAAAAACCCACCGCTCTCCTACAGATACAGATATGTTTCATCGGTGCTACACATCATGGAGGATGCAGCTGTCTACTCCTTGTGACCACCGGATCTCTGTGATTTGGAGGATGTTTCCAATGATCATTAGGGATACTGTTGGCACAAAACAGCTACTTTGTTTTATAAGAAAGAAATTTGGGGGCAGGGGGAAGTTCTGAAGTTCTCAAAAAAACCTGTTTTGATGTTTTTCTAAGCAACAGACTCTATCCTGCCCACTCCAAGCACTTTTTGGAAATGCTATTTTTTGGGAGAACTGGAAAACCAGTTTGTACCATCTGAAGTATGACACAAGGAAGACCCTTTGGTCTCCATTACATACTCCTGTCTGCACGCAATCGGCAATGGGAAAATGTGTATTATTGATCCCTCTTTCCACTCACAAAATTTCTCACACACATTAGCTGCTGAGTCTTCCAAAGGAAGGGAAGGAAGAGGAAACTAACACCCGGTGGTGTTAGACACCTAGAGAGACAGATGTCCAGCTAAATAATGAGCTGATGGGTACAACTTTAAGTGATTAGAGTGTAAGCTCAAAATTATTAAAATCATGGTACCTTGACTGACATAAGGCATCTGTTTCATACTTCCCTTCACAATTTCAATTTGGTAGCCCCATGCGGGATGGAAAAAAGTTTATAGGTTGGGAAAACCTTTCTCCATAAAATAGTAATAATTACTTTCTGAATTAGTAAGAGGAAATAACTGCCCCCTCATGGTCTGAGTACTCATCCATCCTGTAAGTAAGAGTTCAAGCTTTTGCCTTGCCCAGGAAGAAGAGGATAGCTGTGAATAGCTGTTCTGGGCTGGCCTTTCTCACACACTGTTGTGGACTTTTTGGCCACTCCTAACTGTATGACTATCAGCTCTGTATTGTCTAGAGACTCCAGTAATAGCATAATGTGAATATTCAGGACTCGTGTTAAAATAATTTTCTGGAGCGTATGGAGATGATAACAAATATTTTTCTCATAACATCTATCCTCATTAACAGCAGTTAATGTCCCTGCTTATAAAAATGAGCATAATGGTGTCTCCCTTCCCTTTCCTTGAAAGACTGTTGAACTGATGTGTATGAGGAATTCTGAGACTGGACAGAGGGACCTATAACATACGTTTTCTCATTGCTGATTGTGCACGGACAGCAATATGTAATGGAGACCGAGAGGTTCTCCTTGTTTCTTGTGCCATATTTCAGTTTGGTACAAACTGGTTTTTCAGCTTTCCAAAAAACACAGTCTGCATGTATGAACGATGAAGAAACTGTGAGTTACCAGTGAGAGGTAACCATGAGAAAGGGAGATGCAACCCTAAAATGCTATTTTTCTTGTAGTGAAGTATGGAAAACTATGATAGCATTGTAGAAGACGGTAATGGAAAAACACGGTGTCTGTTTTTACTCTACGCTTCTACAGTTCGGAGTCTTTTCACATATCCAACTCTGGATTAAAATCTATTACCCATAAAATAGAAGAAGATTGCAAATCTTATTCAATTTTAGTTTAAGTCCATATCAATGGAAAAGCAGCACAACTGTTGGCACGACAGCAGCCCAAAGTATGGCTGGCGTTGCATAAAATACCTCCTGTGCTACAACCGCAGAGTGTCTATGGGTTTTTCCACATAAAATCTTTCATTTTCACCAGTTCTTCTTCATTCTTCCAAGAAGAATAAAACACTTACTCTTGAAAATTTTCTGTTTTCAGCACCATAATATCCTTCGGAGGTACTGCCAGTTCTGAGCATTATATCATATGTTTCCTTTTTAAAGCCCCAGCTTCTTGTCTTATGTGATTTCATGAATCTCAGGGTTTATTTTAGAGTTTTGGGGTTGGGATTTTTTTCTAATCACTTTTTAATCATCACGGTTGCAGGGAAAAGATTGAAAACAGGAACTTCTAAAAGCATAATAAGGCAAATAGAAAAAAATACAATTTAAACGTAATTGTTTCAAGGTTCTTCCTAAAGACTTCTGAACTACTTCCATCTAGGCTTTGTAGGCACCAGCAGCACCTACAACATTCATACTGTTGATTTTTAATGTTAACCAGGCAATGTTATCAATCCAATGCTATCAGTACAACATACTGAATTCAGATAAGGCACTTCACGCCCTGGTGGGTGTAAAGTCTTCTACAAAATAAAGATATATTTTATTAAAACAGTTCTCCCCAAAGTGATCTTCCAAGGTTTTCTAATTCTTCCCTAATAGCCCTGCTATTCATAAGGCCAGCACGCTAGTATTTCCATAAACTTTTTCACAAATATTTCCATTAGTTTTAAAGTAACATTTTAATTCACTTTAAGAGAAATAATTCATTAAGAAAGCAATTACACTGTAATTTGGCCCGTGTTCTGTGGTTCTGACTTTCTGCTGTTTCCTGTGAATATATATGCATATTTCTACCTTTGCTGTACATTAATAGATAGAAAAACCATCACATGTTTTGCTCACAGTGTCTTTCCCCAATTCCCAGTAAATGAGAGCATGTTTTCCTCTATATAACTCTCCATCCAGAGAGACCTCTGGTATTTTCACAGTCTGCTATTCAGTTTTATTTTCATAGGATAAGATCCACCTTCAAAAGAAGCCAAAAAGCCATCTGAACTTCTGCATCCACGTATCTGTGATAATACCTCATGGCGCCTTTTCAAAAGGACCGTGTTATTTTTAAAGAGAGAAGACCAAGGGATGCTAGTCTTGGATCAGCTGTCAGTTTCAGTATGTGCTGAGTGAATCCAGTTAGGGGTCTCCATTGACCAGGCCAGCTTGCAACCTCCCAAAATAGCAGGGACTCTGCTGAAAATTTGTTGCAGATTGGTAACGTTGGAAATCACAGCTCTCCGATCAACATAATACTTTCCATACATTCTCAATACTATATCCAAATAGTACTTTTCAGACTTTCAACCTGTCGGTGAGCCAGTCCCACTCATCTTCCTCCCATTATGTTTACCGAATTTTCTCCGCGTGTTGGGTTTCGTGATTCATTCCTTCTCCTTGTGTTGATTTTCTGCATTGTGGGCTTTTATTTGCGTTGGAGTTTTTTGGTCTAGTTCTTAGCAAGGAATTCAGGTGCCATTCAAGTTTTTGTTGTACAGTCGCATTTGTTTTCACAGTTTAAGTACCTTTATCGTACAGGCACATTTATTGTTAGAAATTAATACTCACATTTAAGTTTGGAAGAAAACACTAGTGAAAGAAATCCTGTAATGCTTTAATTTCTTATTGAATATTCTAAATTGAAATGTGAGCATTTTGGGGAAAAGTCTGGTCACTTTCACGTTGGTCACTTTCACGTTATCCCTTACACAATTTATAATAGTTAAGTATCACGTATGTACATGCAAACACAAGTGTGTAGGTGTGGGCATCTGTTGGAGGCTAACTCAATGATCTATTTCAAGCATCAGTAAGAAAATATCCATGAAATGTTTCAAATCAGCCTACAGAGTGGGCATTTTTTGTCATAACCATTTGGAAACATCCACAGGAGGTTTCCTAGCAGAAATCTGCTGCGTGATGCAATGCTTTCTTCTAAAACAATCCAGGAGACAGTTTGGTGGGGATTCCCCTTGCCCGCCATTCTCTTTAGTGCCATTCATAATTGTGTGACTAAGCAAGCCAGTCATCTTTACTCACAGAAAAAAGCAAATCAGTATGCAGATTTGGTCCTACCTGTTTCTGTCCTGCCTCCAGAACACTTATGATCACACCAGAAAGTCAGGCGTACAAGCAATCCATCCACAGATGACGTTTTACTTAGAACTGGACTTCCTGAGATCAATTTGCTTGCAAAGACTTTCCAGTTAGATTCAGAATTTAAAGTGAAAGGAGAAATATGCCAGACCTTTGCTTTTCAGTAGTTAAGAAACAAAGAAGTGCTTCACACCCTAAGTACATTTCCTCTTCATCTCCACAGGAAATAAGGCTGCTTATAGAAGAGCTACTGTGGGTCGAGTGTAGATGCGCTTTATTTTAAAGTCACATATCTTCTTTTTTCAAAGGCCTGGACTAACAACTATAAAGTGCTCTGAATGGACACCCTCCAGTCCACTTTAGGCAATGTAAAGATTTAATTAGCTAGTAATAAATACTTAAAAGACCAGGAAATGAAAGAACTACGTTTCTGTTGCTTTTTTGAAGAGACTAATGAGTCTCTGCCCCCAAAACTCAAATAAAGCAAGTTTCTAAAAAGACAATAAAACAAACAAATGTTGGAGAAGAACAAAATACAATCTCAAGTAGCATACTTTAAAGTAATCAAAATGTAAGTACCATGACAGGTTGGGTTGCTAATCTTTTTTCCTAAGGAAACAAAACTTATGCAGTTTCTCTAGCTGTCAGTTCCTTCCTCGTCAGTAACTTTTGAACGGAGTCAGCAATTTGATCCAAATTTGAGAGACTCAAAAGTCTCACAGCTAATTTAGCCCCTGCTAATTTCATTAAAATTCACAGCTAAGCAACAGCGAGATTGTTCTACTAATCATGGACCATGTGTTGATACTTTAAAGTGACTATACGAGTTAATTACTGTAAAGAGGGGAATAGCTTTCCTAACACAGCTATTTGATTGTTGTGAAAGCATATTCATTCCATCAATTACTCAAGAGTTAGTTAATATCTAGGAAAGTCTATATGGCAGTTATGAAGAATTTCCAAAACTTATGAAAAAGAGTTATGAAAGGAACCTTACCCTCCTGCTTAAACTAATATTATTGTTTCATATTAATGTGTACAGGGCTCTGGACTCTTACTTCATCCTTTTTTTCAATACCTCTGGCTTGCCACATCAGCCTATTCTGTGCATATCTGTGCAGCAAAATTGAAGGAGAAACTGTAGCATGTGCTACCATAGCTAGGTTTGTTTTATTTTAATCCAGGTAGTGTGGATATCAGCAGCAAAGAAGCTATGATACACCAGGCTTTGGCTGTGGTGTACTATCTCTATCTCCACATACACAGGCAAAGTACAACAGTCCTTTCAAAGCTTTGCAAAAGCAGATATACAAGTTGAATTTCAATTGGAAAGGGTGCAGAGTTCAGGCACACCGACTCTGGTTTCCATCAGCATGCTTGAAATGCTCTCCCCTTTCCATCAGAGATTTTTCTTTGGAAAACCAGCAATTCTAGTTCGATAGTTGCTAAAAAAACACCCAAAGAAATTTTAGATAATAATTTTTTTCCCCTCTCATGTAAAGTAAAATGGCTTATCAGTGAGATCTTCTACATTAGTGTGCCATTTGTTCTACGGATGGGAATTTAAAACCAGTCTCCTGATCATCCCCACTCACTGTACTTTGAGTTGCATTAGGGAGCACTCTTGGAGCCTGCAAAATGAGTTCCTTTCAGATAAAATAAAACTGGAAGATGTTTTCAGAAACTCACTTGATGTTCTCCAATTGTTAACAGGAGCTCAGGCCACAGGACCAGACTACAGCTAGTTCAAAATAAACTCAGAACAAACACAGTGTGGAAGTTGGATCCTCAATGCCAGTTTTTTTAACTTACAGATCTGCTCCTATAGCATTGCTCCTTTTGCTAATGAAGACATAAGATATCTTGCAACAATTTCTGATATCCTATTTGAAATGTTTAAGCACCAAAGTTGAATGGTCTAAGCAATGGGAAGCAGGAAATTAAAATGTTGCTTGTATTAGACTCTGAACCAGAATAATCGGGCACAAGTAGACAGATAAGTGTACAGAAATAAATATTTGTGAAAGAAGCAATTAAATATTTTAAAGTAGTCATGAACCTTCTCATACCTGGGTACACATGGAAACCTATTAAAAAAAACCTATAATTTCTGGCATTGCATCTTGAATTACACTCAAAAGAGGCTGTGGTGCATCAGTTCCTCCTCTGCTTCCAAGGAAGTCTTTGCAGGGGCTGTATGTCAAGGAGTCAGTGATAATGAAGTGTTGATCAGCTGAAGAAGGAATGGATTCACGTTAGTTTTCTAGTCGCCTCGAATCACAACGTTATGCTGTGTTGATATTCACAGGATTAGGAAGTCTGTAAGTCTTAGAGTAACTCCAGAAGTGCTGCAGAAATAATAAAAATGAAATAGTGAAGTAGCAGACATGCCTAGAGCACAGACAACAAAGTTTAGGAAAAGGAGAAGTAAAAGCAAGGGTGATGAAGAAATTTTGTGTGTCACAGAAGGAACCAATAGTCAACTGAAGGAATATCTTGGAGAAAACAGAACAGGCTGGGTAAAATATAGTAAAACACATCCCTCTGGAGTCATGTAAGGTGTCCGCTATCCAATCCCCTGGTTGGATAAAGATAGAATATAATAAAATACAGTATGACTGAGAAGGTAAGTGCTACTGGGAAAGGTATCATTATGGTAGATGTTCTTATTCTCTGAATGTTCTTATGGTAGATGTTCTTATTCTCTGAATAAGACTGGATGCTGTTACATGAGTTGTAACTTTTCAGTTAAACAATGATATTTTCATTTCAAAAAGAAACATTTTGAGAAGTTGAAGGAACTAATCAGTGGGTCTGAAGGTAAAGGTAAACATGAAGCCAGATTGGAGTTTCTGCAAGTCAGAAGTGCAAAATTCTTTAGAATTTAGAATTTCTTCTTAGTAAAGAAGAAAAATATGACAGACAGGAGCGTAGGTCTGCTGAAGAGGACCTGGAAGTGCTGGTGGACAGCTGAACGTAAGTGCATTTCATCTTTGCAGCAGCAAAGGCAAACGGTATCCTGGGCTGTATCAGCAAAACTACAGCCAGCAGGTCACAGGATGTTCTCTCTCCCATTCTGCTTGGCACTTCTCAGGCCACAGCCAGTATAGTGCATCCAGCTTTGGTCCCCCCAGCTCAAGAGAGACACTGAAAAACAGGAGAAAGTTTGTACAATGGCCTTCAATGTGTGATTAGAGGGTTGGAGACTTCTACTTATGAACAAAGACTGAAGGAATTGAGTTTGTCCAGCCACAAGGTGAAGAGGTTCGGGGCTATCTAACCACAATCTTCCACTACCCAAAAGGTAGGTAGTTACAGAGAAGATGGAGGTACTCTTTTCACACAGATGCTTGGTGACAGGACAGAGTGCATCAGGGGGATCTTCAGCATGAGAAAAATTAAACATCAGAGTAGGTTGCCCAAAGAAGTGGTGGAACCTACCTTCAAGTATTCAACACTGTGCTTGACAGGGCCCTAGATAACTTAACCCAAGGCCCCACTTACAGCAGAAGGTTGGACCAGGTATCTCCAGGTCTCCCTTTCAACCTGGTCTTTTCTATGATACTATTCTGAGGAAAGCAGCCAACCCAACCACCTCCTCAAGAATAGCAGGAATACAGCAGAGCCCTGAGGGACGGAAAGAAGGACTGATCAGCAGTGATAACTGCATCTTGGATGTCAAAAAGGGGTGCGAAAGAACTTCCTGAATTCACACCAAATCAGTCCATGTAAAAACAGAAGTAGAAAAACAGCAAATCACACCATCACCATGTAAACAACAGGAGCATAAGGAAAGAAGTGAGGTTGGTACAGGTTAAGACTGGACTGGATGACTGTGTACATTGTAGCCCAAAAATTAAATAGACAATTCATCTCAATTTTTAATATGGACAGGGACATTAAGAAGCATTAGTGAATGTAGTAGGTGAGCAAGATCATTTTGAGAGTTGCTGACACAGAACATGGAAGCAAAGTCAAGATGACTTATAGCAACAGGAATGAAAACAATCTCCTCTAAGACAAAAGCAGAAGCAAGAAGGTAGAGTTAAAGGTTCTCCCATCAAGGAAACAAGCCGAACAAATGGGCACATAAAAATGCAGCTGCAGCAGGGAGAAATTTTAATCAATCTATCAAATGAGTGGCAGCACTTTCAGATTTGAGAACAGCAAATGCAATAGCTGTCATCAACAAAAGGAGAAATAACAAGCAAGGCAGAGAGAGACATGTTATCTGACAACAGTGGTATGCAAGGCTTTAGAACAAATTATGAAATAATCAACCATTAAAGACAAGGAAGGGAAAGAATAAAATGCAGCCTGCGTTCAATCAGAGGCAGATTGAAGCGAGAAGAACTTGATTTACTTGAGGATGGAATTAATAAAATAAAAGAAATGTGACTGTGCAAGTGGCAGTCCAGGTGTGTGGCTTCTAATCAGAAGAAGCTGGGAGGGCATCCTTTGGAGGAGGAGAACGACGCCATGGTGCCACTGCTGATCACAGGAACCATTGAGGCAATGCTGCAATGGAAATGGACGCTGTGAAGGTTATTTGGGAAAGGTATTTCCAGAACAGGGAGGAAGTGAATAATGCCAATGCACAGTTGTGGGTTAACCCTGTGCTATATAGATGAGTTCAAACTAGAAGTGGTCCAGACAAGTAGATAGCTCCTGTTTTATAAAAGAACTCTAGAAGAGTTTGGCTTGTTCAGCTTCAGAAAAACAAAGGCTGAGAGAAGATGTAATTGTTATCTGAACTACATTAGAGTGGGAAAACAGCAAATTCAGTAAGTCACGTAAGCTAACATAATAAACTGATACTGGACGAAATGGCTATAAACTGGCCGTGGGTAAATTTAGACCAAAAGACAGAAGACTTCCGGCAATCAGAGCATGAGATTCTGGAACAGCCTTCCCAAATGAACAGGGAAGGATTCATAGGTATAAAACTTCTTCAAAGTATCTCATTCCACCCCTGAGCTCAGTATCTGGTGGATGCAGCTTATAAAAAACTGTACAGTTTCCATTTACGGTCTTAAAAGTGATCATTTATATCCATTGGTCTGGTGAGTGGCTGTCTTATTGCTAGTTCCAGGCAAACTGGAATTCCTGATTTTAGTACTGAGGAGTAAATCCTTGTTGTGCTTTCTTCTGTCTGACTGGAGAACCATGGTGTTTCTTATAAAGTCACTTTTGTAGATGAACTGCAGTCTAAGTGATTTTTTTATCTTGCTTTCATGAATGGGATTGAACTGATATTTTTAATGCCTTGTTTTTATCAGAGGGCACATTTTCTTATAGCTCTCCTTTAAATCCTTTGCAATATTCCAATGTTTCCAAAGGTTGGAGCAGACTCAGAAAACCAATAGTGAAACCACATGCAGAAGTTACAACATCTTTCTGCTTCATCTCAGTAGTCCTCATTCATGGACGAGTTGAGCACCTATATTCACTCTTTTTGCCATAGTACAACATGGGCAGTTTATAACAATTCCTAAGTCTTTTTACAGTCACCAAAACACCCATCCTAAAGTTTGGGTCTGGGAAATACTCTTTACTAGATTGTAACCATCCAGCACATCAGTGTGACCTCTTCCCTTCCATCTATAAAACCTCCCCCAAAGATTCACTTTATTTTCCTCTATACAGAGGAATAAGTGCCAGGATCTTGCTTTCCGTGGTCTGAAAACAGATTGTGCTGAACATATCTACCAGCTGAGTGTGGTTCATGTCAGTGAGCTATTCGCCTCGATCATCCTTTGGTATCAGCAGGCCTTTTTGGGAGTACAGGGGATGTA
Source organism: Pygoscelis adeliae (assembly GCF_000699105.1). Classification (NCBI taxonomy): domain Eukaryota; kingdom Metazoa; phylum Chordata; class Aves; order Sphenisciformes; family Spheniscidae; genus Pygoscelis; species Pygoscelis adeliae. The sequence continues at coordinate 7,485,526 of NW_008825108.1, read as the reverse complement.
AGCCCAAGCTGCTTATCTCAGAGAGGCCGAGCCACTGACTCAAATAACAGCCCTGCACCCGATGCTGCGCCCCCTCTTTGTAGCCATTTGCAACACTGCAATTTTCTCCAAGCTTTGAATGCCCTTGGCTTTGCTCAAGTGAAATGGGAAATTTTTCTAAAAACCCCCCAACATTTCACAGAGCGAGAAACCCACTCCCATTCCCGTGCTGACATCAAAGTTGCCCCAAAACGCCAGAAATAGCCTGAAACCGAGAAGCAGCACAGCCACCCCATCACCATCCACGTTGCGGCTTCCCTTTGCACAGGGGAGGAACGAGAGAGCAGGGGAGCCTCCCAGGAGCAGGGCAATGCCTGGTACCCGCCTGAGAAACTCCAAACTAGCTAGCGTGGGCTGCTCTTCTCCAGCCGCCACCGCAGTTGTCCACCAGCTTGGGATTCACATCTGCAAGACCTGGCGGGGTGGCGTCGTACGTGAAACAATCTTTCCCATACCCCTACTGCGGGTAGAAAAACAGACTGCCTTTTCCACTGACAGCATGTGGTTTCTCATTCAAAAAAAATTTTTTTCCTCACATCTAGGAGGCTCGATTGTAAATAGTTTTATCAAGTGACTAATTTACCGTGCCTGTGGTTTATCTCTGCAAGCTTTCTTCATCACTTGGAAAGTGCTACTGGTTATTCCCTAATCGTTATACAGGAACAGAGAAAACATTTACACTGACATGACAAAATTCGTCTAGGAGACGTCAGTGGGTTCTTCGCTCGTGGTTAGGGACCATGAGCTGGGCTGGCACAAACCACTTCTTCTTTCGTGCGGGGAGGGAGAAAACAGGAAATAATTGATGATGCTTTTATTGATGATGGACATGGGCTACCAAGCTTCATCTGTGACAATAAAACCACCGTGGTGTATTTTGCTGCTAACTACTGCTCACTGAATCTTTAGAAGAAACCAGCAAACAAAAACCCTCTCTGCACCTTTGCTTCTTCAAGGAAGTTATTTCCTTCTCATCAGCTCGGTCGAAAGCATGGTTGCACCATGAGTACCAAAACGACTTAAACAAGCAGCACTGGGGGAAAGTGGAAGGAAAAGCATCAAACAGTTAACATTAAAAAGTGATGCATGCTAATCAGCCAAAACTGTGCTATTATGTCATGTGTCTAAAGGTCTTTGAGGCCTTAAAGAGAAGAAAAATATGATAATTGACTAAAAGGCTGTTTGCAAAACAAAACAAAACCTGCACACACCTCAAAGGAAAATTAAATTTTGCGTACCCAGATGACACTGGCCCACTGGTGCTCACCAGTTAACTGCTTAAGTGCCAGATGTTTGCAGCATTCAGCTTGTTCAGCTCGGGTTTTGGTAGATCAGGAGACATGGCAAACCACCTGCCTCCACGACCGGCTGCAGAAGTTTGGTTGGTGATGGGATCTAAGGCTGAAGCAGGCAGGTAGCTCAGCTGCTGACCCCAAGGCCAGGTAGCATTCTAGTGAAGTTCTCTTCTTCTGTTTCTCAGGCCATCACAGCCAGTGATTTTGGGGACAGTGTTGGAAGGGGCCCCATTTGCTGCTGCTGCAGAAGCACCAAGTGCCCAAGGGAGTTCTCTCTGTGGCATCTTTGGTCTAAAAGAAAAATTTCAGCTTCCACTGTGATGTCTGTGACAAGATTATTGACAGCTTCAGTGAAGCTTGTTAAACAAACTCCTGCAGACCTTCTTCAGTGGCAGAGCCACCTTTGCAGATTTCAACCCCTGCCTGGACAGAAAACAGCACAGCTTTTCATGCTACCACTTCAGCACAGTGGGGTACTGCATCTGAGCACATGCCTGAAAGAAGCAGTCAAACTATATGATCTTCCTCCAAATTTGTGTGTGTTGTTCAGAGAGGATGAATTGCCATTGATTAACTCATTTCTGAGATAATTAAAAGAGCACAAAGTGAATACAGACCTTTCTAGTATCAGGATGGACTGCAGAAACAGCAAGAATCTCCTCACAAGGCCCCTCAGGTTTACTTAATGGAAATTAATTTTATCCTTTTCATAAGAAACATTACGTTGCCCTCTCACTATTTGAAAATTGCAGGACCTGCCCCTACCATTATCACAGATAATGACTGTGATAGACTATTTTGGACACTCTTTTTATACCAGTAATGAAATTACTATCTATATACAACCTCATTCATAATCTCTAATTGAATTTCATTATTTTCTCTGCAACTCCAGCTGCTGGAAGCTCTGCTCCCTGCTGTCTTTAAACAGATTTTTTAATGTGCAAAATACAGCAACACACTGAGGCTACGGCTGAAGGCCGAACACCCCAGGCTCCTCTACTCACCCATCGTCACTCCCACACTCCCATGCCAGCTTCCTCCGGTTCCTTCTCCCTTTACATGCCCTCTTTCACTAAACTGTTAAATTTAGATTTTCTCAGGTTTTTATCTCTGAGAATTCAAAAATCAGGGAATGGTAATCAGGTAGCTGTTCTTACTTAAATATTTTAGCATGGCATGTTCTTCCACTGCTTTGCCAGGTTGCTGAGCCAGAAAGCTGCTTTCCCCCACCCGGAGGTGACACATCTCTAAAAAGGGCATCATGTCCTGAGGCGAGGAGGGGAGGCACTCTGGGGCCAGCCAGAGTCAATGGCCGAGGAGCAGGGAGATCTGTGTGACGCTTTTACGGGCAACACAAGAAAAACATCCCTGGCGGTGCCCATGCTGCAAGGAGAGAAGTGGAAGCAAGAGAAGAGGCAGGCTGGTTTCCACCCCAGGGCCTTGGACCAAAAGCCTCAGCGTCACTGGCGAGGGCCCTGCAATCTTCTTCAGAAATAACTTACAAAAGAGAAACATCTGTGACTTCTTATCTGTCTTAATTGTATTTCAGAATTCATTTGACCCTTTCCTCTTGCAGGAGTTGACGCTCTCCTGCAGTTTGTCATTCACCTTGCACAAAGGTTTTGTGGCCAGACACTTGCTCGTAGTTTTCCTTTCTACTGTGGAAAAAGAGCCCCTTGCTCTTCAACTGCCCTTTTCACGGAGGCACTGAGAGCCAACAGTCACCATGGGACTGTACTTGATTTAGTTACATCTGGACACAGAGGCGGGTTTGCCAGGGTGAACGAGGGGGTCACCGGAGGTGATGTGCATGGTCTGGTGACAGGACAGCATCTCTGCAGCTGCACAAGTCCCACTGCTCACACTGCAGCTGCATCCAGCTCTGTAACACTTTACACTGTCCAGAAATGATGCAATGGCCCTTCAAAGTCAGCATTCTATGGCTACTATCAGAGGTTTTCAAGGTCCAATTGGATAAAGCCTTGGGCAGCCTGGTCTGACCTCCTGGTGGACCCTGCTTTGAGCAAGAGGTCAGACCACAGGCCTCCAGAGGCTCCTGGGCAGCCTCATTTCCCTGTGGCCCTGTGGCTTTATGACTACTGCTGCATTTCAGAGCTGCAACCCCATCCATAGGAGTGAAAAAACATTATCCATAACGGTTTGCAATTTAGCATTCAAACCTACTCCCAACATATGTCAGCAGCATCTTTATTCCATGATAGTCCCCAGCTTCACTCGATTGTATTATATTTCCATTACCTCCCTTTTGCCTCTGGCAATGCTCCTCAGACCTCCTGCCTGCCTTTATATTTCCTAATCTCTCTTCCACTGGAGCCAACAGAATAGGAATACCAAGCTAAATATTGATTTTTAAATGAAAACTGAATTAAGGTAAGACCATTCTCCACATATGTTCCTGGAGAGTGAGCCTCCCACAGCTCAGCAGCTCCTGTCGGTTTCCAGGAGCAGGTACCCTCGTGGCAGTCATTATTTACAATACAAAGAAGCTTTGGTGGAGATGGGGGAAGCTGCAGGGTGACCACAGCACACCTGTGCGAGTGCTGCTGTAACCTTTCCGTTCCCATAACAGCGCTGCCTGCCCGGGCATCCTTTCTCTTCGCAGCTCTCTCCCATCGAACGCCCCGCAGTTGCTGAGCGGGACGACGACTCAAGCAGTACCTGGGCTCGGTGGCTACAGGGGGCTATTTTAGGAAACAACTTATTAATCACTAGACCAAAAGTCCATGCGTTTCACCTTTGGCCACGCGTCTTTGCAGTGAGGAAGCTGCTATTGCAGTCTCTAGAAATTGGTGTATGTTGTGGGCATGAAGAAACAGTGACCAAATGGCCAAATCCAACACAATATCATTGTCCAAATCCCATTCTTATTCCCATGTTTCAGGAAAAATTATCCTCCTTCTAATGCTGAGGGAAACTATCCCAGCGTTTGCTAAGGACTACATTATAACATCACCTCAGGGCTCCAGCTGAGATCAGGAATTTGCTGTAGATGGTTCTGGTTACAGCAGAAATTACTTATTAAGGGATAGTCTCTGCTCTGAACATTTTGCACTTCAGAGAAAAAAGCACTTCAGGGAAAATAGAGAAAATTCGTACATGGCCTTGTCTGTGATGGAAATTGCTGTCTTTGCTGACTGTTGCTGTATTATTTACATAATGCCAAAACTGCATGTGCAGCTGCCGCTTTCCACTAGATCAGTGTTTTTTAAGAAGTTATGAGCTAGTGACAATTTTAATACACAGCCACATATTTTTCATTCTTCCCTTTGCAGTAACAGTCACAAAATACCCTTTTTTCCGTGTAATAAGAGTCACTACTCCAAAAAGACTGAAACACTGTGATAAGACAAGCCACGCTAAGCAATAGTGACAACAATCAACACTACACAGGGGTATTAATTTCCTTCTGAGGATTTCTGTACACAAAGTAAAGATAAATTAACTTAGGCAAATAATTGATAGACAATTTTTCCATTTGTCAAAGGAGAACAGAACCTTAATGAAGCAACTGGTCTACGGTCACATAGGAAGTCTGTAGTAAAACCAGGGACTGAATTCATACCTGATTTATAATCCTAGTCTTTGGTTATATGCCTGCCTTTCTTCCCCTGCCTTTTTTATTTCAATTCTAAATTTGTGGCAACTGAATTTAAGAAAACCCCTTCTAATCCAACTGCATATCTATCTCAGTTTTCCACCTAAGAAAACTACTTACGAAACATGCTTTAACACTTTCTCCATCAACTGAAGAGTCAGAAGTAAACTGGGACCAACGTGAGTCTTGTTTTCTAAGAGTGACACCTAGAGTTTCATCTGAAAAATTAAAAAGCTTTCCTTTATTTATCCAGTTTTAAAAGGCAATAAGCTTTTGTCCATATTATTACTTCAAATCATCAGTTAAATATATTCAGTACTAATTATTTTGCTATGTTTTTGTGAAGATACAACACAATATTTGTTGCTAAGTGGTCTGTATATGGCATCCGTCATTTATCGCAAGACTTCTCTATTAAATAATGACCTTTACTTTGCAGATGCCATATTTTGCCTTTCATTCAGGAGTGTTTAATTGCTTTGGAAATGTCATTTGCATTACTGCATGAAGGCATGCACCATGCCCAGAGACTGGCCCCCGGGAACGCAGCGTGGTGGCCAGGCTTGCCCTTCCTCACCCCTCCGCTGCAGGGCACCGCACCGGTCACCGGGGAAGAAGGTGCTGCTTGTGGGTTGATATGTAATTAGACAAATCGCTTAAATCCAGCTGAAATCTGTAAAAATTAGTTATCTGATCCACTTAGGCCCACTTCAAAGGTCATCTATCTCTTTGTGTGTCACCTGTGTACCTCTGCATCCCTTTGAAAAACAGGTGGCAGTCCTCATTTTGTGAAATTATTTTTAGCCACAGAGCTCATATCCACCTTTGCACCTTAGCACAGCAGAAAACACAAATAATCCACACACAATCATTGTAGACTGCTTCTGGAGTTTTTCTTTTTCAACTCTGAACATCCATGAGGGGAGAAAAAAGCAAAAAAAAAAAAAAAAAAGTGAAAATCCCACTGACTGGATGTGGTAGCTCGGCAAAAATTCCACAACAAAAGTCTTCAGCAACCTGAATTACCTGAAAACATTGCCCATGGATCCTCTGAATTAAACATGGAAGTTTTTCTGTTTGCAGGTGTCACTGGCTCCCTTCTATGCCTGAGAAGCAGCAGCCGCTCCTGCTACCGCAGCCATGGGGACCCCCGCACTGAGCTTTCAGATCCCAGCTACTGCTCCCTGCCAGCGGCAAGGACTGAACAGTGACGTCTGATGAAGGCTGGTGAGGCCATGCCCATGGTCAGTTTTCTATTCCATACACCAGAGTTTGGACAAAAAACATTAAAACAGAAAGCAAACCTAAATCTCACAAACAATTGGATGAGCTGTGTGAACAAATCCACGAGAAAGGACATCGCGTTAAATGAAAATTAAATTATGCGTTCAAAAAAGACCACGATGTTAAATGTACCACCTTTGCCACTGTCTCTCTAATTAACCATTTTGGTTTTAATTGAAAAAAAATGTATGTTGAGTTGCAACCCCCTTGTATTATTTAGACATTTGCCCCAACCCTCCAAGCTGATGTTGAATATTGACTCCTCAGGATGGTGGGACTTCGCTGCAGTTGTTTATCCGCAGGGCAAACATTTGAAATGTTGGAGTTATGCTTTTCCAGGTGAGAAAGTGAACGTACCCTCAGCCAGTTACACGTCCCTTTTCTTGGGTCCCCCCGCTGCCCAGCTCACCCTGGGGTCCCCCCGCTCAGCCTGGAGAGAGCACCGCGCCCCGGGAAATGTTCAGGCTCCCGCTCCAGCCATGTGTGGCCAGGATGGGTCCTGCGCTTTTGGGCAGTGGCGTCCTGTGTCTGCCCTGGTCTGTCTCTGCAGCTTCCTGTTAATTATAGTACTGGGATGGCTTTCCCTGCTTCTCCTCCCTGAATGTGCTATTTTGGCAACAACCAGCTTCATGAAATCTAAAGGAGAGAGTTAGGACTGCGTTTCAGTCTTGTTAGCCTCCTAGGTGTCATCTTACTGTGTAAGGAGAGCGTTCCAAAACAGCAAAAAAAGGAAGTTCAGTAAGATCTAAATATTTTGGAGGTGATTCCTCAGAGCTAGGAATGCTATATTCAGGCTTTGTTTGTTTTATAATATAGTTTGCCCAAATAAAACACAGTTGCCTGGTAAGGTACTGCAACAAAACCTGGTGTGTTGTATACTGCAACTCCCTCTAGTAATAAAATAACAAATAATGAAATAATGTAACATAACACTACTAATAAAATAGAGGATTAAATCTGTGTCTCATTGCTAAACATGCAAGGCATTCAGCTGGAGCTGGTATTCCTCTGGATTAAGGGGCATAAGGCAGCTTTCCTCGCCTCGCCTGTGCCTTTTATATATTACTCCATGTATGTTCCGGATTGGCAGGTCGCTGTCAAATTTAAAATCACCATGTAGGATGGCACATTAGGTTTGCTGTCTCCAAGAGTAAGAAAGTATATGCATAAGAACATTTTTGTCAGGCATATCTATTATCCTTCACAAGGAACAGGTTTAAATTTATAGTGCCAAGGTATTAGGAACAATTTTAGCAGGTGATACATTCCTCACTGGTTGGGTCCTTTTATGGGGTTTTTTTGTTGGGTTTTTTTGAGAATTATTTACTGACTAGCTTTTATAGGACAGTTTACAACTGAATTTATCTTACCAAATATTCTCACTCTTCTCTTTTACTCCTGCCATGGTCACCTGGGCAGTCTATGCCCAGGCTCTGTCCTTTCATGCCAATGGCTGAGGAAGCTGGAGATCAAAGACGATGTGAAAATGATACAGGTCAAAAAAATAAGAACTCTGCATAGGGAAGCTTTCAGTCACCATCTGACTAGTTATGTGAGAGGTAACATTGGTTTATTCATGTATCATATTTCCTTTTGTCTGCATAACTGATTTCCCATCCTCAGAAGAGTAACAAGAAATGGAATTTACCTGAGAATTGTCCATGGCAGAGACTGTTGGATTTTTTCCTCCCTTTAGAGTTCTTCGAGTCATCCCTTCTTTTTACCAAACCTGTGGGATATACATAAACTGGTGAAATCACGATAATGGAAGAAAATGCCCAGCAAACAGAAACTACCACATATTAACATTTCTTTACATAAGTGTTAGACTCAAATGTCTCCAGTGTTTATCCTAATGCATTAACAGGCACGCCAAGTCAGCTCCTCTGAACGGGGATGTTTAGTACGTGTTGACTAAAGTCAACACAGGGACATCGAGAGGCCCCTGCAAAAGGTGTGTACCAGTGCCATGGCACTGACTGCTGAACTCCGGAATACACTGAGCGCACGAAGTGCACGCTGTTATTGCTGTCCCGGCACCGCAGTCAGGCAGTGGTTATTTCCCAAGAGTATCCACCATTGTACTTTAACAGAAAAATGTCCTCTATTTCAACATGTAACTAATATAATTCCTTGATGTTAACTGCTAGAATACCAAGCTAGAAAGCCAATGGTATGACAGGCCATTGCTTGGGCTGAAAGGTTCATGTCTTTATTCCACCATTCTTCATATTAAACATAAGTATAAAGAAATTGCCTTGTGTTCTCATTGAAGATAAGCCTTTGCATCTGTCTGAGAACATTTGTTATATAAAGCACCCATGCTTAAAAACAGTGTATTGTCCACAGAAGCTGCTGTCACTGAGATTTGCTGAATGCTTTGGTAGGTTCCCAAAATGATGGCATCCTTCCTTTTTTTTAATGAAGTAGAGGGTACTAATGAGTAACTTGCACATTGCAATTTAATATTGCTTTTCTTTGGCTTTTGCCACAAGTGGCCAGTGCCGATGCAGTGTGTCACAAAGCTATGGAAGAAGCTGGAAGAGAAAGCCAGCCACGCTCCAGGTCTCTGAGGCATCAGAAAGGACAAGTCGCACACAGTTTGCGGGTAGGGAGAGGTGAGGTGGCGTTGTAAGGAACTGCTGGAGTACAGGCTAGCACGTAGCTCTGATCCCAACGGAAGCAGGTCACAAGCTGGATTCACTCATAGCTTCATGCTTTCTTCCCTCCAGGATGCTGGGCAGTGATTTGCAAGTTTAAAGAAGAGACGATGCTCTTCTCTCTCTTCAACCCCCACCAGCCACTAACAACTCACCTGGATGAAGATCAACAGCCTGCTAGCAGCAGTGGTGGCCCTTTCATGAGTTCAGGAGTGGGGATAGCCAGGCTGCCTCCTACTGCTCTAGCTACCACCTGTGCGAGGACCCCAGAGAGTTTCTGAGTGGTCCCTGAAGGAATAAAAATGAAGGTGCGCTGATCGTAGTCTGTTCAGAGAGCACATGTAGTTGGACCCTGGAATCAAAAGGTCACCTGTCAGAAACCAACCACCACCCCTGGGCTGCAGAAGGCCACAACACAGAGGAACTGGCTCAGGTTCTTCGGTGTCAGCAGACCAATGTATAAGCAGCCCCTGACACACTAGCACTATGAGATCTGAAATTTTGCAGAATCTCACCCCCGTGGAAGTGCAAACACGCAGATTAGGAATATTTTCATCACCTAGGTAGTTTCTTCTGGTAAATCTTTAAAAATGTGAGAAAACTAGAACTCCGTCTTCATTCTGTACTATATGAAAGGCATTTTGGAAACCACTACCATCATTTGAGTAACAACTTCCCATAAATCTCTCTCAAACCAGTTTGCAATCCTAGTCAAAGGCAATCCATTTATTATGTTTTCTGCATTGTGTGAGCTCATGTAGAACATGTGACATCTGAAGGTCATGCATGAGTCATAGACATTAACTGGAGTATGTTTATTAGGGATCAATTATTACCTTAAATTAATAATAATTATAAGCAGTATATAATTAATTTTCTTATTTATATGTAGAATGGCTTGTGTATACTGTTGTGTAGCTATAACAAAAAAAAAAAGAAGTATAGCTTAGGGGAGGGATTTTCAAAAGTGGTCCACATTGCTTTGAATTGTAATCACACGGGGTGGCACAAGGCATGGCTAGATTGAGCCCACGGCACATGGGACGTTGTGTCTGATCCGCACGGTAGCAGATTTCAAGTTACGCTCGTGCAATGTGTCGGGGGGCTGCCTGCGAGGCAGCTGGCAGGCAGGCAGGACCAGAAGTACATCATGCTGTAACTGCTCCAGAGGCTGCTCTCGTACTGCAGGACAGGCGTAGCTGCTATGCCAGGCCAACCGTGAAAGCTCTTGAAAAAATTCCTCTTTATGCCACTGTATTACAGAGGCTTTCCTTCAGTGGGACGGAGTTACTGCCAGGCCCGTTGCACGTCCAGCTCTCGGTTGATTTTCAGGCCTTTTGGGTAAGGATCTGTTCTTAGCACAGAAGCGGCGTGTTGTCTGTCACTTCCTCCTTCTTCATACGATGGTTTGTATGTAGGCCTGAACCCAGGGAAGGAGAATATCCAGCTCATGGATGGCCTTGTAGATGCCCTTCTCTCCAAGCTGTCGAGAAGATAAAGATGTTAGAAAAGAAACCACCCAGGGCCCTTGAACAGTGCAGCTGGGAGCCAGCACCTCCTGCTCTTACCTTAAGAAATGTTTTCTTTAATTTTTTGACTGCAGAAGTTAACCTTGCGGATGGAGCACATGGAAGCTGAAGGGATGAGAAGAAACCAAAAGAGCTTGTTGCAGCAAAGGTGCTGATGTAAGGACATAGTGATGAGGAAGAGTCCAACCCACAGTGTGGCACCATAGGACTACTGGTAAAATGTGTGAACGCAGCATTGTTGCAGCATCTCCTGCTACTACTAATGTGTTATTTTACCTGTGTGCTTCCTGGAAAGTTGAGTTCACAGCACAAAAAACTGTAATATGAGTACCACTAAGTCGTCTTGTTAAACACTTTCTATTTATCTCAGGGATCTTTACATCAGTTGTAGTTGCAGCTACTGTACGGTGCAGCCTAGCTCTAAGATTCAAGGCCCTTTAACTTTGAACCTTCAGAGAAGGCGAGGCTAAGGGCCAAAGACCTTCGCAAAGTACAGAGGGCAATTTCGCACATTTCAGCAAACCCTTCAAATACGTTTATCAAGTTAATTTATGCTTCCTCCTATTTTCCTGCCCAGTCCTCCACTGTCTGGCTAATTACAGGCTAATCCTGCACCCTTTTGTCAAGCTAAGTTTTCCATTCAGATCACTGGGAGTTTTGTCAGCGAGACCCTGCCCAGCTCCCACCCAAAGCAGTCAACAACGTCTTACTTGCAAGTCCTGCTGTCCCTCTACCCCCCGCTGTGGTACGAGAGACACAGGACTGTGTTACCACTGCAAGATTTGCGTGGGAAGCCGGTTTTAGGGAGGGAAGGGTCGATCAGTTCGTCCTACAGGACCAAAGGCCGC
>NW_008825108.1:7471705-7474027 GCF_000699105.1 Pygoscelis adeliae | reverse complement strand
TGAGCTTTCTGAGCACCGCGGCTTGCTGACTCCCCGGCCCCCCGGGCTTTCCAAGGGGGAGAATCTTTTTTTGGGGGAAAAAATGGAAAACTCTGATGTTTTCCAGTCCGCAAACAGGGACGACACGTTTGAAGAGGCAAAAGGCAAAGGTCCTGAACTCATATGAAGAGAGGCGACCCTGCTGAAATGGACGGTTAGTCCTTTCTACCTACTCACACAGGTTTTAAGACGGAGCAACAAACATCTTCTCTTTCAAGTCACCTTTTGTGCTTCTTAAAGTCACCTCGCAGGATGAAGGTGTAAATAAAAGCAACTCTAATTTGTAAACCTTTAAAAATCTTCTAACTAGGGCAGTTCTTTCTGACTCGGGTTTTGGTTTTTTTTTTTTTTTAAGGTCAGCCTGTACGATGCAGATTTCCACAAGAATCATTCGGTGACAGAACTGACCTTAAATGACTATGCTGGCTTGAGTGGTAATACCGATTACAGACTCTCTTCTTCCTGCAAAAAGAGCAAGTCAACAAATGAGCAAGCAAGAAAGCTTGCTCATTGTCAGCGACGCTGCAATCTCTGCTAGAGGTCTACAAGCTCTGCCTGCAACGATAGAGCAATGATTAAAAATCCTGCAGTGAATATATTGCCTTTCTGCACTGCTCAAATGCAAGGAAAAGCTTCCATAATCGGAAGCAACTTCATACTGTTCTCGGCACTGTTGCTGGCTCAGTGGGGCACATGAAGAAGTAGACAGGCTTTTGCTGAGGCCAGTGGTGCTGCAGGTGGATGCTCTGAGTATCCAAGGAAAAATACAGGTTCCCTTTACCGTGTAGTCATACTCTGAATGAAAGAGCCTGATTTCACTGCAGAAAAGGGATTTAGAGATTTTAGTACCTATGTGTTTTTGAAAAATAGGACTCGGGCTCCTAAATCATTGGAAGATATTAATGTTTCTTGTTTGGACAAAACCAAGAACTAGCAGGGTGAGAATTGTAATAATAATATAGTACAAAGTCTTTGGAAGTGGTTTGGAGGCAAATATTGTTAGGGTTTTTAAATAGCATGCATGCCTCCAGCTGGCTGAATTAGAGCCTGCGTTTACAAAAGAATATAGGGTGGGTATGTATACAAAGGTATCACTGTTTCCCTCGATTGTATAAAGAACTCTATCCTTGAAAGGTAACAAATTCATTACATGAGGATGTTGCCACGGTGGAAATCCCTTCTGATAAACATCTTATAACTCAACTGGATAATAAAAATTAAAGAGCTTATGTAGATGGATGAATGAGTTTGCTAATTTATTGAGGAATAATATGATGGAGAAATCCCAAACTTGGTATTAGCAAAGGATCCGTTACTTTCATTATGTCCACAGTTTCTATTATTCTTTCACATGCTTTTGTATCGTTGGCTTTGAACTAATACAAATACTTTAAAAATTGTTAGTTTCCAGAAATGAGATGTCTCCTAGAAAATCATGACAAGCTGTCATTTCTCAAAGCGCTATTGTTTTTCTTCTACCAGAGGAAGTCTTTTCTCTCCTACCAGTGTTTTTTAAGATCCAGAAATGTAAATTGTTATGTTTAGACTTGTGTTGGGTGAAACACTGGCACTAATTGTGAAAAAGAATGCAGGAGCTTTGAGAAATCTGCAGCATTTTGTCTCCATACAGCACAGAAGCAAATGTATTACTAAGTTATATAGCAAGCTCCAGTCACTGATGACTGTATTTCAGAATAACTGGTATTCTGAATTCAGTCACGGTTCACAGTCTGAACTCCTCAGTGTGTACTGGCCCTTGTATAGGGTGTAATTGCTTTTCCAGACAAGAATGAAATCTCTGTAAAGTATATTATAGCATACGATATCTGGAATTTTGACAGACACAGATAACCACAGCAGTGTGGTGAATGCTGTGAATAATGACTGTAAATTGCAACTGTTTAGCATGGTTTCAAATGCAGAACCTGAAAGCTGGTGGAGTTTTCTCCCATTGAGATTTGAATCTTTTTATATTATACAGATATTCCAGTTGTGTTCTGAGCTATAGCACTGCAAAGAGATCTCTGAAGCTGCTTATTTTTGCATGGCAAATATCTGTGTGCATGTAGAACCAATCTCCTTTTCTTTCATGCTACCATACAATTCAGATTAGACAAAGTTTTAATTCATTAACACTTCATTGACTTCTCATCCTGCCCTCACTTTTTAAAATTACTGTAGACATTTGCCTGGATATCCATGGCTATATTTCACCCTAAGTCACACTCCAGTTTTTGGGACACTGTGACTTGTGAGGCCTGCAGGTTTGGGGGGGGGGGGGAG
>NW_008825108.1:7414486-7471659 GCF_000699105.1 Pygoscelis adeliae | reverse complement strand
CGGTTTTGGGGGCCTTGTGGTTGGGGGGCCCGGGGGGTGGGGGGGGGGGGGGGAATAGCCATAGGACATAAAGTTTTAAGGCACACCCTGTTGTTACTCATCTACGCTTCAAAATAAGACAAGAAATGACCCACAAGTGACAGTGTCATCTTTGTATGCATAGTATGCATATTTGCATGGGCAAAAGTGTGCTTTAACTGCTGTCCTGTCGTTATTTACAGGGTGGGATGATGACATGGTGTTGGTAAAAGTGCCTCTTCCCTGGAACACCTGGATCCACTCTAGGGACATTTTACCAGTGAGCAGCATCACTCCCTGACAACCTACTCTGACTGCGGGCATAGCCGACACATGGAAACTGCTCCAATGTGCTTCATAACTGCAGTCCCTGCTTACTCGTGAGACACCACCAGCTCTTTCAAAATTCAGTATGGAGGAGCAGAGATGACATGTGAGTAAAGATTACACACGTCCAGTGGGTACGCTGTTGAAGAAGGAAAGCATAACCGGTGTTACACCACAGAAACTTGAGGAGACACATTTCTTTGTGATTACCCTTGTCTCTTTGCAGCTTTGGTGCTGAAAGGGCAGCACAAGGCATTTTTTTTTAAGTGGCTTGTCTCCATGGTATCTGCACCACCTTGCCCGCTCCCCGCAAGCTCACTCGGGGAGGAAATGAGCAGTGTTAAACTTCCCCAGCCCCAGCGGGGAAGCCCTTGGGAAGTTGGGTCCTCTGTAATGTGGGGGACACCATGACTCTGAATCACCTTCTCTATCTGCAGAAAAACTGTGATGGAGCCCTTCCCTAACCTTTCAGCTGGACAAAGTTAGTTTGGCTCTCAGGAATATACTCACACAGGCGTCCATGTTCGCTTGCAGGACCTGGAAGGCACTAATAAAGTACAACTTGTCACTTCCTACTCCGAGATGACTGAAAACACTTTTCACGTAGAAGGAGAGGAGCTGATCTCGAACACTGCAGTTTGTCTGAAAACAAAGCAGGTAAAGAGTTGCAAAATGAAAACCTCACAAGTCTACTTTGGCCTAAAACTTCAGCCTCATAAAAATATGCATGTTTAGAAAGTGTACAATCAATAAAAACATTTTCATTAATTTTAGCATCCCACTGGAGTGCTTCCTTTTTTTTTAAACAGCTCAATGTACCCCTGTGGTTTCTGAAGGAGAGGTAGGAGGATGCTGTGCTGGCAGCCAAAGGAGTATTGGTAAGACCAACCATGAACAGAAGTGACAGCAACAAATCTATTTAACACACAAAGAATAAATGGAGGATAAATTGGGGAGTTAAGTCAGATCATCTTGGCCAAATTGTAGGAGTCATTGTGGGTGTCATTGTCCCATTCCTCCACATCAGTGTCCCATACCATTCGAGATGCTGTAGGGTATTCCGCCCATCCCCAGCTGCTGCTCCAGAAGAGACCAGTCATCCTGTACACCCTGTGTCATATCTGCCTGTCCTGTGGGATCTCTTGGTTACCCAAAGGTATTTCAAATGGCTATATGCCTATTTTTAGGCAATGGAACCAAGTATCAGGTGTGAAATTCCCACCAGGAGGGTAATGCAGCTGCAGATTAAGCCACCTATATGCAGGTGTCCATGTGTAGGTCCCTCAGGCAAATGAGGAGCCTTCACTCCCAAGGTAATCAATGAGATCCAGGGGAGTTCAAAGGCCAGTAGGTCTCTACTTAAGGATAAACTGACTCATTTAGCCCTGCTGACTAGATCTCTGTGTTAAGGAAGCTAAAATATCTCACACACTACGAATAGGCACCCCAAGTTTAGTGTCTCACTCCCATGCTGAATCGCACTGGGGAACTCCGATCTCCTTATTCCAGTGCACCTGCAGAGGTCAAAGCCCAAAGCAGCTCCTTGGGTATCCTGGCTGCTCTGCAGCATCCCTGGGCTATGCGTGGTACCACACACCCTCAGCAGAAGGTGTCTCAGCTGCTGGGATTGGTGGCTGTGGCCCTGGCCTTCATGTGAATGGGCTGGTGCCTGGAAAGCATTTCTGGGGACGATCGCACGCAGTCAAGTGCTCACAGGAGGAGCAAGTGCTACCACGAGCATGCTCCTCCCCGACACGGCAAACACCCTTACCCCAAGTCTCCTGGCAGAGCACCACTGCAACCACCTAGAGAGAAGTGCCTCCAACCAGGCTTTCCAAATCCACCTCTTTCTCCCCGTACCAGGCTCAACCATCCCCTCGTGTCCCAGAGGAAAATCCCTTTCTATGGGGCAGAGATAACACTCTTCCTCTATGCGAAGGACTTCATTAAACTCATGACTCTCATAAATATAATGTCCTTCCCTATTAAACACAAGTGATTTTTGTGTCAGCTGTCATTCCTTTTGATCATGCATTCCTATCTCTACAGACCAAAGGAAAATCAAAGTAAGAAAATGGAAAACCAGTAGTATAAATCTTACCATAAACAGCATTTTTGTTGTCTTTTTAAGCAGTCTTGTGTTCTTGATGAGATCCTTCTGTAAAATATAATGTGCTAGTATTAATTAACCTAAGCAGAGGAAGGGAGACAAAGTTTTAAGTCTGGTTTGTACAAAACTTAGTAGTAATAATAATAATCATCATAATCTTTTTCAGATGTAGGACGAGGACTCAGCAAATCCGTGCTCCAATCCCAGCCTAGCTACAAACTTCTTCCATGGCAAACTCCTTGGCAAACTCATCCCACCTCTCTATGCATCTTCTTTTTTCCCATCTTTACAAAAGGAGCAGCGGCACTACCCTGTCTCTCAGGACTGTAGAGATCACTCAGCTTATTAAAGTTTCCAGGTGCTCAGTAATGAAGCTGGTAAAGAAGCATCTAAAAATAAAATAAACTTTTCAACTAATGGGATCAACTTACAGGAACAGATGATTTTAAACTAGTTGCCTTGATATACAGGTTCTCTGTCACTTGGGAGAGGAGTCCTTTTCGGCAGGTATGCTTTCCTGTAGGTGACTTTTTGCCTTCCACAGTGAAAAGACAAAGCAGAACTAAAAAATGCCCAGATCTGAAAATAGAATATACTTTCATCTTCACTCCCAAATCTTCGTGCCTCTACAGTCACAGCAGCGTATGTGATACAGCAAGACTGGTTAGATGACAGAGGTTAACCTAATTTTGTTAACCCTCAAAGCAGCTTCTACACTGAGATGCTCACGTAGATAACCTATTGCTCATGTGCTGGCTGATCAGTATTGTTGCTGTGCTTTTTTATACATCTTGCTCCACTTTCAACAAATTTGACCACAATCATCTGTGACGTTTTTCTAAACGATAGCTCCATATTTACTGGCAACAGGGTCAAGGTTTCCAAGAAAGAAGAACTTCCCTCTCATGTGAGAAGTCTTCTTTCATTTAAGTGGTGGTCAAGTGAGGAAAAAGTAGTTGAGCTGGTTAGTTTGGTTTCGTAACAAAGTATACCAAATGTGTGAAATTTTTTTTTATTTTTCCACAAAACCTTATGGCAGCACTTTTTTGAAAGGTAATGGCCTGGAGAGAAAAAAATCTTTGCTAATTTAACCTAAGAAGCATTAGAAAATCAGTTATCTATAAAGAGGTTGGACTGCACTGCCTTTAAAACTTCACTGTCCAGTATTTGAGAAGTGTTTTGTTTCAGGGGTACAGCAGCTAGTAGCAAAGGAGTTTGCTGCCTATTTTAATCTCTATAATTAGTCTTTTGCCACGGCAGGATTTGCCCTGGTAGAAGCAGCAGGCTGTTTAGTGTGAAAGGGAGGGCTCCAGGGAGGGCTCTGTTCAAGGACTGGGGCATGCCTGGCTATCAAGTTGCCTCATGAGCCTGCTATGAGCCACGGGCACTGGGAAATAATGTGCAAGGTCGCAGCATAGCCGCCACAGATGTGCTAAAAGTAAAACTGTAGAGTCAGATGGTCACTCTTCTACCGAGTTGCTCAGAGATTGGGCCTGTTTCTGAGACAGCCAAATGCTGAGGGTTTCTCAGGTACCACTCCAGACATGCAAGGAACATCACACCAAGGATAGACTTGGAAATGTTGAAGTGACACCAGCAATGTGAGGCTGTTAAGCCAAGGAAGGGTGTAAGTCAAATGTCAAGACCTCTGGGAGTGGCTGAGGTGTATGCAAGAAGAGGGAGAAAGCAGGTTTTGGTCCAGCGTAGCAATACTTCAGCCTACAGTGATACCATTTTTGTTGGAAGTAAAAGCAAGCTCTTGAAATGTTCACCCAGGACAGAGGTTTTTACTCCTTTAATGTTTCAAAAGCAACATAGAAGGGCTTAAACAGATCAGAGAAAATTATTTAAACTACAATTGATACCACTCAAAGGGAACTTGAGTTGCCAGAGCCAGCGGCAGAGCTGTATGCCCCTCTATGGCACCACCAGCGCGCCCATGCCGGGGGCATGAGCTGGCTCTGGGAGGAAGGAGGGTGAGATGAACTGGATAATAAACTCACCTAGCCTTGATCCCATTGGCCATTTACACAAACAAACATGCATGCAGCCTCCAGGCCAAGCTGGACTCACATCCAGCTTCAAGGATCCCACCTGTAACAGCTCTGGGAAATGGATTTTACCACAAGACCATCCACACATCCCAGTAGCTTCACCAGCACTGAAGTGCTGATGGGGTCCAGGGACAAAGAGGACCAACAAGGGGAGGAGAGCTTAGACTTTTGGAAAGTGGAGATGATGGAGACCTGAGACCCTACGTGCATTTTGGTGCTCATTTGAACTGTGGTCCGTACTTAAACTCTCTAAATGCTCTGAGGCTTGCCAGATGAGGTGCACCAAACCTCAGCACACAAAGTATGTGGACAGCAGATTAGCCACTTACTCCTAGCTTTTTTCTAGAAGAGGATCTCAGGCGATAGCAAGAGTAGAGTCAGAATGCAAAACTGCCTTGGGTTCCCCAAGGTGTGGTACTCCCTGGTCAACAGTTTTCCTCTAAATGGAATAAATGGGTCATGTAGCCAGTCTGTAATGGCTTTTCACAAGAAAATCGATAATTTTCAACATCTCTGAAACTTCTGATGTTGCTGGAAAACCCTTGAGCCCACAAGTTTCATTTTGTCTGTTCTGTGAGCTCCTATCACCGTGCTTAGAGGGCTGTAGTAATGACACTGTTGCGTTGGGCTCTAGAGACCTCCGCACGTGAATCAGCAAGCACTTTACTGAATTGGCTAACTTTTCAACTGAGTGGTGTGAAAGGATGCAGATGGATGCAGATGCATGGTGACCATATTTTTTAAAAAAAATAAATTAAAAGCAAATAGGGCTTTCCTATCTTTCCTGTCATGGAAGGATGGTGGGTACCATTTAATATCTGATCCTGTAAAATCAGTTACACTTCCACCTTTTTTGATATGCCGACTTAATTACTAGTCAGAGAATAACCAATATTCTTTAACTTTCTCATCTGTTACTTGTTCAGAACAAAGACGGTCTTTTCTTTTGGGGTCTCGTGTAGAGCTTTGTACCCTGGATTTTAGTGCCACTTTGGCACTCAGACATAATTATGGTATAAATAATATAGAATACCAAAGAACCTGTATTATTCAGTATTTTAAAGTTATATGAAGCAGAGGAAGAAACGAATTCAGGGTCTCCAGCCCTTTCAGCAATGAAGACAGCAAAGAGCTGCAAAGCTTTGTATGGGTAGTGGAACTGATATATCCAGAGCCAGTCTGAGGACAACAACAAAACACACCACCAAGCATGTTGACTTCCAGACCTAGGCTGGGAACCACAGGAGTTCAAGGAGCCTGCCCCAAAGGAAATGGGCTCTCTCCATACAGAAAACTTTAGATGTACAGTATCAATGAATACTTAAGGAACAATACAATACACGCGAAGTTCATGTGTTACATTAATACAAAATGTGTAAAGTTTATGCTCATGAGAATGAAAGAGAAACTAAGAAAAAAGAATAAGTAAAACTAACACAGTAGCCAACTTATTGGAGAAGAAAATCTTGCCTGATTTACCCCGGCTAGGGACTAAGTTTCAAAGAAGGCTGTGTGTGACCTATGCTCCACACGAGTGCATGAGACCACCAGCCTGGATAAGATCCTTTCTTCACCGTCTTATTGTGAACCATGGAATTGTCTTGGTCTATATGAGTTCAATAGATATTATTAATATTAAATTCTCTTGATCTATGTAGAATGAACAGATACACCTACCACTGCTGCAAAGTTCCGTTAGTCTATTTAAGGTAACAATTACTACTGGGTTTTTTGCAGCTTAATTTGCTTTCTGATCTTCATCCATAAAAAAACTCATCTAGTTTCTTACTTCTGAATCTTCTCACCTTTCACATTTTCTGTTTATTTTATTTCCTGTTAGTATAACTAGAAATTAGTCGTGTACTTCCTATAAACGTTACTCGTATTTGCTTAGCTACCTCTAATGTTATGCTGTCTCTTAAGACTATTCTCTACTATTTCTATTGTTCCTTTATCCTGTTTAATTCACTTTGGTCTTCTGAAAAATAATAGGTCTACATGAAGAGCTGCAGCATTTGCACTCAGAAATGTGATTTGATGAGTAACAATTAAGTCTAGTGAGATTTTCCAAAAACTGAGGGTGACAATACTACTATAGGACATAAAAAATTGAGATATCTTAGTGCCTCTGTTGGAGAGAGAAGTTTGGAGCAGAGCAGCTCCTAGCATCCAAAAGTGATTCTGCTATTTTCTGAACATGGTTGTAATGAACATAGGCACATAGGTAAGCACAAAATAACTACCAGTGTTTAAACACTGTTTCTTGTGACCTTCGATTATTATAATAGGAAACTTTGGAGCTGCTATAGATTTTGTACAATTACTGAACAACTATGAGCCAATTTTTCAGACACGGGTACCTAGATTACCCATGCAAGCTCAGCACATAGGCACCCAATGATTCACTGCCATCACTTTCAGTAGTCATAAAAGGCAGAATAGCATGAACAGATGGTACTAGCAACTCCTGCTTAAATATTGTACATACACTGCTCTGATTAGGAAAAAACCCTACATAACTGAAATTGGAACAGTGTAAAGAAAGCTAAAAACATTGGATGCCTGGGATTGGATGTCAGTCTGGTGCCTTTCTCATCCCTAACTACGAAATCACTGCACTTGTTCCCATGACACACCCACACTACGTGGTGCCTGTCTGGGTACTCCTCAACTGCCTTTGTTGAGGAGCAACAAAGGTTGACGTTGGAAGGGACCTCTGGAGGTCATCTTGTCCAACCCTTCTACTCAAGCAGGGCCACCTAGAGCCAGTTGCCCAGGGTTGTGTCCAGTGCGGTTTTGAATATCTCCAAAGATGGGACCCCACAACCTCTCTGGGCAACCTGTGCCAACATCTGGTCACCCTCACAGTAAAAAACTCTCTCACTGTGTTCAGATGGAATTTCATGCATTTTAATTTGTGCCTATTGCCTCTTATCCTGTCACTGGGCACTACTGAGAGGAGCCTGGCTCTCCTCTTTACTCCCCCCCCCTCAGATATTTTTACACATTGATAAGATCTCCCTGACCCTTCTCTTCTCCAGGCTGAACAGTCCCAACTGTCACTGCCTCTCCTCAGATGAAAGATACTCCAGTCCCTTAATTATCTCTGTGGCCCTCCACCAGTGCCATATATCCACCACACTCAGAATTTTTTCACTCTATGCCTTAGACAAACTTCATAAAAATTTTAAGGCATTAAGTAAAGCAGAAATCAGACTCAAACCTAGATGAAGAAGACAAACCAAACAAAAAAAAACCAAAACCAAACCAAACCCAATTACATTTCCTCTGGGCATTTGCATCTCTCTGCACTTTATGAGTAACATCTTTTGAGTAAGCCACAAATGTGAATTCCTATAAAATATACTGTTAATCTCCTCTCATCTTCAAGAAATGGCACAGACTGGTTCAAGTGGTGGATCTCCCTGTGCTACTGGCCTGGTTCTGTGTTTTCATTTGGTGACAGATGGCTGACGATTGTCTGTCAAGCTAGTTTTACTTCAGCCATCTGATAGGAAGGTCTCAGCACATTCAGTTTATTCAGAGACAGATTACAGAGTGTACTCAGGGTCCAGTTTGAAATCACCAAGGTACTAAAACTAAAATTTTCCCTCTGTGCACAGAAAATAGACAAGAGTTTAAGTTTTCAAAGCAATAGTAATTTTTATGGCCAACGATTAGCTATCTTGAAAGAATGCTCTGCACTCCCTGAATATCTTCAAATGTCTCCAGCTGTGTAATTAAAATTAGTAATCATTTCATGGCTAGACAAGGAGCTGAATTTGACATAAAACCTTTATGTATACAGCCTTTACCAGTCACAGTCTTGTAGTCTGATGGGTAGACCACTATTTGAGAAAAAAGAAAGCGATATGAAACAGTGTTTGAGCATATTCACATCATTCCCATCAACCAGTCAAGTGATCTCACTTAACGACAGTGATTCAGTCCCCAAACTCTTTAGAAAACATTGGTCTGCTACCACCAAACTCACACTGGGAAATGCCTGTACAGCGGTATTACTGCAGAGTGTACAGATGTGCTCAGCAATAACAGACAGCTCAGCTTGCCCACGTAGGCAGGCAGCTATTCCAAACTCTTCGTTTTGTCTTGTGACATAGAGGAGTGTTCCAGAGTCTGTGACCTGCTTTCTTCTGTAATTTCATCATGGCTTTATAAAAAGGTTGCACTAAAGTTATGAAAGGAAAAAGCAAACCGGATGGAAACATGGGCCCGGTTCTGGGGGAGGAGGATGCCCGCAGCTGCTAGGCTGGTAGAAGTGGGTCACTTTGCATGGCACCACTCTTATACTGAAAAGTTTCTCTCTCCTTCTACCTTTGTGCACCGTTTTTCAGTTTTCTTTCTCCCCCTGAGTTTTTTTACCCTTCTTGCTCGCTCCTCTTTTCAAATTTAATTTTTAAAGATTTTTCCCCTCTGTTTTCTTAACCCAGGGCATCTTGGCAATGCCAACACAGGGCGCCTGTACAGCTCTATGAGTAACGTCTGCTGGGAGCTGGGCTAGAAGATTGTGAAGCTGCAGAAACTACAGCGTCCATCTCGGAAAGATTTCTTGGTGTTGGAAAAAGAAAATTTTTTAAGACATGAATTGAGCAGACCGCTCAGAGGTGGCTGTGTCACTGATGTAAAGTCCTGTGAGAAACAAATTTTGAAATGTAATTTAAAATAGTAATGAAATAGAATTTCTGGACAATATTCAGAAACTACAGTGATAAGTTAGGATATACAGAGGTGTAAGTGACCTAACCAGATGCTGGTGAACGATACTGGCATTGAATCTTTCGCTGGCATGGCCACGTTAACAGAAGGCAGCAAAACAAACTACATTAAGAAAAATTATTATAGTTGATCTTTATTGGCAAGAATAGTCTTTTATTTAAAAAAGAAAAAAACTGTGTAGGAAATGTTTGCTTGCAGTGTATTTCCATAGTTGGACTGACTGCCGCAGAATGGCTGCGACCTTCACTCTCCAACGGTCCCGCCAGAGAATAAAAGCGAGGGAAGCAACAGCGCAGTAGGCAACAAGAGGATGTTCCAGAGCGTTTTTCCATTGGAGGTGCCATTCTCCCTCTAGTGAACTCAAACCTATTGGTAATAAAGGTGCTTCCCTCACTTGTGTTTCCCTTGGAAGTAGTCCTCAAGCCCTGAGAAGTCTGTGACCTTCAGTCAGAGATTGCTGCCATGGTGCCATCTCCCAGATTCCATTCAGCAACCCCTTCATGAGTCCGGACTTCTCCACTTCCCACCATGTATCTGCCTTCTTTGTGAAGTGGTGCTTTCAATGAATTGCATCAGAAGGGGCATTTTTCGTGGAAAATTTACTTATTTAATTATCAGATATGATCACATCTGGCACTTTTTTGCTAGAGAAGATATAGGAGCTGAATAATAAACTACTCATGAGAGGTTCATTTTCCAAAGCATGTGAAATCCTGTGGCACAGGCCACATAAATGAGGACTAGAGAAGTACCTGAGGGTGGTGTCAAAACTGGGTTTCTTGTTGGCAGTATTTATAAAAAAAGAGATTGTATTGTAAAGACTCCTAAAAGTTATAGAAAAATAAAATATCACAAAATATAAGTAGCACTTAGAGAGAAAGAACAGATGCCACATGTCAAAATATGCATTCAGATTTTTCACTTCAGATCAGGGAAATTTTGAGGGTTTTTTCCAATTAAAACAATGGGGAAACTTTGTGTTACCATCTGAAATATAGCATTGCTTGTTGCAATGAATATAATTAAATCTAATTCAGCAGATATTAATGATGATAGTGGTTAGATCTAGAAACCAAGGAGATAATAATTAAGTTCGCATTTCCTATATTATCTGTAATTTATTTTAGAAATTTAGGAAAAAGTAAAATACTGGTTATATCTGACTTTGGATAGCTTGCTTGTCTGAAGTTTCACTCTTCAGCCTATTTTTAGGCTTTACTCTTTACTTAGTCTGTAGCACAATATGTAAAAGCATGCACAATGTTTTAAATTATGGAAGAGATGTTTTAACAAACACCTTCTTTAAGAGCTTCTTAAACAAATCAGAAATATTCCATCTCTTAATATTTGTAGATTTAGTAAAGTTTTGAGGGAATCCTTATGTGCAAAATTACAAATAGAGACCTGAGCATTGACTTTACAACTCCCATACATCAGATTAATTTTGTAACTGTGACAGAAGTTTAAATCATCTAATATGCCTGTAGGAGTGAAGTGAAACTAATTAGAAAGTTGTTGATGTTCTCCATATGAAAATAGCTACTTTTCATTTTTTAAAACATAGACCCATAGTTTCCAGTGAACAACCAATGAAAGCTTTTTTGTTGTTGTTGTTTTTTACAATTTAATATCAGTACTGGGCTTTCCAATTTTTAGGTTTCCATGAGAAAATCAACACTTATGTAGAAAACCAGCAAAAACATTAATTTCTTCACAAAACCCATTTTCTACCAGCAGGGGAAAAAAAATCCAATGCAAAAAGGCTTCCAGTCTTAATCAAAGCTTCAGAGCTACCATTTGCTACAAAAGAAGGGAAAAAAAATTCCTTTGCCATCATTCTTCTGATTAGTTGTATTTGTTACCTCAGCAGAAAGAGGTTAAATCTATATCCCTCTGTATGGGCTGGGAAAATCACGTGGCAGCCTTGATTTTAATGACTTTTTCCCGTCTCTAATAAAAACTTTCAGTACTTGTACCCATTTGGGAAGATGCTTTTATCAGTCTCACTGCAAACTTTAGTGAATTTTGACCCAATACCAGACACCAAATAAGATCTTCACAGGTTGTCAAATGCTTCTTCACATTTCCAGGTTTAGATTAGATTATTTGAAAGCAAATTTTTCCACACGAGAATTCCTTTCCATGGGAAGGAGCATTTTTCTAGCAGATTTCCCTTCATTCAGCTTAGCTGTTCCATAAAAATCAGATTTCTTGCCTTGATATTCAGCCAAGCTGTTTCAAAACTTGCAGGCAAGCCCTGAAAAGTATCCCAGGTCTGAAATGTTTGCCTAAACCTCTGAACATACTGAGGTTTATTTTTACTAATCTGTCACTTCTGAAAAACAAGCATTTTATTTATCACATTTGCCTGTAACCACACAGCAAAGAACAGGAGATAATTTATCAATCTGCAACCTCTCTCTTATCTCGGTTCTGATAATGAGGTTACGGCATAAACCTAACCCTCCCAGCCAAAACTTCATACTGCAGCTCTAAGAAATTCTCTGTTTTACTTTTCAGAAGTGTAGAAAAGATGAGTTGCTCCCTTCTTCCTATTTTCAGAGAAACCTCACATGTTCGTCTCACCTAAAACACATTTCATTATTATTTATTCACTTCCAGTGTCACTGGGTCGCCAACATAAACTGAAGTTCATAACTGCAAGTAGTGTAAAAAGTACCAATGGAAAACAGTTAAGAAATGAAAAACGAAATCTAAATTTACATTCTTACTGCCAAAAGGTTTCCAAAGTAAAATGGTATAAACAAAGCTGCTTGTTTCTGGTTCTTTCTCTTGCCAGTAGCTTGACCCATGAGCAACATAACAACCTGAAGTCCATGCCTGGGATTTGTCACGCCCAACCATAGACCACTGGAGGCTGGATGTCTGAGTCTGTGCTCATCACCCGGGGCTGATGGAGGGGACCGGGCCCTCAGAGGACACCTCCCCTCATCTGCCTAACATCCTTGCTGCTGACGGAGCTAGAGACAGGCTCTGCAGGGACTTGTGGGCAGCACCTCAGAATTTGCCAGCTAGTTTTCTGGCACCAAAGCTAGGGCAGATGACTCATACAAGGCTATTATCAAAATGAGGAAAATTTGTGGTGTTTTACCGATTTGCAGGATCAGAGTCTTGGTCACTGACTTGTTTTGTGTTCCCAGTCACTGCCCAGAAGTCCTTGTCATGTAACTGAATCATTGATAGTTTAAAAATGAGAGCACAAAGCCAAGGTTGAGCAGCTCCCTGTTTTGAAGGCTTCAACCTCACATGTCAAGTTAAAATAGACATTTCATGTGCAAGTAACTGTCTTGCATTTTCTGAGACACACATGGGTCCCGTCAAACCAAGATGCTTTCCTGAACTTAATGAAACCTCTGTTACATGCAGGAACAATGATCACTGTGTTGAAGTTGACAAGTTAATGCCTACAAAATATCATATTTTTTGCCAAATGCTATGCTTGACAAACAAGTATTCTCCATTTTTGAGTTACCAGAGTAAAAATGAGCATCAGAGTTGATAAACCCTAAATCTGGGTTTATCTACCTAAAATCCCAGTTACCTTTTTTTTTTTTTTTGGTGATAAAATACGAAAAAAAAGAGAATCTGAATTTTCTTCTGCTGTTCAAGACTGGCAGGAGTCACACTATAAAGGATAACTACTAAAGGAGAAAGGTTGGTCAAACCAGAAATTTTGGAGACATATTTGCTAAGAAGTATTAACCTAAGACAAAACCTGGATAGTTTTAGACCAACAACAAAAAAAAAAAGTCATTGCAATGACAAGCAGTGTCTAATCTTTGTTTTGGAACTTCTGCTTCCCAAATAAGTGTCAATACATTGGACTTTCTGGAACAAGCCTTTCACCGGAGCAGTCCAATTCCTCACTTCCATCTTAACATCTGTGTTGAAATCTTTCATCTTTTCTTTGTGATATAGTTAACTCGATACATGCACATATTACAAGCTTGATCTTAGACACTTTGAAGTCAATAAGAGTTTTCTTTCTATCTTCTGTGGAGCAGGACTAGATACATGATGAGCTAATCCATTGGGGAGCCCTTATACATCAAGGCCTAATGCAAAAGACAAATCAGAAAGTCAGTCTTCACGGTTGCACAGCTTTCAGACTTTACCACAGATAACATGATTGCCCCATTCCTTTCACAGTTTAATGAACATCATCACCACTCCTTAAATGTCCTGTAGGAGTTGGAAGCGACCCTCTTTTGGAAAACTATAGGACAACATAAACTTTAAATCAGTGCAATTTTGCAGGTTTTGGAAAACAATTCTATTTTGCATTCAGTCATTTGAAACTAGGACTACAATTTCCATTGAAGAACATTACTGGTTCTTGCAGAAACAGCCATACCACAGTTTCAAGTCAGCTAGTCAAAGACACGTTTTTCAGTCTGTTTTTTCAAAATATTTCAATTCACATTGCCCTGAGCAAAACAGAAAATGTTTTTAGTTTAGAAGATTTGCCCTTTCTCTTTATTCAATCCTAGAGAAGAAAAATGGCCTGATCTTGGAAATATTTAATGCTGTGCCTTAATCCTTCATACTCAAAAAATGTATATATTTGGGTCTTGTGAGTTAATTTGCTGAAGATAAATGGACAGTTCTTCTCAAAATAATTTGGTTTTATTTCTCCTTAGAGGAGGAAAGATGTAGGAATATCTTATTTTCTAAACCATTCATCAGTGAATTCCAGATTAAATTATAGTAATTGATATCTGTGAATTTGGCCAGGGATTTGGAATTTAAAGGTTAAACAGAGAGAGTGATTTCCTAGACTTCAGAAGAAATCTTTTCACTTACATAGTTGTTTAACACTTTTGCTAGTGGTGAAGTTCATATAGTTCATCTGATAAGGTCTGCAGCTACGTGTTAACCAAGAAAAAGGTGTCAAAAATGGATATGTGTTAAGAAGCGTGTGTAGCCCCAGAAATGCCATCAGCCTTAGCATAGTTTGTAATTTGTAACTTACCTCACCCAAATAAGACTTCCTAACAAATTCTTGAACAGTATAGAATCCTGGTCTGGATCCCCTGAGAGGCTGCATTACTTTCCATCCTAAATATGTTATTTTATGTAACATCTCACTGGCTAGTGGACAGCCAGAAATACTCTGGGTCCCACAGAACTGCATTGTAGGTTTTCCTTCTTTCCATGGTCATTACCTTCTTCCTGGCAGCATCATTCATAAGCATGAGATTGACTGTAATGTCTCTGCCAATCCTGCTTCACATTAGCTGGCCAGTTCTGCTCCAGATTACACCAATTTTACAAACATCCCTTGGGTACTGATGATGGCTGTGAGTGAAAAGATTATCAGGCATTTACTGTTGTTCAATGCAGTCCATACCTTCTTCAAAGCAGCTAATTGTGCTTTAAAGCACAGGCTGACATAATCACATGCCGCTGGTTTACCATCAGGATTGCTCCGGCTCTTTGCATTGTCTAGAGTATACTTCCAGCAGCAAATTGGAAATATCAACCCTCTGTTATTCTAGGTCACTTAAGGAGTATATATTCAGACATTGACTATGTAAATCTCATAACTGAGTAACACTCCACACAATGTATTTAAGAGACGTTTCTTAAACTGTCACTTACTCAGCAGGATGTGGAAAATTCTATTCATGCTTTGGGTTCCTCTGTCTTCACAATATGAAGTTTCAGACGTAGTTTAAATGTTTTATAATTATCTTTGTAGCAAAAAAAAGTGCCTGTTCTGGTCACCTTATGTAAGCGAAGGGGAGGAAGAGCTAACAAAACACAAATTTGGCAGTAGGCAGCTCTGACGATTTTTGCTCGGGAAGAGGTCGTCCAGCCTCTACAATGGAGGTGTCCTCAATGAAGGATATGGAGCAGGTGCCTCCCCTAACAGTGCTAGGTCGAGGACCTCTGGGAATTGCAAATAGTCCATGAGTTGGAGGCAGGGTGAGGAAAGGAAAATAGGGCAACGGAAATTAGAATTGCGTGAACAACAGAGTTTCTCTTTGGTGACCCAACCGAAAAATTAAACCAAAAAAAATTCATTTTGGGTCAGCCCAAAGCACTTGTCCAACTCAAAATGAAACAGCTCATTTTGCTTTCAAATCTCTTTTCAACCTTTGAAAGAAAATGTACATAAAATTCTAAACCAAAACACTATTTTGATGCATAAAACTGAAATATTTTATTTAGAAAATGTCAGAATGAAACATTTCAGCATGATTTTCCTTTTTTGAGCTGTAACTGTTGACTGAATTGGAACCCAGCTTGCCTGTCTGAAACTACATCTTTATTTTCTTTTGGTCAGTAATTGTCCCAGGCATTTCCCCTGGTTGTAAGGGAAACCTCCTCTGACTTCTACTTCCTTTGTCTGTTCAAAACTGACCATCACCCACCATCCTTCACACACCCACAAGTCACATATGCCCTGCAAGAAAACCTGTGAAGGAAATACTGCAAAATTTGCTGTGTGGCATTTCCAGGGCTCCAGCTCATGATGTTTCCATGGTAGAGTCTTTCAGCTAGTGGTTTTCAGGGTTGGAGAAGTTAATGAACAGTTGACTTCATTTTTACATTTTTGTGGACAAATGGGTTTTCGTCTGGGTTTAGCCCTAGTGTGGAAAGCTTGAGAGATTGATTTGACATTTCTGGGTAGGGCAGCTCAACAAGGACAATGTGGAAGAAGCCTAAAGGAAGTAGAAGAAGGAAATAAGTTAATTTTCCGCTTTTGAAGAGATTATATGAATGAGGAACAGCATGTCTGGTTCATGGTCTAGTCTCTATTTATAATCAAGGAAGAAAACAGGTACTTTTAGGGCAAAGTTATGTTATCCTGTCCAAAGGCACAATCTTTATAAACCTCTAATGTAGATGAGATGAATGAGACCTGGATAATTCCTATCACCCGCCATTGACTATAAAGGGAGCCTCGTGTAGCTTGGGGATAGGCTGTGTCTGTCAAAGGTCAGCGAGATGAACTCCCCATTTGGTGCTTAACTTCCCTCCCTTTGCTGTCAGCCATCGCAAGTTCACGTGATAAGAGAAAGGAAGTTGGCCAACAGCTCTTGACAACATCATTGCTTATCCCACAAGAAAGAAAATAAATATCCTACTGAATATAGCAAAAGGTTAAACTCCTAACACTGTAATGTGGTACCAAATCCTGGCTGGCTGTCACTGTTGGGTCACTTCTGCCTTGACTGTGAACAGGCATCTAATTCATATGTTGTGAGATGCAAATGAGATTGTGGAGCAAAGTAAACCATGTTGATTGCATCTAGTTTGACAGGTAACAGGCATCCATCACCCAGATGGATCGTGGTTTAACCCCAGTTGGCAACTGAGCACCACGCAGCCGCTCGCTCACCCCCCCACCAGTGGGATGGGGGAGAGAATCGGAAGGGTAAAAGTGAGAAAACTCGTGGGTTGAGATAAAAACAGTTTAATAGGTAGAGCAACAGTCACGCACGCAAGCAAAGCAAAACAAAGGAATTAATTCACTACTTCCCATGGGCAGGCAGGTGTTCAGCCGTTTCCAGGAAAGCAGGGCTCCCTCACGCGTAACGGTGACTTGGGAAGACAAACACCACCACTCCAAACATTCCCCCCTTCCTTCGTCTTCCCCCAGCTTTTATACTGAGCATGATGTCACATGGTATGGAATGTCACATGGTATGGGATATCCCATTGGCCAGTTGGGGTCAGCTGTCCTGGCTGTGCCCCCTCCCAGCTTCTTGTGTTCCTCCAGCCTTCTCAGTTGGTAGAGCATGGGAAGTTGGAAAGTCCTTGACTAGTATAAACACTACCTAGCAACAACTGAAAACATCAATGTGTTATCAACATTGTTCTCACCCTAAATCCAAAACACAGCACTGTACCAGCTACTAGGAAGGAAATTAACTCTATCCCTGCTGAAACCAGGACAGTATGCCAGTCTAGTATGTGAGTTCCCACAAGAAGGTGTTATAATTTCAGTTCACATAAACCTTGTTCAAATTAGGTATGGATGAACACTTTTATCTCAAAATCGCTCTGGTTCAGGAGCAACATGGGATAGTTTAATCCCACTTCAGTGCCGTCTAGCTTCAACAGCTGATGTAAGACATGTTGAGACTAACTATTTTTGGGCTAACTTTAATTTCTCTTTGAATTTAATTGATGAAGCTACCAAGGTAGATCAAGGTAGATTTCCTGCCAACATTTTTCCCATATTACAGTATCTATTCATGGGTTGTCTTCTAGATATCTTTTTAGCAAGATTTTTTCATATGAATGTCCCTGATATGCTGTGTTTGCAAAACTTCACCCTCCCTCACCTGCACTGCCACCCTGAGTCTTTTATTTGAGGACATACTTTTTTTTCCCAGATGTGGACAGGATGCCTGTTGCCCTGATAAAGAAATGGCAAAGCCTTGCTCAAGAAGTCTTCACCAGTTGCTGACAATCCACTATTATATATTTCCTCTGGCTTTCTCACTATTTGGATGCTTTTCACCCCCTTAACCTTGGTCCAGCCACCAATGTCCCTGGCTGAACCAGAGCAACTCTTCTGTCTTTGCCCAGGGGACATTGCTGAAGGATCCGATAATGACGGATTAAACTGCTCTTCAGTGACTTTGTTTTTTTTCTGTCTGGGAGCTTGCATTGAGAGTAGGCACCAAGCACTTCTCTTCTGAAGTGCTCTCAAATCCCTGATGCTGCAGAGTGCCATTTGTGCTCAGCGTGCCTATGGGGCAGTGAGAACACAGC
The DNA here is from genome assembly GCF_000699105.1 of Pygoscelis adeliae. Classification (NCBI taxonomy): domain Eukaryota; kingdom Metazoa; phylum Chordata; class Aves; order Sphenisciformes; family Spheniscidae; genus Pygoscelis; species Pygoscelis adeliae. The sequence goes on along the minus strand of NW_008825108.1, from coordinate 7,453,662 downwards.
GCTCTGAGTTTTCGGTTAGCAACTGCTGCCTGACTGCTTGTCTCCATCTCATCTCACCCAGGGGGACAGTTTGGGACTTTTCACCAGCAGCTATTCAAGACGGGATCTTGTCTATGGGCGTACCGAGGCAGAATCAATGAACCAAACCAATGACTCTCAGGAGCGATGCTATTTTTCCTACCACCCCCCACAAGAAAGGCTGAACCACACACTCCCTGCTAAGCCCTGGCCTGTGATAAGTTGAAATTTCAGCCTTATGGTGAAGAAGCATGTCCCCAGACCAAGCTTGCATCCTTTCTGGATACAAGATTACAGCCACTGGCCCAGCAGCCCCACAGGCACAATATGTGTCATCTCCCTTGCGTTTGAATAAAAGAGAAAAACTCTGTAAATGGTAATGTTTGAGGACCAAAATATTTATTATAATAAATTAAACAGTAAGCATTTATAAAACAATCCATTTTCATATAAATATCACACAGCATTTTTAATTTCGTCGTTCACTTAAAAGCCTCTAGTACAGCTTCATAAATACATTTCCTTGGAGATTTTTCAATTAATCTGTATAAATAAAAGTACTGTATAATTATTACTTTAAAATAAGTTACCATTAAATATGAATGACAAAAATAATTTCTGAAGTAGTCTGAAATACCAACTTTTCAGGTAAAGGTCAGAAGGGGGCAACATATGCAAGTGAGATTTCCAAGTAAAAGGCTCAGAACATCCTGGCTACATATCACTGCCTACCTTGACCAAAGCTGATTCACAGGTGTCCAATCTCAGCCTATAAAATACAAAAGCAGCTGCCTTATTCCAGTGGAGATGAGGAGGACAGGAGTGTGCCTTTGAAAATATTTAATGCCCTGTTTTGAAATGGAGCTGCAAACACTGTCCTGGAGTTTTCATTTTCAAAGAAGGCAGCAATATGCTTCCTGTCTGTGCCCACCTAGTTTGCTATTTTTTGGCACAGGTAAAAAATATACTGCATTGGGGGGGAGGGGGAGGGAGGTCCGCAATAGTTAATCAATTTGAGTTACAGCAAGAGTTTTTCAGAGACATCTCCTCAAGCCTGATCTGAAACTCTTTCAGTTTTTCTTCTTGTTCCATCCCTTCTTTGGGGCATCAGTACAAGCATTTTCTATGTAGTCAAACAGTAAATCCAGTTCTCCAATGGCTTTAGTCTTTCCATTCTCTCCCAACTAGAAAAGAGCAAAATGTAAGTTTTACATCTCATTATTTCTCAGAAAATTGAAATTAGGCTTGTCACAGAAACTGAACCGAGAATTTACTCTCCTTATTCTCTCAAATAGTTCTATTAGAGTCATTATACCATAAGATATAAACTAGCTCATTCAAATCCAGTCTAGCATATACAGCTACCTGCAACCTGACTTCTGAAGGACAATTTTAAATTACCATAACACATGCAGAGAGTTAACAGGACAAGTGAAGGAGGGCTGGGATTGGAAACATCACTAATCCCCTCTTTAATGCCCCTGCAGGCTTCACCTTCTAACTAATCTCCAGAGTTTGTTTCATAATTAGGTCAGCCTTAATCCAACTCAATGACTGGGGTTTGGAACTGCCCTTTTTAAATGTTGGGAAAAAATGTACCTGTTTCATTTTGCTCTTCATTTCTTCCAGGTTCTTTTCAATGTGGTCTCTGAGTCCTGAGGATTTCTAAAAAAAAGAAAACATCCAGACATAACATTGGCATCTGTATGCAACAATGTGCTTTTTTTTTTTTCTTTTTCACACCTTACTATCAACCTTGAGTTCGATATTTTTGATCTGAGGCTTCCTTTCATATCACTGCCTTTTGCCGCTGTTTGCAGCATTCTGAGATTCAGGAGCAGCGACAAGAGTCATGAGAAGGGAAAGAAACCCAACTCTACTCACACATCTGCTCAGCTCCGAGTTCAGGGATGCCAAGAACTGTGCCACCTCCTCAACATACGGGTACTGGTCCTTGGCCTCGGTGAGGAGGACATCTTTCACTACAATCTCCACGATCCTCTTCATCATGTAGCAGTGGTTGTTTTCCTATGTATGCAAGTAGGAGGTCACGTTAAATCATGGCAAGAGATCAACAAGTGCTGCAGAAGGATGCAAAGAGCAGCATCCTGGTGTAAGACTTACCTTGACGTTAACATAGAGCTGCTGCCCAATGAGCCTGTTGTCCGTGTCCTGGTCCGAGACCCTGGCCTGAGAAGGAAAAAAGGAAATGTCAGGTGGGGATGGGAACCTTACCCAAAAATCAGTAATAAACCCTAAGGTTTTCATCAGTAATAGTGCAGGTGAAATGAGAGAATGGACACCATAGACAGCCTGTTACAGGTAGGTAAGCTTGGACATTGTGTCTGTTTCTCCCCTTAATTGGGTGAGACTCAAGGTCAGTATCACTGGAAAATAAATAAGCAGAAGTCTGAATTCCTGTCCCCCTCTTAAATGTCAGATGTCATAGTGGTTATGATGACTAAACCAGATGCCGCAGGTGGCCGACCTCATGGCAGCCCACAGCGCTGCTGGGAGGTGCTGCAGCGCTTGATGGTGTACACCAGAGGGGACCCACCCATGGTAAAATCAGCCAGGAAACCTGCCCAAGCAGAGCACTGTAAGATGCCTGAGAAGCTGCCTGGCCGTGGCTGGAGTCACGGGCAGGCCCAGCTCCAAACGGACTGGGTAAACAGAGAAATTTAAGCTCATGTTTCACAATTGTCCCAGTCTAGCAGCAGCCGCTTGAGAGAAGGAGCTGTGCTGTGCCAGGGGTTGCCTTTCCCTTGGGGAGCAGGAAGAGGAGAGGCAGCAGCTTCCCCCAGCTACGCAACCAGCGGGCAACAGACCCACTCCACATGCCCAAGCTCTGCCTTACTGCAAATGCATGTTTTTTCTGGAGAAAGGCATGCATAAGAAAGAGAGGGGAAGGCCGAAGGCAAGAAGCCAGGGCACTGGCAGAGGAGGAGGTCCTCAGATCCCGCCATGAAGGACACATGGGTTACTGTACCATTTTAGCCAAGGTATAGGTGCGATTCCTGATGTAGGGCTGCTGGAAGTTGATCTTCCTGAGCTTGCAGGCATGATGGGCGGTAGAAGCCAATCCTGCCCCTTTCGGAGGCAGAGGGCTGGTGAGAAGAAGAGGGAGACAGCAGCAGCAGCAGAAGACAACCCATCCTGAGAAGCTCTTGGTCAAGGTTTGCAGGGAGGTCATGGCTCACGATCCAAAGAAGTCGTCTGTCCCAGCAGGTTGCAGCTACAGCACTCAGCGCTGATGAGAGAGAGTAGTGTTAGCATCAGGAAGAGGGGGCAAGGCAAAGTGAGAGAGGCATGAAGGCTGCAAGCCTTACCTTTGCTGTGATTCTTGATGTGCTCTGCAGGAGGTGAAGTGCACCTTATATAGGGCCACCAACATCTCTCTCAGCTTTTTTTTTTTTGGGTGCTGGTGGTGAATTAAAAATGACATCAGCAAGTCTCTTACTTTCCAGTATCCTCTTCTGAGAACTATCTAACCACTACAAAACCCACAAATACAACTTCAAGGCCAATCTTTAGTTTCTTATAAAATAAACCAAATCTTAATGCGGGGCAAAGCAGGGGCTTTTACCAGGGCAGGAATCCCGAATTCTGTTTGCATAAAAATATTCGAGAAGTTTATGGGTTTGTGCCTTCTGTTCTGATTGCAACACACTAATTGGATTGGCAATTTGATGGCAGATAATGTAATTTATATTAATTTTTATTCATCTTCTGTGGTAAAAGACTGGTGCTCCGCTGGTGCTGACTGGTATACACAAGTGGTCAGAGACTGCACCAGACCCAAAGCACTGACCACCTACAGTTCCTACCCTGCAAATACCCTTTCCCACACAGTGTCCCACTGCAGCCACCAGCCATCTGCCCATCACTGTGCAATCCTCTCTCAGCGATCAGAAACTGGGTAGGACCAACACTGCATTTATCACATCCCTGATCTCCAAATTCCCATTTTCCAAAAAATTATCCATATTCCGGGCTGTAACCAGGGGTAGTGACCAGAGCTGTGGTCATGCACTTACTTATCCACGTGATTTCCACGTTCCTGACCCTGTTCTGCTAATGTAAAGGCAATGCTGCACCTTCAGTCTGAAATATTATGCAGGGTGCTAAAGGGAAACTGTGGTCTCTTTAGAGAGTAATTTGCAACCCAGCTGAGATGGTAACGCATGAGGACACAAAACTGGTACAAATGCAGACTCCTGGTTGTCTAATACCTACAGGGCACACAGGTGACAGATGTGAGAAATCAGACCTGGAAAACCAAGGCTCCAGCTCTGCCCCTGAGAGCAAACAGGGGCATCCCTGGGGCTGGGCTTCACCCCTCATGGCTGAGGTTCTCGGGATAAGAGCCATAACCAGCCTTGCCCTGCAGGCTGAAATGCCCAGCTCTTTTGCTTATACCTGAAAGGAAGCAGTTAAAGGCTGGCTGGCACCAGGTTTACGCTTTAGCTTCCCCTGATGCATCCGCAGCACAAATTCATCTCTCCATGCCTCAGGCCTGCCTCAGTTGCCCTCAGATACCTGCCACATCAGCTATGCACAGCTCTGTACTCTTGAAGATGCACCCCCTCACCCTGGAGCCATCATTACCACGTCCCTTTCCGTGCCCCTCTCAGGGTATCCCACCCATTCCTATGCCCGGCCTCCAACAGCATCCTGACTGCAGTGGGCAGCAGAAAACAAGTCTGGAGCCAGGATGTCGACAGCTTAGTTGACACCTCAAACGTACCACAAAGCTATTAAGAACATGTTTATAAACTCTTTTCCATAAATATTTCATTTGCCAGCTAATTGGCCCAGTGGGGGAGTAGGTTAATGAGAAGATGGGAGGCTGAGTTATACTTAGTCAAAGATAGACATTAAAGACCAAACTGGGAGAAATCCAGGCAGAGACGCTGTTTTGAAGGATTGGCCTCCCCTGAAGCGCAATCCCACAAACTCCTCTCCAGGTGTTAAACACAGTCTGATAACCAAAGTCTGCTTCTAACTGAGGTTTCTTGCACTTCTCCACCAGCTCATCCAGCAGAAGTCCCAACCGCATAACAGAACCTGTGAATGGGCATTCGGACCCTCCCTGAGGGGGGAATGCAGCCCCCCTCCTGGTCCAGACCCCCTGTCCTCCCGCCCTTCTGGATCTCACCTCTCCATCCTTTTGGTCACTTACTCGTCAGACAGGGATCCAGCTTGCCTGACCTCTTCCTGTGGCTCCAATCCCATGGAAAGGGTTCGTGACCTGGGTAAGCAGGTGCTGTGCCACTTGCATCTGTTCAAACGGCTGCGAGGAGCCCACCTGGTCCCAAGCTTCCTACACCTCCTGACAGATATTTAAACAACATCAGGCACAGGGGTGAGGAATTAGATGCTGAATCTTTCTTCTGCCCTCTTATGCAGTGATTACAGGATCTCTTCTCTCTGTCTTCTCTAGTGTTAGAAACCATACACTGGGACATACCTATTTTCATAGAAAACATTAAGTTAGACTTGATAAGGCTTTCTTTCTCCCATCTGTTGTTAGCCACCTTTCTCAGTCATACTACTTTTTGGCTGTGCCATAGTGTCCTCCTTCTGATGCTTTAAAAAAAGCTTGATTTCACTTGTTTAGTTTACCTCCCTGCCTCTGGTATGACACAGAAATGCTGAAATGCCTATTGTAAATGTGTTCATTCCTATTTCACAAATTCCCTTTTTATGACATACCTAAAGCCTTCACATTATTCAACCTTTTGTTTGCAGTTGTGAGTTGTAACAACCTGTCTTCCATCCCTCTAGCTTGCTGTGAGTATGGTCCAGCCCAAAAATGAATGTTCAAAATCTTGCTGGACACTAATTTTAGCAGACTGTCCCCTGCTCATCAGTCCACTCCTGGCCTCTTCCTAACCACCTTCCACCAGATGACTGCTTGTCCTGGAGGTACCACTGAGTTATGGTATAGCCACAGTCACGGCTGCAGTTATTCCCTGTACCATGTCAAGAGAATTTCTTTGGAAGTGGAGATATGCCTCCCGTTCCCAGGGTCTGCTATTCCTGTTATGAGATTGCATTGAACAAGGATGTGACTAGTCACTGCTATCACCTCTTCTGACTAGCCCACCACACCCTGGATGGGAGATACACGTTCGGCATTACATCCCACGGAAAGATGGGGCTAAAAACCTGCACAGTCCTACCGCTGGATCTTACTCCAGTCCTCAGCTGAAGTCCAGAGAGGGAGGAAGGAATCGGAGGCTTTTCTGCTGCCGTTGAGGAAGAATTCTCTTTCTTCTTGTTTGAGGAGGAAATGCAATAAACTGCTGAAAAATCGGGGCTTGAGCCAGCACTGAAGGTGAACCTTGGAGCAATTTGTTTACCCAGACACCCCTCTCCAAACAGGCTGCTCTGAACTGTAGAGCTGGCAGAAGAGATCAGTGGAAGAAAAGATGCATTTAATTTAAACTGTGGTACCCTGGCTGAAACCATCACTGGTGGGTCTTACTTTGGGGAGAAAGGATAAAGTGGAAAAAACTGAAGAATGGGTCTTAAAAAAGCAGCCTTTCTCACTAATTCTCTCCTACGTTAACATTGTCAAGTATTCCACCAAGTGGTATGGGAACTGGTAATTTAGTAATTTCTCTTTGAGCCTGAACTACTGATGTCTTATGATACATGGTAGTCCCAAGCTTTTCTTTATAAAACAATGTTCTCTTAGGAAAAAAAAAACAACATCTGAAAAAACAAACAAATGAAAAAAACCAACCCCCCCAAAAAGACCTCTCCAAGCTCAGGGTGGGGGAGAAGAGTGAGGAGGAGAAAAAGTAATTTTCCTTTTTAATTTTATGACTTTTTGTAGATTTAATGTTATTTTTAATGTTTGAGACTAGTAGCACTGTTTAAAACGTAAAATTCTTACAAGAAAACATACCTGCTACACTTTTATTTTAATTAAAAACTACCAAAGACCTCTGAACTTCTATAAAGTACCCTCTGTATTGTTTTTTATGTACAATTAATTGTAAAATTTTTGAAATTGTTCACAAATTGTATTTTCTCCCCAGTGCCATCCTAAGAATTACAAGTCTATCCTATCACTGACCTCACCGATAAACTTTTAAAGTGTAATTACATGGAGTTTCCCTAATTCATTAAGAAACCATAGCGGTTGAATATTCTCGACAATGACTTCTTGACCCATATCGAAGACAGAGGATTTTTTGAGGACGACTGGAACCCTACATCACATCTGCCTCAAAAACCACAGACACTTCCTTCTTACTTTGAATGAGGCCACAGGTGAATAACCAATACTGTACTTTGATGTTCATCTGTTGTGTACCATCACCAGCATGCTGGCGTGCGGGAATTTTCTTGAGCTTTAATACATTTTTCAGCCAGCTAGGATTATATCGCATTATTAGAAACGTCTTCAGGATTGGACACTGGGCTAGAAACATTGTCAAGAGTAGGCATGTGGAAGACCGAGCCTGCGTATCGTCCTCTTGGGTCTTTTACCTGGCGCTGAAATTCTGCCCCCCCCTTAAACATCTGTACAAATGGACCACAGGTCACATAGTGCCTAAAACTGAACAGGCAATCTATGTGGAGACATCCTCAGCTTTCAGGTCACACTCATCACCTTCACTTTGTTCCAGCTCATTTGTGAGCTAGTTCGTTGTGTTTTATCTCAGTTCTTCTCTGCCTTTGCCTAGACTTTCAAGCTTGAAAAGATTAAAGCAAACTTAAAACATGTTTCAGCTCAAGCTCCAGTGGAGCCTTATTTTAGTCGACTCTCTGCCCAGCAATGAAAACATCAGTAATGGAATTTGATTCTTCTTTATAAAACTTGAAAATAAGCTTTTCTGTAATTCAGCCATTCATTATGGAAACATCCTAGCACAGAGGCAAGTGTCTTCTGGGCATGATCACTAGGAATGGCAGAAGGGATTAATTTTCTATGGAGGAAATTATATCAACACATATTGGGAGAGGACATACAGCATTTTTGCTTTTTTTATGATAGGTTTGATGTTGTGTAAGACACTGAATCTTTTGGAAGGAGAAGTAGTAGTATTATTAAAATTGCTTAGCCTGGGAGCGTTAGGTGACTTTGGAAAAGGCTCTTGTGTCAGATCTCAGTACAGACACTGCTGACTCAGGCTTTTTGCAGAGGATGTGCGATTCACCTTCCTCCCCTGACAGTAACACTTCTGTTACACAGTGAGTAACACATTTCCTCTGACAGTAACACTTTTGCTTATATAGCTGGTATTTCATCGAACATCTTTGTTTCTGTCCTTCATTTGGTTCTGTTACATAACTTCTGGGTCTCCTAACTGTAAGATGCTATATAATAAACTTCATAAAACTGGTATTTCTTATAATAAAAAAATCTAAGTGGAAGGGAACTAATAGTTCATTGTGGTCTCAATTTTAAATTACGTTCTGGGACAAAAAAAACTTGGTTTAAATAACTATATTCTCTCCTCAGAAATACTGACATAGTGGCACTCCAAGAGAAAGCCACCCAGAGACACGTTGAGACATTATAGGGATACTACTGACATTACCACTGCTACGCCAGGACCACTGATGTGGTAATTTTATTGCAGTGCCAGGAGGTTTCAGTGATTAATATGAAAACAAACAGACAAAAAAACCCCAGTGTCAATGGAAGTGCAATAGATGTTAGTCCAGTGGCCCTGCCTCTGCAGATAACTGCTGCAGACATCAGTAAAACATAAACAAAAGTTTTAATAAGACTTGTCGATAGGAGCCATCACTTAGCTCACGCAGACGGGAGAAAAGATAATTCAGACCATCCCAGTGCACGCAGCCTCACGCCACCAACGGCACCAGCGTTAACCCTTCCACCAGATGGCTAGTTCTTTTAATTCAGAGCGTAAAATCACGCATGTATTATGAGAGTCTGTCACTTTATATAGTGACCTACATATATCCAACTATGTCTTGCGAATAGTCAGATCAGGTGAACTGAAACTTCTGTGCTTCCTGTTAATGTGGTGTGGTTGCACAGCAGTGACTCAGTGACATGGCAAAGTGGAATTACTGACATAGTGTATCTTAAAGAAAACCACTCTAACTGGGAACAGAATTTTGCAAGCTGGTTTATAATCCAAAATTCCGTGACAAACAGTTCTCAGATTAAGAAATAGGCCCAGCATTACGCACCTTGATTTACCAACTACCATCAGTTTTATCATGTAATAAATCCACACCATCTTGAGTAGCTAAGTAAAGTCATTTTGAAGGGAAGCAACATTACTTAAGGTGAAGTACTTGTGCCCAGACACTGCCCGTACACCAGCGCTTCCATTAAGGCTCTGAGCTCAGCATCATCTCCTGAAGGTAAGCCCCTGGCTGCTCAGTTGTTCTGTATAGCAGGGCTGCTAGAGAAGGCGGTGACAGTTCCCATGTTGTTAACAGTAGTCTTCTAGTTAGTATCCATCCCTAGGAAGTCAACAGCCCATGCCCCAGCCCTTCCCCAGCCTGAGGTTATGCTATTGCCTATCTCCCAGGAGAGCCTCTGAGTGAGTTTCCTGTTGGAGTGGGACTATTGTCAAGAACATGAGATTTATGGGGCCAAAAGGAGACCAAACAAAATAGCTGCAGCCTAGCAATTAGGATGCTGTTTTCCTGGGTTATCCGTTTTTAGCCACATGTCGTGTAAGCTAAAATACATAAACAGGCTGGAGCCAGCTTCCCACTGGAAACACAAAGAGCGCGCTCCTCACGAGAGCACCGTTCTGGGAACTCATGGACCCACTCCAGCCAGGAGGCACCAGGCCTCGGCAGGTTTCCCCTGGCCCCACAAGATACCTCGGAGCGAGAGCCGGGCACCCAGCTCTCCAGAACAGGGTGCAACCACAGATGCCTATATGTGTGTGTCACACCAACCCAGTGACCAGAAAGGGACCTAGGAAGGGAAAAATCCAGAAGTCCAGGCTTTCTGGATCTTGTTAGCCCTTTCTATTCTACTTCAAGTCTTGAAGTAGGTGCTTTGGAGACATGCCAGCACATGACAGTATTAAACAAAGTCACCTTGAACAAAAAACTATTTTTTTTAATATATATATATGCACACACATATATATATACATACAAACATACATACGTGTGTATATCAGATACAAACACAGTTTAAAGGAAAAGCTTTGAAGCCCACTCAAAACCTGCACGTCACTGCCTTAGTTACCTCAGGAAAGGTAAACTGGCATAAATGTGAATCAGTCACATTTACAAAGCTGATACACACTTACCAGAAGACTTTACCAAGACCTCTGACGAAAGTGGGGGAGTGAGAAGCTTCAGTTGTCCTTTTCCCTTCCACTCAAGAACTGTCTGCACTAAAGAGGATTTGCTGCCACGACTGTACCACCAACCTTCCCCTTCAAAGAGCAAGTTCATACCAGCGAACGCGTGCTTTTGCTGTTAAACTTTTATTCCAGTCCCATGAATGGAATAAACTGATCTGACAAAAGGTCTGTAAGCTGTGAACACTATCAGGCCTTGCTCGCCTTCCCAAAGGACTGCCAGTTTCCAGGTGAATCTTGTGCGGTTCTCAGTCCTCCAACCTAACAAGACACTGCAGGACCACCGAGTGCCGTCCTTCACAGACAGGCAACAGGCTTATTATCTGGCAAGATGTGAAGGCTTTTGAGAAGCAACAGACTGGAATTAAGTCTCCTCTTTGTGGGCTCGCTGGGGGAATGCTTTATTGGCAGGAATACTGGGTAAAGGACGGCCTTTTCCCAACTGGCAGTGGTCAGTGAGGAAGAGCTGGCTTATTTACTTCTACAGGTGGTTGAGAGCTGTGAACCCCCAACAGCAAGATTCAGCCAGCAGGTATACCCAACTTGGGAACACGACCTGAAGACAATTCAATGCTTATTGACTAGGTCCATTATTAATGTGTTGGTTTTGTAAATCTTGACCTTAGTCAACAAGCTCCCAAAGCTGTTTATTCCTTAGATGTATCTCCTATTGGCAACTGCCTTCCTCCTTGTTTATCTACTTGGTCTCTCCACTTCAAAGTTTCTAAGATTTCCTTGACAGAAAACAATACACATTCACTGTACAGCACACATTTGTAATTATTAATAAAGGGTGGACTTTTGAACCTTTTTTCCATGTTCAGCTTGCTGGAAAACACAACAGGAAACATGTTTGAAGGTTGGTCTGAAACACTCAGCAAAGCAAAACAAAAAGCCCTCTTGAACTAGATAAACAACAATAGCAGAAAGCAGGCACAAAGGATTTCGTATCTGCCTTGAAAACTATAGAAGAGCATCCTTCAGAAGCTTTGCGCTAGCATTATTCAAAAAACATATTTTGTCTACATTTCCCTTAAATACTTCTGTCCAAAAGTAAATTCAATTAGAACATTTCAGGCTTCAGACAGGAAATAATGTCATGATGATGTGTGGGACACCAGGGGCTTCCATTCTCAACTCTAAATTGGGTTTGTACCCCCATGCAACAAAAATGTCTCCCTTCTTTACCACTATTTCTACAGAAATCAACACACATGTAGCAGACCAACCCAGATGCACCAGACTCATAGTGCAATACTGTAAGCGAAATTGGGACATACGCTGTTGTAACATCTATGACTTGCAGGCCTCAAAATCAGGCCTGCACAAAAACTCTGACAGAGCTGTCAGATAGCCAGGAATCACAGGCAAACCTAGAAAAACAAAAATAAAAGATTTAAAAAGAGGATTACAGGTACCACAGAGGAGAAGTAATGGATGATTAGAGCTCTTGGCCATGAGAACCAGGAGAACGTGTTGAATATGAAGAACATAGACAGAAGACACCCAAATTAACCCACCCGCAATACATTGCAGCAACATTCCCTCCTAAACAAAAGTATTTCCATTTTTTAGCCATGAAGTTTTCCACTATAAAAATATCATTTTAGAGGAAAACTGGAAATTTTCATAGAGGCTGTTGCACGCAAATACAATTTCCCTTTCAGCAGAAACCTTCTGACCAATTATAACTTACATATTAAGCGCATGCCACAGAATAATCCCAGAAGTCCTCGAAATAAAATAAAATACCTTGATTTGTTTCAAAAAACTCCACTGGTAGGAAGCTACTGCAATGCACAATTTCTGGAAGAAGCGGACACTGTTTTCCAACATGATCAGTGCTGGATAGCATTCACTCTTTAAATCAACACCTCATTTGTTGGGGACTGGCCCTTTGGGCATTGCAGCCTTCCAGCCTGTGTAGCATCCATCTGCTCTAGGTCACGATTCCAAGTATCTGTAGCCAGTCACAATTCCAAGTATCAACATATCTAGCTTTAGTAACTTATTCTTTCTGAAGATCAGTTCCAAGGTCTTGCCTTTGAAAAGTCCACAGATGTTCCAGCTGAACAGGTGAAACAGAGAACTAAACAGAGAAGGCCCAACAAAATAGGCTCTACGAATTTATTTGGCCTAACTTGAATAGAAACAAACCAAACCACCTTTTTTATTTTCAGTAATAAGCATACATAATTGTGTACAAAATTGAAATGTAAGCAAATGTGTACAAAACTCAACAACTTTGTTCTTGTATAAAATTTCCAAATGAAGTAATATTAAAACTTCAAGCCACGCAAGAAGAACCAAACTGCCTGCTAGCCAGCTATTTCCTCTACTTCATGTTAACTTGTTTGCAACACTTGGAAAGATAAAACAAGCTGTCAGCATAAATCACAAACATTTTTCACTGTGACAACCGTAACAGTATGCCAGTCTCTCCAGCAACAGGCAACTAGGAGGAGAGGTAATTAAAATGTCAAAGACTAGAAAAAACATTCTTCTGAGTTTACTTTAAGAGATCAACTACTCCTAAATACCTGAGTTCGAAGTGGGACTGGGGAAGGCCACTGTTTAAGGTGGCTGAGGTTGCTTTTTCTAGAGAAGTTGAAATTAACACTAAACACGGGTCTTGCTCACAAAAAGACAAATGTTCACATCAGTACATCTGACGAACTGCAGTACTGTACACATTGAATTCTAATAGTCATCCTGGCCAAAAAACTGTGGACAATGAACAAATGCTAACGCTTAGTGTCCTTTTCTCAAACTCCTGTATGTTCCATGTTAGCTTCATTAAGAAATACGAAGAACTTTTTGGTAACAGGTTAAAAGCAGTAAGCAGAATCATAGAATCATTAAGGTTGGAAAAGACCTCTAAGATCATCGAGTCCAACCATCAAGTAGTAAAAGTAACTTGTTGTTACAGCACTGTGTTGCACTGACAATTCATACAGTAACATAAACAAATATACCACAGTTGCCTTTAAGATAGCTGGTTAAAATCAAGCAACTGAGGTGTTTGGTGAATGATGGTGTTGCCCCTGAACACTGTCCCAGGTCATACTGCGTGACTGCAGCAGAATACCTTGAAAAGTAACACACAGGTTGCATAAAAAAAATAATTATCTCAGTTTCAAGAGGTGCCACTGTAAAAAAAACCAAAAACCCACATGGCTGTTGCGACATAGTGAATTAAGACATAACTCTCAGATATAAAGGACGTACATTTTCAACACTGGTTTAAATATTGAAATTTTAAATTGGGATGGCAAGTCCTAAAAGTTGGGCTGTATTAGTGGTAAGTGAAAGGATGCTGCATGATATCTACAATCACAATTTTTTAAAATGTACACTACAAACTATAAAAAAATAAATCATTTTACAGAACAGTTTCTCTACAACAGGTGGGAGAGATTATGCCTTGCCCCAGAAATCCTTCCTCTTCTGAGCTCGTTCCAGTATCTGAGATGCAAGCGAGCTAGATGCTGCCGAGCGAGCAGAAATCTGAGACAACCTGTCATCTGTGGGGAAAGCAACAAGGCAAAAAGTAAATAGGAAGATTAAATATACATATTAAAACACAATTGACATTCATGGCAGACTTTGAAAGTGCAAATATTTTTATGCCCTTTTTCAAAATGGATGCTAAAATAGTACCACAATACACCTTAATTCTATTACTTGGTAACTGACATGCTGGAGAAGAATCTCACTAGAAAGCTACTAGGTAAGTTTAGGAGAGCTACGTGCCCAACTCTTGACAAACTCCAGAATGATATCCCTACTGTCACCTGGGAATTGCCCAATTCTCCAAGTCATCTTTACATTTACTCTCCTGTGTCAGAAGACCTCAGAAATCGTTCCTCTGCAACTGAAGTCTGTATAGACTAGACTCTGATAATGACATATTCATGAAAGCAACCCACCGCTTCAAGCAAAGCAGACAACCTTAGAATAACACGACTAAAATATCAGAACCTATGTTGCCGCAAGAGCCCTTCTGTGCCAAAACCAGCTAGTTTACCACAAGCTGTTAAAAGGAATGTGTCTTCTGAAGAGAACAGGAAGTTTAACACAAAGACAACAAGAAGCATGCTTTAAAAATGTGCTTTTGAAAGGTCTTCCTTTCAAATACGGGGTCCACTTCACACCCAGCAGAACTCTTAAAATTAAGCAGCCTGGATACTGCTTCTCTGATAAAGCACAACATTATACTTCTTTAACATCATTATTAAAATGTTGCTACAGCTCTGTCAAGATGCTCTCTATGAAAAATGACCTTAATTACACCCATTCTCCTGCAATGGATTAAAAAGAACTGTTTCACTACTTTCCAGCCCACCCTACCAACAAAAAAACAACAAAAAATTCCACAACTCAATCCTAACAGGACCTGTACTTTGTCGGTGTTTCAATTAACTTTTCAGCAGCGTTTCTGAATTCTTGAAATACAGTGATCCAGACAGCCCGTAACAGGCTCACACGCTATGCGTAACAACTATATCCCCGCATATGAGAAAACTGCTAACTGCACTTCTGCAAACAGGCATGTCATTGGAATAACTCCCAGGTTAGACTGTACATGAACAAATACGGGCATATGAAATATCTATGAGCTGGCACTTTGCACCTGTTTCTGAAAGCTCACACATCATCACTCAGCTCACAGGAAAAAAAAGAAAAAGAAACAGCAGCTACAGCATTTAATCTGTGTGTGGCAAGCTTGTGGGAAGCTGCAGAGTACTATAGGATTTTGCATGTTTTACGTAGGTACACAGATGCTTGGCTGAGCCATCTGCACAACCCACACATTTTCCAGCCAACTGCAATGAGTAAAATAGAGAATCGGCCTGAACCTTGGTTAAAACCAAGGAGCAAACAAGCCTAAGGGGTACAGAAAAAAGCATTTGGTTGCTCTAGGGTATATCTATAAATAAACTGCAATCAGATAAGAGCTTGCTCTGCCCATACTCTAATCTGAACCAAACACAGGTGATTGCGACTAGCACAACACCACACCAAGCTCAACCTCATATACCATGCTAAGAAACAATGTATAGCTGAGGCTACAGTGCCTTTGGTTGACTCATACTACTGAAAGAGTTTATTTGTGTCTGCCCACAAAAGGGCCAAGAAGATGCACTGGTGAGCTGTGCACTGGCTGCTCCCCTAGATTAACTTTACAGCAAACAGAAAAAAAGGCCAAAACAGCAATCAGAATAACAGGATGCCATAAGTACCCCTAATACACTGAGCAGAGGAACAGGTGTGAAAATTAAAGTCAGAGGAATCATTTTATGCTGCATATCTGGTCCTCAAGTCTCACACACAAAATCTTTATCTTAAGATTTTTGGTATCTTTTAAAAGTTGCATCCAAAGTTACTGCAGCTGCAGCCTGGGCTGTGAGCATTTTGCAGTTTGCTTCTGTTGCTATCAACACAAAGGCTTAAAAAATGTGTGAGGAGGAAACGATTTTAGGTATGGAACTGAGCAAGCTATAGTAACCACATGGAGCCACAATGGTCTATTTAATTTTCAGCCGTGTTTAATGGTTTATTTGTACTAGAATATACCTTCATAGTCACACTTCAGATTACTAGGATGAACATTTTCAAATTGTTTTGATGAAACAATGCAGTAGTTATTCATGCAAACACATAAACCAGTATTACTTACTACATTCAGAAACCTCCCACATTAGTGCAAAAGTTGAAATTAATCTAGGTAATAGACACATGATATGCAATAATACTTTGGGACAAGAAATACCTTCATCATTACAGTTTCTTTCCTGAAGGGGTAACTGGAAAGATCTCATTTTTGGATTGCCAACAATCCCTAAGACAAAAGGTCAAAGGCACAGTTTTGAATCATTTCAAAATAGACAAAGGATAATATTTCATTTTAGAACATTTTAAAATGTTACAACATTATTTTCAAAACATGTCTTATAAATAGCAAACATACCAAAAACCCACGAGACTCCTTTACTCTAAGCTGAGGTAAAATAAACTTACTCCACTGTATTCTTCTCAAGGCACCTATCTTTGGCAGATGCTACAAGTTACTTAGTGAACTGCACTCAAGGTGCAGAGCTAGAACACAGCACTCTAACCTCATTCCGAGGAAATTCTCTGGATTTCACCATCCCACTTAACCTGACAACTGCCTGCTCCATTCTAGAATGGAAATACTACTTTAGTTTAGCTAATCTTTATAATAAAAGGACCAGAATTGTGGGACCTTAAGCAGCTATAGAAAGTCTTTCTGGAATGGAGACTTAAGCACATAAACTTTATTTTGACTAAGGGGCAAAGGATTCTTTTATCAAATTTATGTCCCCAGTACCCCTAAACATTGTTAAAAATCTTTGAAATGCTCCAGCACAAATTCCTCCTCAGCCAAGAAATGGCTTTTCTCAATATCCAATAAATCTTTTATAGATAGCTTTTTTTGTGTCCATATCCTGCAGAAATATTTAAGGAGCTTCTCTCTCAGAAATCCACAACTCCTGCAAAATAATACCACACTATAGAGGTCCCCAGTTACACACTGCTGCTGGTAACTGCAGCTGGAAAAGTGTCACAGCATCCAGTTGTAGCCTAAAGTTTAAAAATTATAACTGTTCATGCTAAACCAAATTATTCTCATAATTAGTAAGTACTTATTGAAATTAATAAGCCAAAATTAGACACCAGACCACTAGAATACAATGATATTAGTGAAATCTGAAACTAAGGTGGAGAGTTGTGCACATTTCCTCAGCAAGGCTAAACATATAGTAGAAAAGCTTTTGTTTGCAAACAAGACGTTCTTTGTAGAGTCTGTAAGGCAGCAAGCTCAGCACTCTCTTGGCCTGAACACTGCACGGTAGCCATTTCCATCCTGCAGCACACTAACACAGCCAGTTAATACAAAAAACCCACCATTATGCTGGAATTCTGGATCCTTGAGCGTCCCTTGAATACGACAAGAGGGACTCCAGCAAGGCATAGAGCAGCTTTTGGCTGACTTCAGCGCAGGAGGTGTAGAGGAATGCTCTCGACGGGCTGAAGCAAGAGGAACTTGCTCATCAGAAACACTGTTAGGAGGCCACTGATCCTGCCTGAGTGGCAGAGGATCCAAAGTTCCTAGCCCAGCAGGTGGAGAGGTAAGGAGTGAAACAGCTTCCACTTCCACATCAGGCTAAAACACAACAGAAAGAACAAAAAACCACACAAAAACCCAACATCTCATATAGAATCATAGAATCAGAATAGTTTGGGTTGGAAGGGACCTCTAGTCGTCTAGTCCAACCCCCCTGCAATGAGCAGGGACATCTTCAACTACATCAGGCTGCTCAGAGCCCTGTCCAACCTGACCTTCAATGTTTCCTGGGATGGAGCGACCACCACCTCTCTGGGCAATCTGTTCCAGTGTTTCACCACCCTCAGCATAAAACATTTCTTCCTTCTATCTAGTCTAAATCTACCCCCCTTTACTTTAAAGCCATTCCCCCTTGTCCTGTTGCAACAGGCCCTGCTAAAAAGTTTGCCGCCATCTTTTTTATAAGCCCCCTTTAAGTACTGATAGACTGCAGTAAGGTCTCCCTGAAGCCTTCTCCTCTCTAGGCCCAACTCTCTCAGCCTTTCTTCATAGCAGAGGTGTTCCGTCCCCCTCATCATTTTCGTGGCCCTCCTCTGGACCCGCTCCAACAGGTCCATGTCTTTCTTATGCTGAGGGCTCCAGAGCTGGACGCAGTACTCCAGGTGGGGTCTCACCAGAGCAGAGCAGAGGGGCAGAATCACCTCCCTTGACCTGCTGGCCACACTTCTTTTGATGCAGCCCAGGATACGCTTGGCCTTCTGGGCTGAAAATACTTTTTTCTTATAGGTATGCTGTGATTTTTGAATCCTCATACAATCTGTC
Organism: Pygoscelis adeliae; assembly: GCF_000699105.1. Classification (NCBI taxonomy): domain Eukaryota; kingdom Metazoa; phylum Chordata; class Aves; order Sphenisciformes; family Spheniscidae; genus Pygoscelis; species Pygoscelis adeliae. Next base: position 7,435,410 of record NW_008825108.1, on the reverse strand, counting down.
AAAGCAGAACCACTTCCCATAAGAACACTCAGCCGCAACTGTCTTCTGGCAACTGAGATCTGTGACCTCTGGCTACCAAGCAGCTTCAGTGACACACTGCCATGACTGTTCCGCGACACACTGCCATGACTGTATACAGCCTTCCAGTACAGATGCTTACATATGCAGCAAATGTTGGCTTTACACTGTTACACTTCTCATGAGGGTACTGGAAGAATAAGTATTTCAAGCTTGTGAGAGAGCTTAAAGAAAATCTATTCCTAATAACAAGCATTTAACATGGTCTGAAAGTAATCTAGTCAGGTCAAACCAAAAGCTTATTCTCTTCACAGCAAAAAACTGTTTTCTTAGATTTTAAGCCAACATAACCAACTTCTCATGCAATTGTGCCTGCTTCTATTACAGAACTTACTACAAAGGATGTATGGACTGAAATATTAGCTGTCTTTGTAGAACTCAGACTAAGCACAACTTGACAAAAAAACCACAATATTGAGAGGAAGACAGAAACATTTAGGAGTTGTTTAACTATTTTTCTTTTAGTAACTATGCAAGCTGCAAAGTAAAAGGAGCACAAAAGTAAAGGAAAGGGAGAATGAAACTACTATGGCACATTACCGTATCTTGTACATAGGCACCCAACCTCTCCTTGTTGAATTTCTTTCAAGTCAAGGAATCTGGAACTGTGCCCTATGTCAGTGGCAAGCTACAGTAACGTTAATGGGGAAATCAACAGCTCCTGATGGCAACTTTTTTTTTTTAAACAGATCCTGTGCATTTAGCACAAAAAGCCAAAATGGAGCTCATCCAATCTCACTCCAACAGCCTCAACTCCTTTGCTTGATACCCCCCAAAAAATTACTTATTCAGACATCAGCCTTTTTTAGTCACAGATGCTGAGAATTTTAGAATAGTAAATAGCAACTCAAGAAAAAGATCTATTGAATAAATTATTCAGAATTACTTAAAAAGCACATTCCTAAAATGAATAATGGTAAGTCTTTTTTCTGGCTCACCCGGAAGGACCTTCTTTTTGAAGGTTCTCTTGCACCTCGCTTAGCTGAAGAAGGGTCTGTTCCTAAACCTTGTGTTCGCTGCTGTGAAGATGAAGACTTGAATTTAGGAGGAGACACTAGAACTGCACCTCCTGTTGTAGTGGAGAAGATGAAAAATGCTTTATTACCTTAAATAACCTAATAAATTAATTCATACATGTCTTTTCTCTTTAGTTCTTGAAATACTGCTTTGCATTTAAAAGTCTTTTTACCAACAGTTGGGGTAGTGAGATCATGATGAGTCCTGTGAGCTCCACCAAGTGCTCTCAGCTTCGGAGTAGGAAGCCTGCCACCTGTCCTTGAGGATACAGAAGAAGAATCTGACACAGCTGCAGAAGAATTCAATACTAAGGTATTCTCACTGCAAAAAATGAGATATAATTAAAGGATTAGCTAAGGACTCAGAAGTCTTGCACTCAAGTTTTTTGTTTCTAATACATTCCTACAATGAAGCCTAAGGCAAGACATTTAGGGCCATAAAACACTAACAGCCTGTAGCTAAAACATCCGCTTGCAATGGGGAGTCCTGGATTCCAGCCCTTGAGCCTCAGTTGCTGTATTTATTTTTTTTTTTATGTAACTGGATAAAATACATAAACAGTCTCAAGCTGCAAATTCAGGCTCCCTCTGTCCCAATAAACCTTGAATGTATTGCTGCACAGTAGCAAAGACTCAGCAGGAGGGCTGGAAAGAGTACTCACCCAGAAAAACTTTGAAACTGCTTGCCACCTTAGAGGTGGGAATGTGGGTTTGACTCTTTTCAGTCAATGTGGTGGAACTGAAACCAAGTATTCCACATTTATGTAACTGTTCTAGCCCCCAGGTTATTAAATAAATCAGCACTACCACTTCTGTCTTCTTCCTCCAGATGCATTTCAAAAGGAGGTGGCGGCATACCCACACTGTGCAAGGAACCTGATCCTATTACTGCATGCTAGGCACGCTCTGAGGACATCTAGGCAAAGAATGCCTCATTTCGAGCTCTCAAGCAGGCTTAGATAACATGCAAGTGTTAAGCTGCTCTGCATGGCCAAGTCCAGAGCATATCTCAGCACACGCACAACCACATTGCAGGATGACAGAAAATCTTCAACGTCAATCAGAGACATATCTATGAACTAGATAATCTCCAGAATTAGACAGAAACTTAAGAAGGTTTTCAGGATGATGGTTTTGAAAGCCTGCATTTAATTTCTATTTGAGTCTAGCATCTCAATCTTTCTTTGCCTGGGTTTTGCATACAGGATATTATCACCAAAGACGACAACTGCAATTCCTTACCTTCGATTCATGCTGCAACACCAAAGATAAAACCCAATGAGGAATACAAAATGCTTAGATGGTATGGTAACAAGGGCCAAAGTTACTCAGATTTAAATAGCTATCAAACTAGAATATTGTTCTACTAAAAAAAGTATGCAAAACTTGCACAGTAAAAAGCTAGAGACTTTTCTAACTAGATATAATTTGGATCTTTCAACTGTCAAATACAGTACTATGCACAGTACTATGCACATACTGAATTGATCTCTCATTATTTCTAAATACCCCTCCACCTTTTTCCCACCTGTGCTCAGTAACATAATCACCGGTGATTACTGGATGAGAGGTTTTTTTCCCTCCCAAGTCCTTTATCTTTGCCCATGAATTTTTTTAAGAAAAACAGATGCTTAAGTACAAGATTAGCATGTAATCTACCCTTCCAGTTTTATCAGTCCTATGCTGTCAACTTGAAGCAGATTGTGAGCTTTAATTTTCACTACACTTGGCTGCTGTGTAATGAACAGTCTGTTCTAAGAGGCCCATACTGCAAATTTTATAGTTTTGGAAAAAAACATTAGAATTGTTCATGCTTCTACAAACTTCTGTTCTGCAAGTTAAAAATCCAGTATTCTTAATGATAGATCCATTTCCATCAACCAGCTCAATGTCTTGAACTTTCTTATTCCTTATCATATTGTTAAAAACAAAAGTAGTCTCACACCAACTTATACTCTCTTAAGTAAATCTGATTTAAAAACAAAAATTAGTTAACCTACAAATTTCTGAGATGTTAGAGGAAAAAATTATATATATACACCACAAAACTTTTCAGTTTTACCCTTCAATTTTCTTATCTTCATTGGCATCCTTATTGTTTTTTTCTAACCGCTGAGCCGCGACTACAGCCTGTTCATCTTGTTTTTCTTCCTCTTCTGTTGATTGCCGATTCTCCCTTTCTTCAGCACCTTCTTGTCCACCCCAAACTAAACGCCTTTTGACTGGAACAGTTAAAGCATCTGACATGTCTTTCTTCTCAGCGCTGTCCTGGTGTGGCTGTTCTCTGGAGTCAGGCTGTTGCAGCATTTTGGGGCTTGGTGCAGTCTCTTTTTCAGACACTCTAGGTAACAAAGAAAGCAGTGTTTCATACCATTGATTTGCATGATATACATGTGTCTATGTAGAACACATCCATCCAGCTCAGTCCTTTGCCAAAAGTACAACTCAGATATTAAAAAGTGGTACAGTCGACATAATGAATGGTTAAATTTCCACTAAAGTTTTAACTGATGTTTAAGCATAACCCATTTTTAAACTAGATTCTATGAAAACTCTTTCTGGATTACCATTTCCAAAAATGTAATGTAAAATTAGGGCTCTATTTCCAAGTTAAACAACAAGTTACATTATCAGAAGTGCTCAAAAAATAACTAGTTCCATGCATAGGGACTGTCTGATGCCACAATTTTGAAAGCCAAGCAGTTTAGAAGACTCCTTTTCAGGCACAACTTTTGAAAGTCTTAAACTCTCAAATGCTCACAGAAATCAGTGCAAATTAGCCTAGTGCACAGAAATGAGAGCAGTAAGAGGATCTGTATTTCACAGGCAAAAAAACAAACCAGTAAACCAAAACATTTACACCATACTTAGTATCACACATTATAGCGTAATACTCTTTTACGTGTCATCCCCCAACCCTTATTAGAAATACAGTCATGCAAATGGGTGGATCTCTCCCACACACACAAGTAGTGCACATACAGCAGTCTAAGTGGACTACAGAGGCATCCAAAGCACTGTTTTTAAATATCAGATCTCAGAGAAGACACAAATGGCTTTTTTTTTCTCCTTGCTTGAGCAATAGCTGTCTGTACATTTTACTAAAATACTAATTCTGAATTTTCGTAGCAAGGGATTTAGTATCTGCCAATTGTGACGGCCTTCAAAGACAGGAGAAAATGGATGTACACCATTCCAGTTCCTCAGTCTTCATCTCAGAACTAAACAGTGTCTAAGATTCAACCACAAGATTAATTAATCCTGACAAGAACATTGATAACATCTGAGTAGGCAAAACATATTTCATATCATTCCAGTGGAAAGAATAATATTACTTCAGTATGACTTACTGCGAAATTCCTCCAGACTTGATGAGACTAAGGTTGCCACACTAAATATGCATTTGCGGAGAATTATAAAAGAGTAACTTTCTCTTCTTTCAGAAGACTGGACTGTGCCTCATTTTCAATTTGAGCACATATCAACTGATGTATCTGTGAAAAGGTAAATGCCCTCATCTGTTCTAGAGAATTTACATATCACAGGATCGTAGAACAGCCCAGGCTGGAAGGGTCCTCGAAAGACCATCTGGTCTAACCTTCCATGGGGAAAGGGAGCCTAGATGAGATTATTGAGCACCCTGTCCAATCGCATCTTGAATACAGTCAAACATCCAAGATCTCACAGCTATGCTAAGCCTACATTCAGCATTTTGCTCTGTTTCAAAGCTGCAGAATAATAGGCAGGAATGACCACCTTACCCGGCAAGATCTAGTGCTCTGATGTTGTTGCTGATGCCTTCTTCTGAACTGGAATTTGAGGACACATCCCAAAGACTGTTATTATCGGACAGGATCTGATTGAGATGGTATCGGGAGAAGTGTGTTCCCTCTACTCGTTGCCTGTAAGCTTTTGCTCTTTCTCGAAGTTCTCTCACCTACACATCAAGGTTTCACAAGTTGCACGTCTGTTTAAAGTTCATTAATAGGCTATTATAAAGTACTTGCATTAGCTAATGGCAGCTACAGGAGAAAGGCAAATTACTCATAATACAGGGCCACCCACAGCACAAAAATTGCATGCCGCAGTAAATGCAACAAAAGGAAAGCAAAAATAACAAAAGTGTGTATTTAGTAAGCATGTTTGAGCCATGAAGCCAAAGCAAAATTGTCAATTATTCATTCAATGATCACAAAAAGTTATGCAGCAACTATGAATAAGTTTAGTGCTGGATTCTAGCTTTTCCATCAGCGCTCAGACACAGTGCTCCAAACACTGAAACAGGAACTTAGGTGCAACCAACCTCCATATACCACATGGAATTTAGGGTGTTTTGAGATGCCTAAGGAGAGGAATACAGAATTATTTTTAAATTTATTTTTCTCTCAACACTGTATTGTTACTATCACCCTTCTAACTTTATTTCAGTCTAAGTAAGAAATTAAACACTAAAAACCTGTCAACATAGCTCTATGCTGCCTCCCTGAGATTCAGTAAAAAGCTGTAAAACAAATACATCAGCACTGGTATTTCACCAGTTTTTGCCAAGCCTGAGGAAATTAATTTAGATTTCTAAGCATTAACACTAAAAAATACATTCACCACCAATTTGTTATTATTTCAAGTCAACAGATCGATGTGCATGTGTAATACTGAGTTTGTATGCTGGGAACACTGCAACCGTCTCTAGCTTAATCTTATCTCAGTGAGGAGCTGATGACTACATGAGAACTCTTGGTGCATGTAAGACATAATATCAAAATCATTCCTTCTAGGCTATCAGTAACTGTAAGAATGAGATACAAAACTGTTCAGATGTCAGGTTTAGTCTTAAAAAAAACAGAAGTGATAAGCCCTCTCTTTAGACATTATACTGCTGATTATACACTAGCATTTTTATGCTTAAAACTAGTTAAACACTCACACTGTCTTGTGTCTTTCACCCAAACACAATTAAAGTGCAGGAAGAAAAAGCAACAACAAATTGTTATTAAATTATGTTTAAATTATTAAAAATAACTCTGTGATATTGTTGTGTGAATTCTGGCTCACTAAAAAAATGGTTCACAGGAAATAAGTATTTTGTCAAAGAGCAGGAAAGTAATACTGACACTTCCTTTAGCATATTTTCATAGCTTTTCTTATTTATTCTTCTTTCATGATAGCCTTCGCATCATTCTTCCTGCGAGGAACAGAGTTGCTGGGCCAAATTCCGCTAAACTCACTAAAAGTAACTGAACGCAGCAGATGGAAATCCACTTAGCCCACACCAGCTAACATCCCACAATTTGACCCACTAAACTTCCAAAGAATAGCCTATTAAAAACACATGCTTGTCATTTTAAGAGGGGAGTTTAAAGTTTGAGGTGCAAATGATTTACTGGATTATTCACTTTAAGTAGAAGAATGAAAAATTAATTATGATTGCCACAACAGAAGGAATATAAATCCAGAGCAACAAGACACTGCAGGGGGAGGAAGAATACTATGTCTCCAGTGAATTGTGAAGAAGTACAAAGGACAACCGTCTCCTTCAGTGACTCAGCGGGCAGCATTATCTCAGCAGGACACAGGCCCCAGAGAGTCCTACTGTGATTATGAATTGCCCGCACTAATTTTTTGAAAGCATAATTCAAAGAGATTTTTTCATTTGACTGCTGAAAAGCACCCCTTAGTAATATATTGTAGAGTAGCAGTCTAGGAGTAATCACTACGGCTAAGGTCATACCAGGATTCTATTATGGTATTTGCCTGTTTGGGCACAGAACTTCAGAAAGTCTGCTTTGGACCCAAAGTTACCCATGTGCTGTCTCAACTAAGGGAGAAACCAGACTGGATCAGTCAGAGCTTATCATCTAATCACGCTAAATGAGAGATGTTCTGTAGGCACCTTTGGCAGGGGGGGATTCTCAACAACCCACCAGACGTAGAGGTTAGATACAGCTTTGAAGAACATTTCTCTTCATGTCACTGCATTAGTGTGGGAACAGGTATGGAATCATGTAGAAACCAAAAGGACTGTTGGGCAGCCTATGCTGGGAATGGCCAAAGTACCTTTGTTGCTTTACAATAAAACTGATGCACTTGACACTTTTTTCAAGTTACGCATTCTTTCATTAATCTGCTGTTAACATACTTCTCAAATGGCTAGATTCTTTCTTATGTCTCAACTGTGAATGAAATATTTTATTCAGTCCTATTTTAGCCATGCTGGATCCCATCTTGTAGTTCTTAGAACAAAAATATTGATGTATGCTACCAAAAAAAAAGCCTGGCCAAGAATCGGGTCTATCAGGATTTTTATTCTTGTATTAACAGAGGTTTCAAGAATTAAGCTTGGTTTTCTTCCAACCTGTCTTGAAGACCAGAAAATTCCAAGCTTTAACCTTGCCCTGTGCTTTCACTACACCCACAAAAAGCTTCTTATTAAGAATTACAACCCTCAATGATATATATGGAAATATTAACAAGAAAATAGCAAATTAAAAAAAACTCCATATAGAAAAAATCCCACACAGTAACACATTTACACAAGCTAAATATTATTCCTTGTCTACTAGCAAAACTAGTTTTGATATGCTGTACTGGTTTTGGCTGGGATAGAGTTAAATGTCTTTATAGTAGCTCCTATGGTGCTACGTTTTGGATTTGTGCTGAAAACAGAGTTGATAACAAAGGTATGGTTTAGTTATTGCTGAGCAGTGCTTACACAGGTTCAAGGCCTTTTCTGATTCTCACCCCACCCCACCGGCGAGTAGGCTGGGGGTGCACAAGAAGTTGGGAGGGGACACAGCCAGGACAGATGACCCCAACTGACCAAAGGGATTTTCCATACCATACGACGTCATGCTCAGCGTATAAAGCTGGGGGAAGAAGAAGGGGGGGTGGTAGGAGGGGGGGGGGGGGGGGGGGGCATTCAGAGTGATGGCGTTTGTCTTCCCAAGTAACGGTTATGCGTGATGGAGCCCTGCTTTCCTGGAGACGGCTGAACACCTTCCCTGTCTGCCGACAGGAAGTAGTGAATGAATTCCTTGTTTTGCTTTGCTTGCGCACATAGCTTTTGCTTTACCTATTAAACTGTCTTTATCTCAACCCACGAGTTTTCTCACTTTTACCCTTCCGATTCTCTCCCCCATGCTACCAAGGGGGAGTGAGCGAGCAGCTGTGTGGGGCTTAGCTGCCTACTGGGGTTAAACCACGACATATGCTCACAGGCATGTGATTTAAAGTATAACAGAGACAGGAGAAATTCAGGTAATTCCAATTATAAAAGTCTCTCTCTATAAACTCATAGTAGGATCTAATGTAGGCACGCATACATAAAAATGTGCATGTAATCTAAGCACATTTGTCATAAAATATTCATTATTACAGTCTTAAAATGAATTTGGCTCTTCCAGCTACCCAGCACAACTCCTTCATTTAGAAGGCCCTAAAAATCCTAGTAATTCTTTTTTGAATTCTTCATGCCTACTGCCGAGTGACTTCTTTCTAGTTTCCTGCAATTCCCTTGTCAGCAAGAAAATCTCCATGGAAAAGTCAGACATATCCAAAACACTTATCTACAGTGTGGGAATTTCTTGGTTTCTCATATACTCTCATTAAATGCTGCATATATTTACTTCCTACATCTCTGACACATGACCCATAAAGGATCCTGCCTGGTAAAGCAGAACATCCACCCTCCACTTGCAGTCTCCTCATTCTTTCCATTGACTGCACTGCAGCGACTCCTCCCAGCTGGCTGTGCTGCAAACACAATATACTGCAAGGCAATGTGTCCCTCTCCCTTTACCTGCCTACCAGTCAGTTGCTCTTGAAGCTGAGCAATGCTCCTGACTGTTTTGAATGTTACTGATGCACCATCCAATCTCCACATGAAAGTCTTACATGCCAGAAAAATGACATAATATTCTACAGAAATATTCTGTATACCACTTAGTCAGGCTGCATGCAATAGTTCAGAATATTCTACAGCCTTAGTTACAGTAAATCTAGTGCATATATCAATACATATAAAAAATAAAAATATTGCTTGGTTTTAGTCTTCTAACATCCTCTTGAGGCTGTTTTCACAGAATGGATTCTCTCATGCATGTATACACAAAATCTGATTATGAATCATCGCATACTACGATACAGTTTAAACCCTGAGACCTATTTCTCATTGAGTATTTTGTATATATTCAAGATATTATTTCTTTTTGCCTAAAAAGAAAATTACTTGCTAGATTAAGTCCAGTGAGAAAACACAGAACTGAATGCTACCGCACTACTCCTGCAATTCTCAGAAAATGTTATTTTCAGAATCTCAGAGCCCAACACCCTAGAGCCATCCGCTCCACTCCCACCTTCCACATCAGCTTGGTCCCAATTGATGAGGAAACACATTTCCAAGTATTTGCCACACACGTAGCAGTGCACAGTGTCTCACAAAGGCTCCCTCTATCAGCTGGGAAAAGACTAAGTCAATTCAGTGAAATCTGACAGTTGCAGAACTAGCTCTAGCAGTTCCTTAGCACACTGCTAACAGTTTTGATTTACTTGACTAATTCAGGAAATCATACTCAATAATCCTGCTAAGAAATCCTGTGGTCCTGAAGCTGTTCAGCATTTTCAGAGTTCTGTCAAATGAGTTCCTATACAGTATAATACTGGTCGCAGTTACTGAATAAACTAGAAAATACTTAGACTGGCTGAAACTTGCAAGAGAAATTCTCAATTTTATGTTGTGTGTAACTGAATTCAGCTGACTGCTTTGAATGGATTCAGCATGGCAAGCTAACAAACTGAGCCTGACTATGAAGCTGACCTAGGCTGATACATATGTTGGCCTTTTCCTTTTATTCCCTTGGAATCTCCTATCATCCACTTCTGCATTTTGAAAACTTCTGCTTGTTAAAACTGGGCTGAACATCAACGCTGAGATTATCTGCTCCAAAAGACTCTGTTCTGAATGATTCTGATTGTAAGGGAAACAAAACTCCTCGTTTGCTTTGGATGTCACATTAATATATTCTTTGAGTCACGCCATCTCTTATTTTTTCTTGCTATATATTACACTGACTTGTCAGAACCTAATCCTCACCTTTGGGAGCTTGAGTCATTAGCATTACAATCTCAAAACTGTATCTTACAAACCCACAATTCAAAGTTTTTTGCATCTAAAAATCAAAATACAAAGCATACTGAGGCTTCAGATTTTTTTAAGAATACTCACCTGGCTGGGAACTTTACTCCTAATACGAGACCAAGCTCCATCTTTGTAGAAATACTGGCCTGGAGACAAAAATTTTGACCTATATTCAGTGTTCATCTTCCTAAGAAATCAAGAATGAGGAGAGGAAAAAAAGACAGAAAGAGTAAAGCTTGATATCCAGAATACTCTTTAAGAGCACTTTAAAAAGTTATATCAACAATCGTAAGTATACTTGCACTTAAATGCCAGGGCTGAGATGTGAAAAATGCATGCTTTGAAACACAGCTCATCTATACCAACAGAGCTAGGAAAGCTGTGAAAAAGCTCATTCACAGTTGGTGGCTCTTCAAGTAGTTATTCCTGTTGGTTTTTCCTCACAACCCTTCCACCAGAAGCTTTTGCCCTGACAGCCAAATCAGAACAGCAGACTATAATACACACGTAAGCCTCAATTATTTCAACGCAAAGTGCAGCACCTTGGTTTAAGTCACTGATGAAGGTGCATTTAAGTAAAAATGCTTGGTTTGGCACTAATGTGTCTGAGACATTTCCTTCTGTGAACTCCACTCCAAAGGTGCTCTGCGTATAGGTGGGGTGAACTGTTGGGGCTAGAAACAGCTGACTACCAGAACAATGGTCAGTATAATTCATCTAACTATGTCCTACTGGCTTTGATCTTCAAAAGGCCTCCGTACTTGAAAAGATGGATTCATTTACCCCTTCTGCCACACACATACATACACAGAAAAATTAACATCATCTAACCTATAGCAGGCAATAAGCAGTACTTCAAGTCCTTAAGCACTGAACTGTGGATTTATCAGCTTAAATCTAAAGAGGTTTTTGTTCTTAATCTCGCTTCAGAACATTACTAACTTTAATATATTCAGCATTGGGTGAAAAAGTCCTCTTTTTCAGTCCTTCTTCAGAAATAGATCATAAAAGCCTGAAGTCAGAGAATAAAATGCACCTTGTAAAAAGAAAAATACCAAGGCAAAAAACCCTTATTATTCAAAATTTCTTTCCGTACGTCCCTTTCTTTGAAACTGACAGAATTCCTTCAGTTTTGGTTGCAACACTAATGGATTAGCTCAAAAAAAACATCACTGCTGTGCCTTGATCCCAGTCATTCTGCTGCAAAAGCAGGCCATGCAATGCAGCTTGCATACAAAGTGACAGTCCTGTCTGCATATTGAGAACTTGCACATTTTGACAGCTATTTGCCCAGTGACTGCTTTGGAAACTTTTGTCTTGTGCTACCACACTGAAGGCATAAGAGGCAGAAATTTGTCCTTAAATTAAAAAAGACATAGCAAATGATCAAGAACTTTACACACTGCTCACTGCAAAATTGACTACAATCTACGTCAAAGATCTACGAAACCCAAGGAGTTAAAGGTTTTAACTACACTATATCCACTCATTTTTTCATAAAGCAATTTTATTTCATAGAATTTTGGGTGATCGCGTTGTAATTATCTCCCAATATCCAACAGCATTCAGACCTAGGTAAGTCTCCTCCCCCATCTTTAATCTAATGCCTTAACATTGCCAGAAAGTCATGTGAATGAAAGCAATCGCTGGGACACACATTAAGCACAAAGACAGCAGAGATGGATTAATTTTATGCATTGTAAAACCTACATCCATTCTGGGCTTTTATTTCTCTTGGCATATCTCAGATGTGTAGAAAATGGAAACATGGGTTCAGTTCCTGCAATATAGGTATGTGGCAGAAGAAAAAGATACTTTGATAGCGCTCAGCAACATACAATTTCATTTTATTTCCACGCTTGTCAGATTACCCTAACTGGGACAGATTTCTTTACTTCCCTTTACCTCGTGTTTGCTTTTGTTACTCTGGGACAGAAGGTGGTACGGACTAGAAAAAGCAGACATCAAGTACAATCATCACAGTTTTAAGGCATGGAGCAAGCACAGGAGAGCAGTTTGAAAGGTGACTACAACTTCCAAAGCACTCGCTGAAAGTTTAGTAGCAGCACTGCACCAATTTAATTTCATTCATGTTAAGTTTATTAATAATATTATCATTTCCTCAGAAGGTTCAACTGAACGAATGTGGTTACAAAGCTTCCACTTCCACTGCCTGCGGAGAAGGGGATGGAAATTAACACCAGGTTTAGATGTACACACAAGAAGCTCAATCCCAGCGCTGCGAGGGGGCGTTTGCCCCTGCAACTGTAGCATGGCGTGGTTAAAGGTCCTTTGTCCATCATTCTAAATATTAGGCTGCTGGACACCTATTCACTAGGCTAGGTTTTCCTATTTTATACATACCCACGACTTGTATGTAAAGAGAGGGGCTTTGGACTGATATGTTGCTTATTTTTTTGTTTAGGATGTTTCTGTTCTGATCTCCCTTGTTTTGCTGCATCTTCTGCTGGCTTTTGAAACGGTTCTTCCCTCTTACTCTAAGGCAAAGATAATTTTAAAAATACCATTAGCTAACAATCTGAAAACCCTCATATTCCTTTTGACATCAAGCTTTTGCAAAAAGTTAATTTTATTTTAGTGTTAGCTGTTTCACATATTTAATACAAAAAAGAATATTACATTCCTTTGTTAATACAAAAATAAACTAGCAAAATGCCAAAGCTAAGATTCTGAGTGCAACATTCAGTTAGTTAGATGACCTATTTTGTATGCTTTACAAAACGAATTTAACATGAAACACAGAAATAAAATAATACAATACCTGTGCATTCTAAGCTGTCTGTGTAAGACTTAACGTGTATTTCTGGAGTTTGTAATAATTAAAAAAAATAAAAACTCTTAGCTTTATAGTCAAGCAATATAAACCAATTTATAAAAAAACAAAAGGCAAATTTTTCATTTGCTGCCATTCTGGTTTATAAAGGGTCAGATTGACTTGTTCAGTTTTCACATCAAAGGTATTTTTTTTCCTGCTTATTTTATCCTCTTGGAAATCCCATGCATGATTTCCGATTCTGCTAGAGACCTTCACAGATATTGTTCAAATTCAAGGAAAAAAAAAAAAAGGAAAGCAAAAAAAAAGCCCACCAAAATCCCCCAAAACTTTTTCAAGTTACTCATCAGAGAAGAGATATCGGTAAAAACAAAAAGTGTTTTAGACACTTTCACCAAAATTCCCTTCTCGTGCCTTCTCTTCTTTCACTTTATTAGTTCTCTTGGGAAAACATAACCTGACTTTCCAATATGAAAAACAAACAAATGCTTCCTGAAAGCCTCATACCTTTCAAGCTTTCTTCACATCTGCTAAAAGAGGCAAAAAGGGACATAAAATTCCTCATTCCCAGATGAGATTTAAAGCAGTGGGCAGGTCTGAGTTTTAAATGATAAAGCCTCCAAGCCAACAATCATCTTTAAGAACCTCAAAAGTACCAACAGCTTAAACTGAGCCACAGGCACTCCATGTTAAGTGTGCATTTTGCTCAGTAACGGTCCTAGCGAACATGGTGTCTGACAATGGCTCTTTCTGTTTTATCAAGGAACAGAGATGGGTACTGAAGAGGCTCATATTTGGTCCTTCTACCTGAAGGATGGTTAGCTAACCTGCAGGAATTTAGACAACACTACACTTGGCAGCTTGCTACAAAAATAGACATTCATATGTCCACCTTGCTAAACAGGTTAGCTGTCACGCAGTCTAAACTGCTCTCACCTATTTTTAGAAGGTCTCAGTCTGAAACAATTCCTTTTCATTACATGTATCCGGTAAAATGGCCATAGCCACGTTTCCTAAAAGTCCACTTAAGTTTGTCCAAGCCAACAGCAAGACAAGGAAGTGCAAGGCCTCAGAGAGCCAAATTACTTTCATAAAAGACATTTTAATGTTTTGAACTGAGTAAGAGAGCCTACGTAGGCTACACAATGTCCTGTTATGGCCCTGTGCTAAATACAATTACTTACCTTCCAACCTATCAAGGCAAAGGCAAATGAATTGTAACCCTTCCTCCATGTTTCTTCAAATTACAACTATTGGGTGAAAATCAGTTCCAACTGTGGCATCTTCCATACCTCAAAATATTGTTTTTATATTCACACTATGTCTGATTTATGAGTTTAAAAGTTCCAGACTTCCTATCCAGCCCTTCTGCATACCAAGAGACTATACTGGTACCAATGAGAGTATAAATCAGAGATTTAGATTTCAGAAACTATCCTACAGACAAAGTTTCAATTTAAAAAAAAAAAAAAAAAAAAAGAACCCACTTGAAAAATCATAAATTAAGGTGACAGGAAAAACACACTAAAAATGTCATTGTAAACTGAACAAATGCACTACAGAAACTACAGAACCCACTACAGAAACCCCTAAGAGCAAACAGAGCTGTACAGTGTTATTTTCACTCTTTTATAGCAAAACCACTACTAACTGAGCCCAGTGTCATTAGCAACAGCTCTAAAATGTAACTAAAAAATTTCAAAATAAACCCACCCCTGCATTATAGAAAAGAACAATCAAAATTATATAGCTATACTAATGCCTTTCTTTTAGGAAAATATTTACTTGTTCACAAACCAGAAATTCTTTCTCTTCTGCACCACCTCTCTCTTGTGGACCCTTAACAGGAGGAGACCCTTTCAAATTTCTCTCAAATGCAGTTTCAGAAGTAATTGCAGGAGATTTAAACGGAGGTATGGACTTACTTGTGTTGCAAATAACCTTTGGGGAAAGAAAACAAACGAAAAAAGAAGAGTGTGATTTGCTTACCTTAAGGCTAAATTTTCAAAATCCGTTAACCAATTTATGCAAATACACGCACATATGAGCGGAGAGACGGTCATGTGTACAAATACAGCATGTGCAGACTAATTAACTTCTAGGACAAACTGAAGAGAAACTTAATCTGACAAAAATACATTTAAAAGTGACAGAGTCAGGCACAGTTAAACCTGCAGTCACTGTTCTTAGTGAAGTTCACTAACAGAGGTTTTCTTTATTTGGGAAGACAGTTCACCTTCAGAGTTGTATGTCCCTACGACTCCTCAGTACACGTCCAGTCCATAAGAAACAGACAACTGTTCTGTGCTTTAGAACCAGATGCTTAGGGCTTGGTAATTTGAGCTATCCACTCTTTTCCAATCAATACTGTATTATAAACCAAGGTAGAGAATTTGCCTAATACGTGGTCAGGTATCATCTCCTCATGGGGTGCTGAATTAAAAGACCATGCCATGTGTCACAAGCATACATTTTCCCCAACTTTGCTATGAGAGTTTAGGTCTGACTTATAACATAACTTGGATAACTGATATTTTCACAGAATCTTTTCAAGGGAAAGGTATTGTCATTATTCAGCATTCAGGTATATTCTCCATCATATCAACAGCAATCAAAAGAAAATCAGTTTGTTAACAGGTCTGATTTTTATCATGAAACTCTAATCTTAAGTTTAGAACCTGCAAACATTTATACATATTTAGATTTTCTCTAAGTTCTATGTATCTAAGGATTTATAGTGCCTACAGACTTATTCTTACAGCTTCTTATTCTGTATAAGCTGTGCAAAAAAAAAGTTTCCCGTTGTAGATTCCACAGTCTTTCTTCTGAAACAGCACAATGTTCACAAGCATCAATAATGAAATTATCAAACTGATTTCTAATAGAATCAAATGGAATTCTCCATGAAATTTTCCATAAGGTGACATTCTGGGACCTGCCTCTTCCTCAAATGGCCCTTTGGCTTCTATACTATTGTCATGCATTTCAGTGAGTTTTCCTTGCATAAGGGACTGCTGGGAAACAGATATCTCAAAGTCAGTCCACCTGCTTGGCATTCCAAAAAGAAAAAGACAGGAACAGTTTTTATAGTGATTGATCCTAGTTACCAACATTTATGGCCTCTGAAAGCTGATACTGAACAAATCTGCTACCTGTGGGTAAAAACAGAGAGAGCACCATCTGTAATAATCCCATTAATGTATATGCTCCTAGTGAAGAAACAGAAGATAAAATAAAAGCGGAAGTGCCTATTTTATACTGCAAAATGACCAAAAGATGGACTCAGGCTCCTAAGTCCTGATCCCAGTAACAATGAATTGAAAACACAAAGCAGTCTCACAATCAGAGTTACTCTTTGTGGTTTGATTAGGAATAGCAGGATTTCCAACCCTACAAAGTCCAAAAACTCATGCTATATATCAAAATGCCACAAGAGTGTCTTAAAATCAAAAGATTCCACTTTTAAATATAAGCAGTTCTCATGAAAGAAAAAAACACTACAAAGATGCACTTTAGGGCCTAGAAGTATATGTGCACAGAGATGGAGACTGAGAATAAGAAACTGCAGTAACCCATAAAAGACCATGAGAATAAATAGTGAAACCGGAATAATTTCAGTGGCAAGACATGTTATTACAATACAGAACACCTGAACATTCATCTGTTGATTAGCTCTACATTAGATAACATAAAAATATTAAAAATGAAGGGTAACATTGAGTCGGATCTTAGAGCTCCTAAGGTAAATTAATGCAAACAGAAGAAAATAGTCCTGTTAGAAAGGACAGAATACAACCAGGGAGAATAAGGATAAGTAATTAGACCTGACTACAATAAAGAATCACAGGGAAACAAATCTAACTATACTGCACTTCTGTATGTATAGGAAGAACAAAAAAAATACCATGTAACAGCATTCAAATTTGGACCACCCCACCCCACCAAAGAGGAAGAAAAGAAAACTTGGAAAGTAAGCAACTTCGCTGATAAATGAATACTTTCTTTTATGTACTTTTTGGACTCTTTAAAGTTACCTGTTCAGCTGCAAGTATTGGTGACTTTTCATGAGGACTCTTCCAAACAAATTGGCTTTGATATTCAGAATTTCTGGGGAAAGTATTTAAACGTGAAATATTCATGCCTGCTTTCCTCTGAAGGACTCTGTGACGCTGACAACATAAAAAAGAAAAAATAATTAACACCGATTGTTCCCTTTCCTACAACGTTTTGCAAGTCAAGTATCTTTCAATGCACACTTTCAAACCAATGGTTTGGATTTTGGTTGTATGAATTAAATTAATGCAAAGTACATTTTCTCATTATAGCCAATAATCCCAAAAAGTCTATACGTCATTGGCTTAATCCTTGCTTAACTGAAATCAACAGGGACAGCATATGAAGGGCAAAATTCCTATTGACCTAAGCGGAACCAAAATCTGGTCTCAAAAGTACTGCTCCCCCAACAGAGAAGCTACAATACAGAAGAACATCAAAATACAGAACTAAGGAGAGAGTGAGACAACAGAGGCTAGTGTATTTCTATTACTGTAAATATCAGATTAGTAATTTTTACACTGGTCAATTACAAAAAAGATATATCTTCCCTTACCCCATTACCCATTTTTTCAAATTCCTTTTTTGGAGATGCAAATGCTTCATTTTGATTTGGCGGAGCTGCAGAGGGTGATCTCTTCATGTTGTTTTCTGCAAGGGCAAGAGATGTTTCACCTCTACAATCTACTGAATCTGACCAAACTTTTGGGGGGAGTCTGGGTCCTTCTGGTGTTTCAATTTTTTCCTGATTCACACCATTGTTGTTGTGGTCTATGTGCAACTCTGCAGTCTTAAGATCCTCAGTTTCAAGTGGGTCATTCAAATCACAATCTGCTGCCCATTCAAAGGACTTTGAAATCTGTGGATTATGGTAAGGTACCCTTCTCTTGGAAATGAAGTTTGGTTCTCTTGTGATTCCTGAAAAAGACATATTAGGTTTAACAAAAACATTCTACTGAAGACATAATATCACTCTACTACAAGAACAAACTGAAAGTTTATCTTACAACTGATTATTAGAAAAAAACTATTTTAGTATCTTTGAGCAGTGACACCCTATGAATTATGGGCATGGCTGTGAAATTCTGTCTTCTCTCCTATCTGCGAATGCCTTTCCTTTCCACTAAAGAGAGGTGGGAACATGGTGCTCCAGGACCATGTGGTATATAACCCTATAAAGCAAATATGACCACAGGACAATCTTTTGCAAGTTGATTCTGGGCATTGAACAACAACAGCAGAATTAACACAGCCAGTGTAAAGCATGTGGTTAACACAGATACAGAACAACCAACCTGCAGTGATAAAAAAATGCCACAAACACTTCTCATTGCACATGCACAATATACCTTGCTGAACAGGTTCTCACCTACTGTGACAACAGTGACAGATCCCTATCCATCTAATACAACTGTGATTTAAAACCTTCTCAGATAGCTGGCGACATTTTACAGTACGAACACAAAAACATTTCCAAAATTGTAAAAAACGCTATGTAACAAAACCAGGTATCAAATTATTTTAAAGAATAACTGGCCATTACATGTGCAAATGAAAATAAAATTACCCTATCATTTTAAGACGAGGACTGAATGACTGAACACATTTAAAGCAGAAAATCACAATCCAACCTCAAAGTCCTCAACTGTGATGGACAAATAAGTGAAGGCCCCTAACTGGCTGAAAGAAACACTTTCTAGGAGAGAGAGAGAAACTCCTATCTCATGAAAAAGCAATGTCGAGAGAGAGAACAACCTACAGTGAAAGGTACACAGAATGTGTGGATGTCCCAATAAACATACAGGCAGTAGGAAATAATTCCAGTGGAAAAGCACTGGAAAAGAAGCAGGAAGGAACTCAGAGCACCTGCAGCTGTTAACTTTTTGTGGTGATGTTCCAAGTCAATCTTAAAATTGCCAACTATGTGTTTCAACAGAAGAACCAGAAGTTTAAGTTAATTATCAAAACCAACCTGCAAATCCTATGAGGTGTCAAGAGTGACATTTGAAGACGCACATGGTTAAACGGCCAGAAAAGATGTGGGAGTGAAAATAAATGCAAAGGTGGAGGAAAACTACACCAAGCACACAAAAAACCACCACTACAACGTGAGGAGGAGGAAAAACTGCTGTATTGCTAACTCATGACTTTATTGCAAGTCTTGTAAAATTTGCAGTTTAATTCAACTGGAAAAGAAGCATAGCTTACAATTCTAAAAATAAGTTAATGTGTTTGGATGTTTGGGTGTTTCAGAATTCGTGGAAGTTATTCTCTTCAATACAGGGGCCCATACACAGAGCCATGTGCTAGGGAAAGCAAGGTTAAAGAAATACATACTTTTGCAGTAACAGAAGCAAGCAGTAATATATATCAAGCATAATCTTTGGCAAGATTAAATTATTTATTAAAATGTCTGGTATCTCAACTGAAAACAAACCATACTCCCAGCAGTTGCTTCTTAATTACTAGGCCATAATTTAGAACACTAAATATACTGTAGAAATGCATATATGGGACTGTAATTACACAGACTGCATAGTGTGGTTGCACTGAATTGCACATTTTTGTTAATCTGTCTTGTGCCACTACAGTAACTCCTATTTTTTACTGCTGCTTTTCAAAGCACTGCACTTGTCATCACTCTGCAGCTTATTCCTTTTCCTCAGCTCTCTATGGACCTTTCAGTCCAGATGCTATTTCCTTTGTCTTCTACTTTCCAATCCCACATTTTCCTGCCATGATAATGTCTACAACCCCTAACTCCTAGACTACAGCATCCCCAGCTTTTCCATTTGATGCCCATCTTTTCTTTTTTTTTCCCCTAGTTAGCTGCCCCTGTAGGTCTTCATAAAAGTTTTACTTTGTATCAAACTTTGCCCTAGTCTCCTCTTAAATACAGAATTCCACTTACTGTTTCCATGCGCCACAGGTAACCCAATGCCTCCTTCTACACACCCCATATGGGTTAATAGTGCATCTGTGCTTCACGTTTGGGACTCAGCTTACGCTGCATGTCAGAAACCACGTATTTTTCGTGTTTTATATAAATAGCACCGACATTAAAAGAAAGTTTCGGTGTAGCCAGAAAGAATATGTCATTCAAAAACATATTCTAAATGATGACCAGGAATATACTTTTAACTGTATAAAGCGCACAAACTGCAAACGCTACCAGTTCACTGTGGTCATGCACTCAATCACAGCAAACCTCTCTAGACCTCCTGCAGCCCAGGCTCATCCTTGCCAGAGTCGGCTTAGACAGCGCCGGGGTTTGCGACCGAGGGGGCAAGCTTCCAGGGCTGCTTACCGAACTGATCTGACCGAAGTCCTGCCCACAAGGATTTCTGCTGTCGGGATGGGCTACAAAACTCTGGGGTTTTCCACTTGAAGTTTCTCTTATATTCGCTCAGTCCCTGCAGCAAACAGAGGTGTCTGTCAAGTGACCGGTGCATATCCTGCTCCGCTGCTTCTGTCGGCAAGCGATCTCCACGGGGACGAACACCAACAAGGCCGCTGCAGGATTCAGCCAAGCTGGCAGGTTGCTCTGCATCTTCCAAACCCACCCCCATCGCAGAGCGAAAACTACTTGACTGCTCTCCGAATAGCAGGAAACAGCATCGAATACTTCCATGCACCAAAAAGTATGCGAAAACTTATTTGTATCTTTAAGTTAATAAAATTTCAGGAGCAAATACAGCCTGAACCCTCTGCCACCCACACGACTGAACTCTTTCTGCCTTTATTAGCCAGCGCTCCTCAGCGCAAGGGTCTCCCCTTTCCCGCTTCGCCGGTGGCACCCCGGAAACGGCCGTACCCCCTCCTTCTGCCGACCGCAGGGGCCGGCCGGCCC
>NW_008825108.1:7406022-7414075 GCF_000699105.1 Pygoscelis adeliae | reverse complement strand
CAGCGCTGCCCTCGGGGGCCGTGTTGGTGGGGTGCGGCCGCCGTATTATCCATATTAAAAGCCTTTTCCCCCTACCTGTGGCAGGATCACGGCGCTATATCGCCAGTACCGCGTATCTGGAGAAGGACGGTGAGGAGGCGTGTGAGCCCACCGGCCTGTTAGTCAGGGGCATGGGGCACTTGGCGCTAATGCAGCACAAGGCCAGGGGAATATTGGACGCCTGGTTAAAAAATCACACGCCCATGCGCGCAGCATTATATTGATACAAAAATAGCGTTTAGAGGAAGGAGAAATAGGTTCCCTTACCTTTCTGGAGCCTGTGCGATGGCATGCCAGCTGCCAATCCTCCTTTGCCACCTCACCTGACCTTGCCGCACAGTCGGGAGATCCTAATCCACCTTCTTGTTCAGATCTTCCCTCGGGGCTCACTTTTTTGACTGCCTTCCCGCTGCTGATCTCCATCCTGACTCTCTGGCTGTATCAAATTAAAAAGAACTGAGAGGGTGGTAAAAAAAGCGGTAAGAGAGATACACAAAACAAAGTGGCTCAGGCAATCTGTCTGCGCTCCCTGTGCCTGTGACTGCTGACCCTCCTTGTCTTCCTTCCTAGCAGGGCCTGTTGCTGGTCGCTGATGCTTTTAGTGCGGCGTAAGCTTCTTGAGGAAGGGTTTTGTCACCTCTGTGTCTGCAAAGCACCCTGCCAGACATGGGAGGAATGATTCGGTGCCAGTCCCACTGACTTAAGCGGAGTTTAGGTCCAGTTGGACGCTGTATAAAAGGTGAGCAATTTTTTACCGTCGATGCGAGGGAGCAGAGAGCACCAATTTGTAATGAAAGGCTTCCAAGCAAAGTAAAACGTTCTTCTGCAACATAAACAGTGGAAAAAGAAAAAGAAAGAAATGCGCTGCATTGATAGTGTTTCCAAGTTTCACACATCTTTATTAACGAATTTCAAGATCAAGACAATAATTTTGTTATAATTTGCGTGCTGATTACACTTGAAACTGCTAGGTCCACCAAATAGAGTAGTTTGTTTTGTTATTACAATGGTTTATTTCATAATGTTCAGTCAGGTCTAGTTCAGTACATTTTCTAAAGTAATGTGTAAACTTGTTACAGAATGTGAAAAGCCAGCTGGCAAACTCCTTGTTCAAAATACAGATTCCAGGTTTGCCAGGAATCTCTCCTCTTTGATATGTATGGAAACCAGGCCAAACATAATTTCAGTATGTTTTTAGGGCGTTTTCCAATTAACCAAACTATAATAATGCATTTATAGATGATTTGGGGCTGTCTGGATTCAGAAATGGGTTTGATTCTTTACTGCAGAAACATAACATGACACCACACCATCCTGAAATGCAGGATATTATATTTCTTAACAACGTCTTTCCCTTTTTTAAAGATAAAGCAAAATAAATTATCCTGAAACAATGGAATTCACATTTGTCTATATGCACTGATTGATTTAAATTGCATTTTAAATCTTCTCCTTATAGCTAAGAGATAGGAATAGCTGAGGTGGAGGAAGCACTATAGTAAATATGTCAACCACTGAGCTACTAGGATCTTTACCTCGTGCTCTTTGTCACTGCTGATGTATACTAGCTGCTTCAAGTTCAATGTATATACATTACTGAACACACAGTTACTCAAGGTAATATGATGTAAGAATGCTAAAATACCTAGGCTGGTAAGAATATTTTCATATGAGTGCTGAATAAATAATAAAATCATAAAAATGGATTCATGTGTAGAAAAAGTTACAGTGCATTCGCAAACTCATCGTCCTGAAAAGAAGGAAAAGATTGTTTCCAGTTTTCTGGAAAATAAACTAGCTGGGACTGATGTAAATGTGCATCCCTCAGTAACAGGTCTGTATTATTTATTGGATGCCATTGTTTAAAAATATAAGCATTCAAAGCTTGTGTTGCTACATAACACGTTTAAATAGTTTTGAGTTCAAGTCACTTCACATTTCTATAACACTTGAGAGGTTGACCATCTTCCTCCTTTATTTCCTGTAAAGCAAATACAAGTATTTTATTTTGCATTAGTGATACTTACTCCAGATTTAGATCTTCTTGTTGCTGTTCTTCAAATGAATCAACAGATGTGGTTTCTCTTGCTAAACCACATATGAAAATTCTTTTAATTTTTTATGTGTATAGTTTCAAATGGATAATTTGTGACCCATGTATTTTTCTTTTCACATGGTTGGTTTGCCTGTTAGCTTCACTACATCTTGCTGCGTATTCTGACCCTTATCTTTGACCTTCTCTGTCTCTTGACCCCAGCCCTCCTGAGTCCTGACTTCAAGTGCTTGATTAAGTTAGATTTTCCCTGAGCACCTTTCACTTGAACATCAGCCTGTGAATAGCTAACTGTCTATTACGTCTAACTAAATGGGGACCTTTGTATGACCCATTTCTCACGCTGCTTGTAAACTTGTATACCACAGGCAACCCTGCCTTAAAGAGTCTGTAACCTAAAGTCTCTTTCTTTTCTTTTGCTTTAACATTGATGGTCTCTCCTGCCAAAACTCAAAGCACGATGTACCAGCAATCCTCCTTCCAGCCAAAGAAGGCTAGACACAGCTTGCCGTGGTGCCTGTCAACTCCACTCCATGTGTCAGCCTGAGGGAATCAAATGAGAGCAATGAAACGTGTTTTCTACCTCCAGAGTCTGTAGCCTCTGGCACTGACTGGTACAGGAGCAAAGGAGGAGCAGTAGCACAGCTGGTCTGGCTCAAGTCCCATGGTTTTACTCTTAATAGCAAATGTTTCTCATGCAAACTTGTCCTAGCTTATTTTACAACTCATTTAGAAACTGCAATGTTAAAACTACTTTAATTTTGGTACTCATTTCAATCCCTTTTTCAAGTTACAGAGCTGATCCAGCAGTCATTAAAGGGCAGCGTTTTGTTGCTTACAGGGATTTGAATTCAAAGATATCCTGGCTTCATGCCTCAGTAATGGTTCTTGAGCTCGGCAAAAGCATTAACTGTTCTCATTTTAACCTAGTCTGTCCTTCTGATACAATTTCATTCCGAATTGCAGAGAAGCCTATGTAGTTCATCTTTCTAACAGTAAAAGAGGTCATAAAATGAACATGAAATGTGGATAGACAGGTCCAACTCTCAGCCCACCATCCACTTTTTTGTGCATTGTGCGCTATCTCTTAGGGCAAAACACTGTCAAAAGTGACTGCTGCCTTTGAGAACTTCATCTTTTACCCACCCAAGGCCAGACACATACTGCTGAGCTTTCCATAACCAAGGGCTACCGCCCTTTGTGGCAGCCCAGGGTGATCCTGAAACTCTGAAGTGTCTCAGATCAGACCACTTTTGAAATCAGCATCCTTAGCCTTTCTGTCATTCCTCCCTCTCTAAAGTGAGAATAATAAGAGATTCCTAACTGTAGTTTGGTATCTGCTAATCATGAGCTTACTTAGATTATAAAAGCACAAGTTATTTTTTAAAAAGTGTAGAATTCAGGTTCAGAAACAGAACAAAGTATCTCAAATTTGTGTAACTGATGCAAGGGCGACAGTGGCTAACTTCATTTCTCACACTAGAAGAAAAAGGAAAATAGGAAAGCAGGTGTCATTGTGATCTAATTTTGATCTAATGTTTGCCTGGAGAGCACAATGAAACCACAGCTGCTCATCCTTTAGCAAAGAAGCGTACACCCAACTTGTAGCTATAAACAATAGTGCTCTCTGTTTCTGTAGGAAGCACAGGGCATTACTTTGTGATATTTGTGCAGCTCTACACGCTCGGTCATTATTACCAGTCTACATGACTGTTCATAATGTAGAAATAATCTCCTTTCTGTTTTCAAAGGTGCGTAAGATTTACACACTACAGTAGCAAAATTGTGCAATGCTGGCATAAATAATCTGTTATGACAACCCCTCAGGGAGTAACTGCTGTTGGCAGGATGTGTGTAATCCCGGGATGGTCTGATGCATTGGTAACCACGCCGTAATAATGGAAACATGAGCTTGGCCTCGGGTATCTCACGGCTCGGGTTGGAGGGCTCAGCTGTGTTGGCAAGGCGATGCAGTTCAACTTCAAAAGGGATGGAGAAAAGGCTAATAGTCACTGTAGAGGGCCATCTGCTAGATGGCCAAAACTCTCTATGATGTATTAAGAAAAGGTTTTGTAAGAGACATGCTGAACTTTCTGTTAAATGAAACTTTTGTCATTTTTCTTTTAATTTCTTACTTTGCTCTGCGTGCCATCTATAACAATAATGTGCTATTGCGCTATTGGTGCTATATACATACATCAATAACAAATCACACTTCTGTGATGCTGACTCTAACAGACACATAGCCAATTTGGAAGGGAAAACTCATTAAGGGAGTGGGAATTAGCCATGTTGTCCAAAGGAGATTGTCCTTTACCTTTTGGAATCCAAACGTGAGCAGCTCTCCCTCTTCCCTGGCACTCCTGGCGGTGTCCTTCAGGAGGTGGACAGTCAGAAGTCTGTTTCAACAGCCCTCAACTGGGCTGTAGGACTTCAACTCTGTAGGACAGAGTGAAAATGTTCGAACAAGTTCAGGTTTTGTATGTCTAGGTCAACACAGAGGCAGATTTTTTTCATCAGGCAACATTGTGGTAAAGGAACCTGTAAAAATTGTTCTTGCTCTGGTAATAATGATCTATCAGCGCAGTTTGCCACAGTGCCTGCCATCTGTGCTGATATCTGTATTGTAGCTGTTACCTATAAAAAAGATGATAATGCAATAGAGTCATGTTTTGGAAAAAAGTATGTAAAACCGCTGTGTTTTGTAATACAAATATTGAAAGAGACATTATTAATAGCTTGAAATACACTGTACCAGTAGCTGTAACAGTGTTGAGGACAGACTGGGAAGGGGACAATATGATCAAAGGGGAAACAACTTTGGCACCCAGCTGCAGGAAAAGCCATTAGTGGCATTTGCACAGATGATGTATTCCCCCTCATTATCATGAACTCATTCGCTGTAGATACCAGGGGTAGCTGGCTCCAGACAGATAGCTTGTTACCCCCTTTCTCCCTTACTGGTGGGATCTGGAGAAGAAGTTGCATATTCCTCTGTAGTATGCATCTGGCCTTTGCCAATTTCTTGGATCACCACAGCAGTTTATGGTGATGGCTTTCTGTCACAGAGATGCACAGAATTATTTTTATGAAATGGTAGTAGTTCTCAAGATTCTGAGTCATATCAACTTTTTTACCTGCCATTTTATCCATTAACCCTCCAGTAACTGCAATGCAAATGTCCTTGTTCTTCTTGTTTTCACTTTTTTGTTAAACAAAATACCAGCAGATGGCAAGCCCTCACTGGTACAGCTTGATAATATACCTATACAAAACACAGACCAGACTTTGATTCTTCAGCCTTTTTCAATGGGTGCCTCTTCCCTCCTGACTCCTGCCAGCCCACAGGATTAAGAATAATGCTCCAAAGCAGTTACATATACAAACCTACGTTTATCCACAAACTACAAAAATTGTTAGATGATACTGTGCCAGCTACATCGTGTCTAGGAAAACTAGATTTGATGCCCACGATTACTTGACTAGCTCCAGTGCCTTCTAATAAGGTGATTTGAAGGCACTGATTGTAGTAGCGTAGCAGACAGGATCCCAAATTGTGTTCATGCATTCTCCTCAAGTATGTATACTTTGCAGCCAGGTATAGGACCTACTGTCACTAGCAGTGGCCACCACCACTGCTGCCACCGGTGTCCCTGCCAGTGATGATACCTGGCTTTAAAAGTTTGTGAAAGCCAGATTTAGAAACTTGTCTCCTCTCAAAGAGTGCCAGTAAATATAGTAAGCAGGACATCTGAATGAGCCCTGCTCTAGCTGCCCTCAGTAGATAGCCCGACACAAATCTGCAAGTAGGCAGGATCTCGTAGTCCTGGACTACCGCCAGCCTGAATAGCTCCTTGTTCTCCTGGCGTTTGTCTGCACTAGGTACACACAGCAGCTGATACAAATATGTCTCTCAGCTGTATTTAGGTATTGCAAGGAATCTGTTTCATTGTGTACCTGGTTCTGACGGGCTGTTCACAAGGACAAGAGCTTCTGAACACTGTATAAGCCTTTGGTTACTGCAGCTCAGCTTTTCAGTTGGGATTATGTTAGGCAATACACAAGAATGTTTTAGGGCACGGAATACTGGACCGAGTCACTGCAGCCTTATGGTGCAAAGTGCCTCAGGCACGTGATTTGAATGTGCTAAAAAAATGTTCTGGTTTATATTGGTTTGAGTATATTCTGTCCATACCACGCCAGTTTTATGCCAGACTAGATATTGTCCACTCGCCCCAGACAATATCAAGCTGGTATAAATACCAAATCGTGTACTCTGGATAGTTCACCAGAAGTGCCATCATGTGCTCTTGCCCTATCCATTTGGATTGGTAGGCGATCCAGTGCCAGACAAATCAAATCTTAATGGTCTTGTCAGCATGTCCTTACTAAAACTCAATTGTCAACTTAATTGTCTCAGCCGCTCTTCTGTCTGTCATACATATGACCACAAAGAAATCTAGTATTTACCAGCGCAGCTGTTTCCTACCTCCTTCCCCATCTGCAGCCCCCCAGGACACCATTCTAATAGAGTTTTGTGTAAACAGCAATTGGCAAAAATCCCAAAGTCCCTTCTAAGGCAGGCATGACATCACTGTGACACACGTATCTCGAGTTTCTTCAGAAAATTATTTCCTCCGGATAATGCTCACCAGAGAAACTGAGCAAGCTGAGGGTGTTCCTGGAGGACCTCATCCATCTCTAGCTGAAAACAGCATCAGTCTTTGGGTTGGCTGCATGGGAGGCAGGCATGGAGCTACAGGCTGAGCCTGGCCCTACCCCTGGTGGTCCCGGGAAGAGGCACGGTGGTCCCTGTTGCTCTTTGTGGACTTGCTAAGTGGGATTCACCGAACACAAGACTTGTGCAGTTGATCTTGACTCCGCGCTTTCCCTGCTAAAGGAAAGCCACTGCATGGGGATGGCCTGAGGCCGGGCATGGCCGAGAGCTGTCGCTCAGGCGGGGACCAAGCTCCCAGCCTCAGCTGGAAGCAGCTCCCTGGGGCCAGGCATGGATCCCAGCTGCAGCCTCCCTGTGGCACTGCCTACGGGCCTCTCCCCACAAACACCAGGGGGAAGGGGCCACTCTCGGCTGCGCTGACTGTGCGTTGTCCCCATGCTGGGGCAGCCAGACCTCCCGGTGAGGGGATGCTCTCAGGGCCTTTACAAAATGGGCACAGTGGGCCTTGCCGTGTTTACAGCTGGTCTGCACAACCACGATGCTTTCTGGTGTTTTCTTTCAATCTGTAGCAAAATCTAAAGTTCCCAATATTGTTGGAAAAGAAAATGCCACCCAACCAGCAATCTGGTCCTTATCGCAGCTGCTCAGTTTCAGTGCCCAAAAGTAAAGTTTCAATCAATTTAGTCTTGGATGCCTTTTCAATTTCAGATAAACCAGGGACTTCAGTACTTAACAGCTTTTAGAAAATATATGCAATTAAATACGATATGTTGGATTAATTTCAAAATACCTGGCTTGCAGTGGTACACTTCCAAAGATAATTTCATTAGGGTTTTTCTTTCCATGACAGTACCTGGAACCAAGTCCTGCAATTCCCTTCTCATAAGTAGCTCCCACTGAAATCAATGGAGCGACCACAGAGGTACGTTCTGCTGAAGGTATCTCTTTTCTTTCCACAGACCAAATTAACTGCTTTGCAGGCCAGTTCTAGACATAGGGTTGTTGGCTGATCATCTCTGCTAAAAGATCTAAAAAGGATTATGTATTATCATAGAATCATAGAATCATTAAGGTTGGAAGAGACCTCCAAGATCATCGAGTCCAACCGTCAACCCAACACCACCATGCCCACTAAACCATGTCCCTAAGCGCCTCATCTACCCATCTTTTAAATACTTCCAGGGATGGTGACTCAACCACTTCCCTGCGCAGCCTGTTCCAATGTTTAACCACTCTTTCAGTAAAGAAATTTTTCCTCACATCCAATCTAAACCTCCCCTGGC
>NW_008825108.1:7399225-7403047 GCF_000699105.1 Pygoscelis adeliae | reverse complement strand
TGCCAGCCTGTATAACCAACAGCGGGTAGTAGTCCGAAGGCCGCACCAGATCAGGGAGTTTCCTAGTAATGTCTCTGACCCGGGCCCCAGGGAGGCAGCAGACTTCCCTGTGGGATGGGTCTGGTCGGCATATTGGGCCCTTTTATATTGGGCCCTTTTATTATAACCTTTTATGTTCTAGTCAGTGGGTTGAACTTGGCCCGTGTGAGCAGTGGCTTGTGTCATTCATGGAAGCAGTCCGTAGTTGTGAATTCTGGCAAAGCTTTTTCTGAAGTAAATAGACTGTCCCAGGTAAAATCTGAATAAATTTTGTAGCTTTTTAATCTGAAATCTGGAATGGCAGCAAAAGGTTTTGTGATTGAAATGTATACCTCCCCACCTGCAGATGTTCTGGGTCTCACCATTTTGACCAGCGAGCTGTCAAAATCCAGCCCTCGATTACAATATCCAGTGAAGAGAGGAAGTTGTAACTCTCATGTCCAGAAAGTCTCGCTGACGTAAGGAACAATATTCCTGATGACCTCAAGAGGAGGAAGAGCCTTCCTGTTCTGAAGACGGGGAAGGTGAAAGCATTAATGTAAAGAGCGATATTGTAGTGAGTTAAAACCAACGGTGGTGGTACTTAACTGTTTTTAAAGGTTAGTTCAGGCAGGTGTTCCACCACTTTTGGTAGCATAACCGAGTTGAAAGGCTCTCAGCAGAACAAAGCAGTTCTTCATCCCCACCAGGATGTAAAAGTTGCAGGAAAGAAGCCGTGTGAGTAGTAGGTAGATTTTTAAATATCAATTTTAAAATAGAAATGCGTAGGAAAAAACTCATTCTTTTGGCTGACTTATGCTGGAAGTTTCCATTCGGTTTTGGATTTGCACATACGAAAAAGTAGTGTTAACATTTTCAGAATATCCCGTTGGTCCTCAATTTTTTTTTTATGTATGTGTGAATACCTCCCTGACTGCCCAGTCTCCAGTGTAGCAGCATGGTAAAGACAAGCTACTTGTGACTAATTAACACCCATTTACAAAACTGTTGGGGCCACCAAGGCAAGCAGAAAACTATATCCCGCCTTATATTAGGAGAAAAGTGTCCAGGGCAAAGCATTGCTGAACAGTAGTAAATACTTAGCTATGTATCCACATGTAGCCTCCAGTGTGGCATTAACCTCCCACAGAGTATTTTCTCTGGTGGATGCAATGGTATGTGGAGATAATTGGAAGTTAAATATTTCATGTGCAATCACCTCATGAAAAAAAATCTAAATTTTCCAATTGAAAAGCTTCAAATTTTCCAAAAACTTCACTTTTTTTGGGGGGGGGGGCAGAAATAAAAGGAACAGGAGAGTCTCAGTCTGCTCTGGTCTTATCAGAAATTAGGCTTTGTAGAAATAATATCAGAAAGAAGTTTGAAAATCATTTGACATGTTAATTGAACAGTAGCAACAGGATCCAAGAAGGCAATCCAGCTTGATTGCATTATCACAGCTGGTGTACTGGTCTTGCGTGAGAAAATGGGTGTTTTTGGTTTTCTCTCCATTTTGGGTCTCTCCTTTAAGCATGGCTCATGCTGGCAGTCTCTGAAGTTGTTGCCTTTTCAAGCTTAGAAAAATTATTTGGGAGATAATGTTTGATTTTTTTTTCTGCTCCCAGCATTATGTCCCTCCCAGACATCGTCATCCTCAAATAAACAATTTGCTGTTAAAGAAGATGCTATGTTGGTTTCTGTCAAAACATGCTGCAGCTGTCCTTACTTTAACTTTAAAATGTAACTCTAATGCAGCAGCTCTTCCAAGTGACTTTCCTCCTAATCTTTTTACATCTGCACTGGCTCCACCCCGACACTCGCTGAACACTGAAAGCGTGGTATTAAGCCAGCTTAAAGAAGACAGAGTTCTCACATTTATTCTGTCTATACAATATTTAATCCTCAACAAGTGATGCTTTTCTAATCCATTTTTTACATTCATTGAGAACCATGGTTCATCTCTCAGACATACTTCTCGTTGTGTTTTGAATTGGATTATTTAAGAAGCATTGATAACATGCCTAAAAGCCTTTATTGGCATAGTATCACTTCTGTTAGACTCAGAAGTTCTATTTGCTTCCTGGGCACTTCGGCTAATCCCAACGGCAGAAAGGCTTGCTGGAAGAAGGGTGCACAGCAGAAAAAGAGACCGGGGACCACACATCGCGCAGGGAGCCGGACCAACTACTGAGGTGCTGGAGTAAAGGTTACATATTAACAAGAGCTTTTATCAACAGTTTCTGTCAGAAGAACTTGTAGGGGATCCCGGTATTAATTTAAAGCTAATCTCCTAACAGTTTCTAGAAAAAAGTGGCAGAAGCACCATATTTTTCTGTGCTCCTGGGGAGTGACTTGTGAAGCAGCTCAGGGTTTTAGATTGCTTCCTACCTCCTCACCAGGGCAAGTTGGATCTTCGCTCTCTGAATGGGGACAATGTAGATTTTATGGCACGGCTGTTTCTCTGAAGACTTGAGTGCTGACTTTCTTTTCAGTATTGGCCTGAATCCATTAAACTGTACATGAATGCACAATACTAAAAATGTTCCCCTGCAATCTAGTCATTAAAACTGCAGTCTGTTCTGTGGCTTGCTCAGTGCAGAAAGATTGAAGTCAACAATTTCTTCTGTTGTGTTTTGGTCAATAAATCTGCTGGTCCAGATTCATTCCTGGTACAACTCCAATGCTGCAATGTGGATAGATGTTGTCTTTTTTTCTCCCTCCATGAATTAAATTGTACAACCAAAAAGATGAGAGATCTTCAGAAGTACTTTGCTTAAGCGAGGCTGAAAATGTCATTGAACAAAGACAAATGGAGGAATTTTAATTAAAAATTTACTGCAGGTTTGCTGACAACTGGTTGTTAAGCAGCTCTATTCCGGGTTAAGTTTAGACAATAATCGTAAATCAAAGTGAAATACAAGATCAGTTAAATAAAGCTATTTAGAAACATTTATTTTTTAAGATATACCTTTCAAGGCTTCCAGGCAATGCATGGACTGTTGACAACTGTATGATGACTTGGGCAGACGAGGAAGTGGCAATGAGTAAGAACTGCCCGAGCAAAGCACTTCTCTATTATTCTGTTTTATTACTGCATTGCCTCTGGCTTCAAGACCCAGGCAGAGGCCAGCTGGAGTGGGCAGGCAAATTTACAGATGTTAACGCTTGCCTTTGGCATTTGCTTTCACCGAGGTCCAGGATATCACCTGCAGTCTTCTAAGGGCTAACGTGCAGTTTGGAGGTGAAAGACAAAACTTACCTGAGCATCCAGGATACGGATAATAACCTAGGACATTGTGCTTTATCATTTGAAAGTATACTCTGATTATTATTGTTTTTCATGAAGAGATGTGAAAACCACTGTCCGCATTACCGATGGGACTCGGCACGGGGGGACTGTCACCACTAGGTGGCACGAACCTGATGTAGCAGAAAACATGTCCGAAAAAATGCTGAAACATTTAATGCTTTGCTGAACAGCTGCCATCCAGTAAGTGAAAAGACTACCACCACCACGCCAGCCATCAGCACAGGACTCGTCTGGAAAGCCCACTTCATTCTGGTTTGCAAAACCGTCTTCTAGATAACGGGGGAAGGAGGATGTGTTTGGAACGGAACCGCTGTGTTGCCTCCTCCTGCCGGGCAAAAAGAAAATCCATTGCTACTAATAAGTTTTTTCTGTATTTTTCTGTATTTCTGCACACACTTTTTTTTCCCACTTGGAGCTACAGTGGTGTGGACAGCTAGGACCGAATAATAAAAATGAGGCTAGCTGGCTGGCATTGCTGTCCCATTCCTCCTGGC
>NW_008825108.1:7397046-7398932 GCF_000699105.1 Pygoscelis adeliae | reverse complement strand
CTGTATGTCGGCACACACGTTTTTTGCCCACTGGGAGCGGACCGCATCATAAAAATGAGGCTAGCTGGCTGCCATTGCTGTCCCATTCCCTCTGGCCATGGCCACACAGCTCACTCGGTGCAACCTTGCTTTTAAACCTCAAGGTTGTAAATTGAAGTGTCTCAGCACCACTTCGCCTCCAGGCCAGTGCTGACACTGCACTGCACCACACCGCAGGTCTGGGGAGAGCCGCTCTCACGGTGTCCTCTGAGCGGGATGTCAATCTGGAAGCCTTGGATGGCTCTCCAAGTAGGTATTAGAGATCCCAAGATGCTTCTGGTTAAAGCAAGTGATCCTCAAGATTTCTTTAGGGATATGCACTCTAATATACTGCTGATTTTTTTTTTCAGATTTGCTAATATCTAATCCACTACTTTAAGCAGCATTTTTAGATAAATATGCCAATCGATCTCTCTTAAAATACAGGAAAGCTGGCCTCGCTGTTTACAACAAAGGAGACTGAGAGCTACAGAAATATGTTCTGTAGCTTATAGTTATAGGCTTATAACTCTTGGTCAAGCTTTTGTAACATTTTTTTATTTCTACAGCATCATAGATGTGGAAAGCACTTTAAAGAGAGAGAATATGTGCTTTAAATGTGGCATCATATATGCAGAAGGCACACAAAATAAAGAAAATGGAAGGTCCTTGTACTAAAGCACCTATGCTTTAAATGAGATTAAGTGCAGGATAAGATGACAATAAACAAAGGGCTGGATGAAAGGCTGGCAATGGTGAACAGTCAGACTTAATAATATGACCATATCTTATTTCCTCTTCAGATTTTTTTAATACAGTAAATTTATTGTAATAGGATTTCTGGACAGCATCCACTTTGAAAGCCTGCGCAGAGGTTAGCAATAGAAGATTGGCTGAAAAAAAATTGAGGCATGTCAGAGGATTTTAAGGGAGTCTGACGTTGCAGGAAGCAAAAGATCAGAGACTATTTCTTTAAAAATACTTTTAACAATTCCCATTTCTTATACAGACAGAATATTTTAATAAATTACTCTTATACAAGTTCCTGAGTCATTCGTGTCAAATGTGATTTTGGTTTGGTTTCCTGGAAGTGTGATGCTACACCCAGACACTATGGTGACGGAGATTATACACATGAAGCTAGTCAGAAACTGCGTGCAGGGGTAAGAAAGAGTTTCCTTACAGGAAACTTGATTTTTGGCAGAAAACAAAGTTCTCAGTTTTGGCCAACGAGTTAAAAAAGGGGGAAATGTTCTTCTTTATAGAACATAGAGGAAAGCAAACTATTTCTGAGAAAATCTTCATTTTGCCAAAACCTGATTTTTCATCAGCACAAGTTTCAGTCAACAATTCTCAAACATTTCTAAAGGATGTCTGTGAATTCTCGCACCGCAAGTCCCTTGCCTGAGAAGGATTGCAATTTACTTGCACTTGTCAATTACATGCAACTTAACTACAGATTTATTGTGGACAGCACTTAGAAACACACTACAATAGCCACAGAAGCCCTGAAGCTCGAAGCTTGCACAGGGCAGAAGCTTGCTTGAGGATCTTTGCTTGGAGCGGGCTTTCCGCTCGGGCGGAGATGCTTCGCCGGCCTTTTCCCCCGTTCTGTGATCAGAGCTTGGTCTCACCCTGTCTCCCATGGGCAGCGCCTGGCCCTTGCGAGGCACTGGGCTCCCGCGGCCCCGCGGCAGTCACAGGGGCACAGCCAATGCAGGGCAACAGCCCAGGGAGCAAACCTGGAAACAGCACCTGCAAAGGCAGAGTGAATTGCTGGGTCTCGGTATTTGCCAAATAAAAAAAAAGAATGAGCGTACCAGCTCACATCAGAGACATGCGATCAAAACTCTGCAAATTCAAAACAT
>NW_008825108.1:7385444-7397025 GCF_000699105.1 Pygoscelis adeliae | reverse complement strand
GAGGCTGGAATTTGGGCTATTTCACAGACAATCGGGGTGTGCTATTTCAGCACACCAGAAGAGTCAGGGAGAGGCACTCGTTGTTGCAGCTAGAGCCCGAAAAGCGCAGCCCTGGACTTCCTCATAAAAACCTGCTTTGCCCCTTTCCAGCCCAGCCCTTCGCATGCCCCCAACCCAGAGTGCAAAAAGATGCAGCGTTTCTTTTCTGCGCAGCTTTCCTGAGCAAAACAGCTTGTCTGTTATTGCTGGGCCTATTGCATTTGGATCTGTGTTACAATCACATGAACTAATTTTAACCAAATCTTCCTGGAAGAATCTCCCTGCTTATTAGATCTTTTTTCCTAATGTCTGTTGCTTCTAAAAATATATAGAGAGATCAGCAACTGGAAATCTGTTGTCCTAGTAGCAGCAGCTGAATTATTAGTATTTCATTTTCCTGAAGGAAAGTGTTCTCATGTCAAAACATTGCATGATAGTGCTGTCTGAGGTGCTGCACAAAACATCTGTACTCGTTTCCATTAACTGCTAGCGCACTGGATGCAAACGCAGTCATTTGTTCTCTGTGACACCACCAAGCATCTAAAAACTGTCCCTAAAAACTGGGTGGTTAATGTGAACCAGGCATTTTTAAATAGATCGGCCGGCCCACCCATGATTATAAGCCTGAACATAAGGGAGCATGCTTTACAAGGTCAATTCCAATTAAAGCTCCTCTCCCAACCCAAATATCTTTAATCTCCAAAGACTACTTGTATGCATCGTTTCACTTATGCAAGTCTGTTTTGTGATGACTTCCAATTACTTCCCTGCCCACGTAGCTTTCTCACCCTCATCCGCCACGGTTACAAATACACACGTAAAGATGAAACTGGCCCTAACGTACTATAGCGGCTTTCCTCGGGTGCTTTTTTGTAGGGCAGCCTTCATGATGTGATTTAATACTTGAGAACAAGCCGGCACGTGGGGGAAGGGGAAAGAACTGCTCAGATGACGATGCTTAGTAGATCACGTTCCTGCTATTTTAGTTACTAGTTTTACTTTTTTACTCTACAGTTTATACACAAGCATAAAGTTGCAAAGATGCTAAAAAGAGCACGGGAGAGGGTTTTTTGATAGCAGAAATAGAATGAAATTCTAGTCTTAAATATGGATCAGAGTCAAAACTCCTCATCTAAACTGGAGGCAGGCTGAAATGTCAAGGGCAGATTTTGATCTTAATTCTCTGCATGGAAATCTGAAGTAGCTCCACACTTTGTCAAATGTAGCGTTTTGTTGGAAACCTCACTGAGAGCACAGCTTGAATCAAAGTGTGTGTGTGTTTGGTCTTCAATGTTTTGATTTGGATTGCGAAAGAAACCCACTTGTGAACTCTGGCGCAATCCAGGACCGAGAACGGAAATTTGTTCCAACCCATTTTAATTAAAAAATATGTTTTAAAAATGTTAGTACTGCAAAGGTCAATCAGGACACAGCCCATTGTATTATTTGAACGGAGTAGAACGGCATCTTTCTCCAAACTCTACCAAAATACACTGATTGCTTTCTTACTTTTCAACAGGCGTAAGAAACGATGGGCTTCTGCAACTCTTTTATGCCAGGAAAGGGGAGTGATTCCGTCTGAGTCAATATTTGCTTCCCTGCTTCCCATCAGCCCGGTGTTACAAAGGGAGGTGGGAAACGGCCAGTCTCCTAAGCTGGCTGCCCTCTCCCTGGGGAGCTCCCGGCTGGCACCGAGCTGCCACGTACCCCTCGGCGCACGAGAAGAGGAAAGGCGGGGAGGGAGGTGGCCGAGCCCGCCGGGCTCCCATCCCATCCCATCCCCAGCTGCTATCCAGTCCGGTGGGACACCCGCTCCTCGGGAGAGCAGAGCAGTCTTCGGGCTATAACTGGCTTTACCGAGGCATCTCTTCCCAGCTCGGGCGTGCCAGAAAATCAGGCCCAGTGGAGTTACACCAGTATGTGTGAGAGCAAATTAGGGCCCTGGCTCTTCAGTTTCATTGTTTCGTGTTGATGATGCAATATGACTAATTTGTTAGGAATAATAGCACTGCACTCAAATATTCCCCTCTCAGAAGTAGCTTCCCTGCAGTCTCATTAAGAGTAACCTTTTTAAAAAAACAAATGCATTTGTCTTAGTTCCTGAGAGCAGAATGGCTCTTTAAAGTCACAGATACTCCTTTCAAACTATACCATCTTGCTCATGTATCATATAAAAGTATTAGGTGGCACCACGCTGCATTTGAACGGTGCTTTTGGGCTGGCCGCTTCTTCACCCCCTCAAAAAAAATACATCTAAAACCATATTTTTTAACAGAAATGGTCTCCTTTCTACCAGTCATTCCCTCCAGTACCGAGGCTTGGTGTTTGCTGGTGTGGGACTGTCACTGCGCGATATGCTGGTAGTGCCAAGACCTTGAATTAAAGGTCTGAATTAAAGAAAGGAGATATTTAACTGAAAGGAGATCCCAAGCATACACAGAACATGTCTAATCAGTGTCCATAAATATAACTGATGGTAAAGGAATCCTGCCTTTGAACTGATTGCTCCGATCGGGTTTGGTTTTAATTGAGTTCAGATGTAAACGGCTTTTAAAGAGGAAGCAGTACTGTAGAAATAATTGGGGTTTGTGTAGTTCCAGCTGGGATCAGTGGTGAATTTTGAAATTCCTCTTCTACTTCTCTCTGACGATTGTGTCAAGTATGTGCATTTCTATCATATTTTTCTTTCTTTGTCGTAGGAAGATGACAATATCTGTATTAGTCCACCTCACCCAAAACACAAGGGGCCAGGAAGGCTTTACACATGAGTGTCCTCCTACAGGTTCAGTCTCCATGATTTCTGCAGGTCTAGCAAATCCAACCCCAGGTGTTAAGCGTGGGTTTCCTAGGAAAGATGGTGATTGGATGAACATGAATAAAAATGGCATAAAATGGCAAATGTTCTGGTACAATATCAGCTTCAAGATAAAAGCAATTCCGATGAACACGGAAATATTTTTGGGGATGCCTGAGAAATTTTCCACTGCCCTCAGAACAGTTAATCTGTAAACTCTGCCTCACTGCTTCCCACCATATTGCAGTTTGAAAAATTTATATTGGAAAACAAGAGGTACTAGGAAAGATACCGTATTAAACTGGTATATTTATTACATATATCTACACAATGAATTTAGGTTTCAAGGAGAAAAAGAACAAACACATACATTTGAATGAAGCAATATAGCATACATTTATCATCAAAGTTTGCTGCATTGAGTATATATTTTCTACTTCTTACAGAAAATCTCCCAGATAGGTCTGATCTTCGCAGAACTTACTACAATAAGTGGGTTAGCAGGCAAACTGTACCTGAAATGTTATTCCCAGTAAGCACACTTGATTGAAGACTATGTCTGTGCTTACTTTCTGCAGGAGCTGCCCATGTTCTGAGGAGTCAGG
The DNA here is from genome assembly GCF_000699105.1 of Pygoscelis adeliae. Taxonomy (NCBI): domain Eukaryota; kingdom Metazoa; phylum Chordata; class Aves; order Sphenisciformes; family Spheniscidae; genus Pygoscelis; species Pygoscelis adeliae. The sequence goes on along the minus strand of NW_008825108.1, from coordinate 7,393,587 downwards.
AGTTATACCTGTTTTGACTAAGGTAGACCTTTGGAGCAGATGTTGTATTGATCAGATTTCTAGGACACACATTACTGTAGAGTCCAAGTCACCTTAGGCAGCATATTTCAGAGCTATGTATAAAGAATATTGATTTTTGGACGCCTATTTCTAAATGGAGAAAATGCAACATCTGCATCTTTCTGCTCCCTGAACTTGCACCTGGTATTTCCAATTCTTTCCGCGCAGACTGGCTGCAAAGCACTTTCTTGTATCATCCCCTCTGCATGTTTCTAATACCTAATCCCACTGAAGTCAAGAGCAGCCATCTTCATGTAGACAAGATCAAACCCTGAAGATGTAGATTAAGACCAAGGTGAAAGAGAGAGGCATACACTACTTCTGCTTCATGGTATCACGCTGAAAGCCCCTTTCCGCTAGTAAACTGTACGTAGTGCTTTGTCCAGATAAAAATACTTGGGGAGAAGCCATGCTGTTGCAAAGGATCAGACAGCAAACACCTGTCCTTCACCCACTACCCCTATCAGCTCATTCTTAACTGATTCCCAGATTAGGAAGTGGGGCATCATCATAGAAATGGAGAACACAATGAAACAAAATAATGGTCCTGTGAGAAGAAAGGAGGTGTCTCACAGCCCAGTCACTTAGATCCCAAGGCAGAGGCAAAGGGTTACGCTATTATTGGTACCCTCGTCACCTTGGCCACCAATATTTAAGAAGGCCTGCCTGAAAATTACTTTCTTCACACATTTTTGCAAGCGCAACTTGCAAGTGTGACAAAAAACATGACCACAGAATAAGTTTAGGTTTAAATTAGCAATAACTGTTGTGGAGCAGAGACTGTTGTTAACATGATGGTGCTCAGTGACTCTTGTGAATTAAGATGGTCCCTGCAGGGAGCAAACATTGCACATGGCCACGTGTAACACACTGTGCTCTGCTTCTTTGAGCAAGAGAGGCATGGCCAGACTCTCTAATAAGTCCAAAGAGTGGGCCCAGCTCACCACCCAGAGGCATATAGCATATTTAAACTTACATCTCAAATTTTTATCCCGTGTTGAGAACTTTAGACAAGCTGCTCTTGTAAGCTACACTGATACATAGAGGGGACTTGCATTAAAATCTTGGCCTCATTGACAAATATAGGCTATTAAAAAAGTCTTGCGTTAGTAGCACTGGAGTTAGATGATGTATGGCTAAGGTGATTATGGAGAGAGAGAGTCTTTAGACTAATTGATTGGTTATGTTCTCTATTAATGTAGGGAGCTCATCCACTATGCTTTAGCTAGACATATGGAAGGTTTTAAAACTGCCTTTGGCATTAGAAGCTAATATGAAGTATATTGCAACATAAAGTTCTTTCAGAAAATCTAGCCCTGTTTATCACAGTGAGGGGAGGAAGTCAGTAAGGATTATTTCCATGAGCAAAAGGTGCAGAATTTGGCCCAGTTTTTTATATACTGCCTGAATGGATCTATGCGGTTGCTGCTGCATTTATTTCTGTTTGTCACTAAAGGCAAGTTGCTTTCTGTGGGAATTTGAATTGGGCCCTGTGTATTATTTACATGTGTTGAAAGAAGCACTGATGTACGATAGGAGCCAGTATGAGGCTGTAGCAGGGGAAAGCTATTAAAACATATACACGCTGAACTCATTAGCTAAATTTATCTTGTATTATTTTTAGTAAAAGTCCAGATGACTGTGTATCCCCATTACATCTCCCTGGGCTTGTAAATGATCTGTTTGTAAAAAAAAAAAAAAGGCTTAATACAAATTTATCAAGTTATCTTTCTTTCAGAAACAAGTTTCATCAACGATCTAGCACAACACTGAGGGGCCATGGAGGCTGCCTCTGTAGCTCAGTGGTTGCAGCAGTAGGAAGACCCACATCAAATCCCACCTTCAGCCTGCGTATCCTGCCTCCCCAGCTGAGTGCCCTTAATTAAATCACAGTTACTCTGGTTATAAGGGAAGCTCTGCAGTAGAGGAGGCAGTGCAGTAAAAGCAGTTTAAACCTGGTGTCTTGCTGATCTCCAGCAGAGGTGCGGAGTCAAGCATCCTCAAGCCGTGGAAGTTGTCCAGCCTGCATTCACCACATCTTAGGCATGTTTCTCTCCAGGAGAAAGAAAGGCAGCAGAGATCATGCAGCAAGAAATCCTAAACAGAGATACTTGTACCGGAGAGTCCCTTAGGAGGACAGACTCCCTAGCCGCAGTGGCTTTTTTTATAGCTCCCCCGGCCAGGTACCTTATTGTCCCCTAGCTCCATGCAGTGCCATGGCTCACAGCTGTGGCTCTAATAGGTGACAGCTGATAATTTACAGAGCATTTCATCTTGGCCTGTAGCAAGGGATTTTTCCATACTGCAGTGAAAGTCAAAACTCAGTTCTAATGAGAACGCCGTTAATTTCTACCCAGACCTCCCAGCTGAACAAAGCCTTCTGCACCAGTGCTTGCTCCGCCCCGGCATCACACTTCCGTGCTTGTATTCCCCACCGCTCAAGTGTGAAGCACCCTCAGGATGCCGACAAGCCAACATCTTCTTCCAGCACCCTTTCCTCTTCTCAGATGCTGTTCACATGTCATTCAAAACCAAAACAGGCAACAAGAGCACCCTGGCTAATTATGTTTTGTCCCACTGGCTCCTGATGTCTTTACTCTTGGCAGACAATGAGATACTGACTGTGACTGGAGAAACTGGGACCTTCCTGAAGAGTTACACAGCAATTATATCTATTTCAGGATAATTCAGGCACACCTCATTACTTCTGGTGTACCATTGATTTTGCTGCAATTAAATCCTGGAGGTTTCAGACTTGGTTGAAATGTCAAATAACAATTAAAAAAAAAAAACCTCAGACATTCACAAAATGGATGCTTTCTGGAGATGCTTTAGCAACACTTCACCCCTCCCCCCCGTTTGATGACCAGCTCCAATAAACTTCAAACAGGAATCTTCCTCTGATAGTGTCGAAATGTTGGCCAAAATGGCTGGAAATCATTAATACTTCAACCTTACCAGTTAAATTCATCCACATAAGCTAAGGAGAGGTAGGTACCCAGTTGCCAATGCAGGTCAAGGACAACATGGAAATGAGAAAAATAGTGCTATCGTATGGAAGCCACTGCAAGGTCAAATTAAAATCATAGAATCATAGAATCATTAAGGTTGGAAGAGACCTCTAAGATCATTGAGTCCAACCGTCAACCCAACACCACCATGTCCACTAAACCATGTCCCTAAGTGCTGCATCTACACGTCTTTTAAATACTTCCAGGGATGGTGACTCAACCACTTCCCTGCGCAGCCTGTTCCAATGTTTAACCAACTTTCAGTAAAGAAATTTTTCCTCACATCCAATCTAAACCTCCCCTGGTGCAACTTGAGGCTATTTCCTCTCGTCCTTTCGCCAGTTACTTGGGAGAAGAGACCGACACCCACCTCGCTACAACCTCCTTACAGGTAGTTGTAGAGAGCGATGAGGTCTCCCCTCAGCCTCCTCTTCTCCAGACTAAACAGTCCCAGTTCCCTCAGCCGCTCCTCATAAGACTTGTGCTCCAGACCCCTCACCAGCCTCGTTGCCCTTCTCTGGACACGCTCCAGCAGCTCAACGTCCTTCTTGTAGTGAGGGGCCCAAAACTGAACACAGTATTCGAGCCTGTGTGGCCTCACCAGTGCCGAGTACAGGGGCATGATCACTTCCCTGCTCCTGCTGGCCACACTATTTCTGATACAGGCCAGGATGCCATTGGCCTTCTTGGCCGCCTGGGCACACTGCAGGCTCATGTTCAGCCGGCTGTCAACCAGCACCCCCAGGTCCTTTTCCGCCAGACAGCTTTCCAGCCACTCTTCCCCAAAATACATAATGGGAGATGCTTCTCAGGAGTCAGGCAAGTTTTGACCCAGAGGAAAACATAAGATAGAGGAGATGATGCATTTCTGTCCCTCCTAACTAGAGCTGGTGTCTCGTGAACGGCCCCATGCGAGCTCTGTGGACCAGCTGTGTTGACTGGGGCTTGTCTGTGGACTTAATGCAAAAGGCTGTGTTGGCTGGTGCTAAAGCCAAGCTCTGGGCTGGAGGTTCCCATAGTCCTGTTTCCACCCCCCTGACTTTCCTGTGTTGGGTGGGCATGTCACCCAGACCCTTCACTGGGAATTAGATCAGTTTGTCTGGTTTACTTACCCAGGAAGAGCTCGTTACACCAATACCACTATCATGCTCACACAGGAGAATTTGCGTTTGTTTCCAGTGCACATGTGCTACAAATCCCTATTGCATCTTGCCCACATCCTAGGAACAGCTTCCCTTCCTTCTTCTGCTCCTGCAGCAGAGAGGGGGAGAGAGAAACAGCATTTTCATAACGGACATGATAAACGTCACTGATTACGCTTGAAAGATCTAGAGGGTGAACATTTAAAATATGGTGCTCATTTTGTTAGACACTGTTTGAAAACATTCTAGATGGGGATTAATGAAAACCAATAGTTTACTAGCTATGTTTATTGTTTTCTAATTTAATTACAGACTTAGCTCTACGTTCCAGTGTCAACAGAGCCAGCAAATGTTTAAATGAGATTGGGATACTCATTTCTTCATTGCTTTGCTCTCGTGGGAGGGGGCACTTTGCTCTCTGTTTCTCCATTTAATATTTTATTATGAAGCAACAAAGTAAAGTTTTTTCCATCATCCACATTTGGGTGTTGAAAAGAGGGGGGGCAGAAAGCAAGGCAACAGACGCTACTTAGGAGGCTAAAACACCTTGTCTCTGCATTATATGGGAACACAGCTGGATTATGGCAAACTGATGCCCCAGGCAAATTACAACACAGAACTCCCTGAGGCTTTCTCTGCTCCCCCAAGGACATGCCATGTCTCCACCGCTACGTGGAGCAGCGTTGACAGGGGAGTTTGCTTCTCTGACAGGCAGAGACTTGCCTTCCAGCCACTCCTGGCACCATGCTAGAAGCCAGGGGGGCATCCAACAGCATTTTCCTGCACCTGGGTGGGGTGGCCTAAGATGTCACACTCCTCCAGCAACACCTTCCAGCTGTGGTGCAGTCACTCTTGGCTTTTAGGGTTTGTACTCTAATTTGCCTTGGACTAGTCTTCCAGGTGCCAGCAGGCTCAGGCATCACTGCATCCATTACACACTCTTCACCCTTCAAAGATTTTCCTCCTGACCATGAGATCTAGAAATATGTATGAGTTTATGTTCAGATGCAATCACACAACTCCCAGACACAGAGACCAAGGCTTAGACTTGAAGTACAGCTGCTAGCACCACATCTAGCATGGGGGGAGTTGGGAGCATTTGCTGTGGACCCGTTTCACAGAGGGTGAGATGTACCCCAGGTATGAACAGAAAGTACAGACAGCAGCACTGGCAGACCAGCAAGGCTGGGCTTTCTTCCTTCATGCCAGCACTCCCCTGGCACACTGAAAGATTGGGAATGGAAGACTGCTTCAGATGTAAAGGTAATAGCCATTTGTATTTAATAGCTAGCATTGATTTCCAATTTCATATCAGCTGAACAGTAGCCACCGGCCACATTAAAATTCATCATCGTCTTCACTGCACCTTCCAGTTCAGACTCTACCATCACCCGTAATGAATCAATCTGTGTCAGCATACAATGCATATGTTTTTAAACTATTCTTGGTGAATTTACGAAGTGAATTCAGCTGGACTCTGAACAGCTTGATTTTAGTTCGTGGGGCTACAAGGAAGATTTATATAAAAAACACTCAAGCAGCTGAATGACATGTTCAATCTGTATTGAAAAACGTAGTATTAGACTACTCTCTGTCCTTAAACCACACATGTTTAATGCATGATAATAGTGTTTATCCATCATCATGAAGCTTTACTGCTCCTTAAAGCAACGTGGAAAACACCGGATCAGCTGTGTTATTCTTTGCCAGTATTGAAGCACAGCTCTCTGCGTGGCTCACCCTATGCACACCATGAGCACGCACCAGCACAATCTGCCTGGGGGCTGGGTATTTTGGAAGGAGGAAGGGATCCCAGTTTTTGTCCTTCAATCAAGAAAGGGAAACGAATATTTAATTTCGTGGCTCTGTGGCTTTGTAGCCAGCGGTAGGATTTGTTCCTTTGTGAGAGGGTTGCAGAACCTGCTATCCGGTGGCCTTGCTGGTAAAACCAGCGGAAACGCTGGAAATGTCAGCGGTGCAGAGGAGGGAGACCTGAGGCTTTTCCAGCCTGCAAACAGAAACGTGGCGTCTTCGGCCCAGGGATCAATACAGGCTGCTGCTTGCTTTGTTTCACACGACCTGGAGCCACCCTACTTTTTTCACCTTAGTACAGGACAGCAGTGAAGTGCATGTTAATGCCCGATCTCCTCAAAGGCCTGTGCAGCCCTGTGTAAGGAAAACGCACAAATCTTCAGTGCAAAGGCTCATGAAACACGCTGACAACTGACAGCAGCAAGCTCCCGTGATTGCTTCGTGCCACATTCAAATGGGGTTTTTGTTTGGGGAAGGGCAGCTTTGCTTGTATCATGTTCTCCTTCAAGAGATTAGTTCTCCCTAGACCTAATGTTAGCACAGCAAGTCCAGAGATATTACTCATCAATTAAAAATTCAATAAAAATAAGCTGTCATTACCATAATCCTTCATACTGGGAAATGTGGAGTTGAGAGCTTTACCATCCTGGCCTCTGACAAAAGCCCCAAAGACTGCCAGCTGTGGTGTTAATTGATTGGTGTCATTTATAAGTAATCTAACAATCCTGAATAATTTATTTTGCAGTGACACATGCTGAAAATATACAGCTGCACAGATATGTGCACAGCTTCGGAAGAAATGGTGCTAAACAGAGTGTAAGGCAAAGATTAAGATTCAGTGATCTCCCTAGGAGCACTTTCTCATGTGCTCTGCTCTCCAGCACTTTTATTACAGCAGAAGTGTATAGATCTGACAATAGGAGTGTATAGATCTAGGTGGTCGAGACATACAGGCTCGATACTCTCTTTCGCAGCAGATCACCCATAATGAATTTTAAAAGTGAGGAAAGTGGATGCCGAGCAGGAAATATGCAGCACTGAGGACAGCCTTGCCGAACCGCAATAAAAATTGACCACTGTGTTTCCACAACGAGGATGCTGATGATGGGAAAAAGTCTTAACGATTTACTCTCTCTCCGGCCAAAATGGAATAAAAATTCTTGCCGTTGAGTGACTGCAGAGCAGGCTTTCCAGGGGTCACCTAGTGGGGAGTGACCCTCATTAATCTGCATTGTTTTTACAACTGCATGAAGCTGATACGCTTTGAAATCTAGATGAACCACCCCAGAGAGCCAGAAAGGTTGAAGAAGCCAAATCTCTTCCATTACGGATGCACAAATGAAAAGTTTGTGTGAGCCCTTATTTGCTCAGGCAAAGCTGCCGCTGAAGTCAATGGCTGATGACCTGGGCCTTTTTCAAGCCCACGTCAGCCCTCACTCGGGGTGAATCCCACCCCTGCAGGCCAAACCCTGCTCCTTTTCGGTTCTCTGAAGCGCAGAAAGCTTTTCCCTAAATTCCGTTTTACTGGAACGATTCACTGCACTGCTGGGAGTTGCTCTGAAAAATGTTCGTGCGCATTGCAACTGAAAAGCCTAGTCCCACGCAAGTTTGTAAAAGAAAAGATCATGGAAATCAACCCCAAAACATGCGTGATGAAAGGAAGGGCTCCTTACGGCATCATTCTGTGCTGTCATATCAAATTTAAAAAGTAGAGAGTTCTTGAGACTCTCTAGCCATTCATGTGGCTAGCTTAAAATTGCATTTGTACAAAAGATTTGTATTTTAACAAGCATTGCAGGGCGGGGTATTTCTTTCAGAACATTAGTTTTTGAAGTGAAGTGATCATGCAGAGATCCTAACTTTCATTTCACAAAGTTTTTAGTTCTTCAATCTGCTCCTGGAACGGAGCCTAAAAATACAACCAAATATAGCTAAATGCCTCAGAAACTAGAATGGCAGAAAAAAAAGCATGCAAACCTTTATTTTAAACCTCCTCTTTTTTCCTCTCCCACCCAACTTTGACCTTGTTTTGAGGCCCGAAGGGTGAACCTTCTAACCCTGAGTGCGATGAGCTCTGCCTTCTCCGTGGGACTTTTCCATCTGCACGGCATTTCCAGA
>NW_008825108.1:7372961-7385266 GCF_000699105.1 Pygoscelis adeliae | reverse complement strand
CAGGCAGCAGTTGCCATCTTTCTCCAGAGAAGTCAACAGCAGAGCTCTCCCTGACTTCAGTCAATGCTGGACAGCATCCAAAGAGAGCAAGGGCAGGAGGGAATATACTTGTTTTCATTATTCATGTTGGTTGTGTAAACAGCGCTCACTTCTGACTTAGAAATACGTGACTTTATTTCTATCATTTTTAGAAAAAGTGTTTACGAAGAAAATAATCATTACTACACATTGATTGCTCATTTTTTCCATTGCTCTGCACGTCAGAGCACTCATCGGTATGAATACGACTGATCTGGTTAAGTGTTTTAATACACAGGGGAGTAAATTGGGATGAAAGAAATTCGTTATCCTCAGTTTGCAGCGCTCAAAGTCTGGCTGTTTTAATGTTACTGCTGAGTAAAAAATTTAAAAGTGCATGCTGCGACAAGCTGAATACATCTTTAGATTCTATTCTAGTAGAGTAAGCATATTAGTTAGATTATTGTTCATTCTTTCTGTAATGCTGAACCCCAGCACGGCTAGTAGGACAACTAAAGGTAATCAGCCAAAGAATAGCCAACTTTCCCTAGATTCTTTTCTCATTAATTTAGTTCACAATGGGGAAAACTCCTGGTTCCCTCCTGAGATAGGGACGGGGAAAGCCTAAGTGGGAAAGACAGAATATCTTGAGAGGTCACACATGAATCCAAGACATAATGTATTTGCACAGGGAGGCAAGAGAGTGTGTGAGGCTGCGGACTGCAGCAGCGTGTGTGCTCCCACTCCAGGCGATACAGATTACAGCCTCTCCTCCCCCCGCAAACAGAGGGCTCCTCTACACAGAAAACACAGCCAGGCCTTACGCAGACCTCTGCTATTTGGACAAGAGATTCTGCGATAAAATTGAAGGACCTCCTCAACTAGGCTTTCACATCGGCATTTTCCTATAGGACCTTTATTTTTGTCCATACTACCTTCCAGCTCCTGTACTATAAAGGGGAGAGAGGACACATTTATTTACTTACTTGTTTATATTTCACCCCTACTTTGGCAGAGTTTCATGATCTATAAAACTTACCTTGCACTCTCTGAAGCAATTCCTCTTCATGTATACTGTGGGAGTAACATCTCGAGAAATTGTTTCCCACCCGGGCTTTTGTACAGGGCTGCTGCCAGATCCCCCTTTGAGCCCTGAGGCCAAGACATTAAAGAGAAATTATTTCCAATTCATTGAAAAGCTTTGTGGGGTGGGATGGCCCATGGTTCAGCACAGAGCTCTTTTTATAAAGTTAGGTTTGCAAGCGCTGAGTTAGTTGGCCTCAAAAGAAATTATATTCTAGGATTTTTTTTTAAATAGCCTCAGTCTGTTTTTTTAGAAAATATAGCTAGACTATATGACTATAAAGCTACAGCATCACTGTGCACAACATGCACTAGAGGTATAAACTGTAGAAGACCCATATAAGGTTTTTGACTGCCTTGGAAAAACTATACCCCCTTTAAAAAAGGCCCAGACAATAAGTGCCCCCTCCAGCTCTCTGCCTTGCCCTCTGCCAAAATTTGCCACCTCTGCAACAGAGGTTGTCAGGAAGAGACCTGTGCCCACACTGCGGTGCTCGGAGCTGAAGCAGCAGGGAGAGAGCTCGCTCCCTGCTGATGGCAGCCGACAGCAGCCCCGAGGGGCCCGAGGTGATAGTGGGGAGCGGGAGCAGCCCCAACAGACCTGAGGTGATAGCGGGGAGCAGGAGCCTCCACCATGCAGCAGGCCTGGCTGCAGCACCAGAGCAGCCAGCCACCAGCATCAGCTCTGCACCAGAGGTAACTGCTCACGTCGCTGCGGAGGGTCTGCCTGCACCTCAGCTGCCCCAGTTTGCAGGTTGGCATGTAGCGCAAACTACGGATGAAGATAAATTAGCAGCATCGCATCCACAGAAGCACCCGCAGCACCAGCACTCTGCTGCCCTTCCCGGGCTGCTGTCCTGCCTGGCTCCTCAGGCTCACCCTGGCTCGAGCTGAGCCCAGGCACTTGCAGATCTGGAGGAGCAAAAGTAAAACTAAAACTAAAACTACAGCTATTCCCAAGGCAGCTCCCAGCTACAATTTTCTGTTTAGGCAGAGCCTGCATTTAATAGCTAGCCCAGTCATGCTGCTGGGACCTCAGCACCTCTCTGGGTCAAGACCTTCCCTGCATCACAGCAGAGTTCCACACGCGATCGTTAGCCCTGCAGCTGAAGGCACCTCGGCAAAGGTGCTGCAAGGACCTGAGGTCGTTACGTATTCATGGCATTTTCTTGTGCTGCTTCAGAGCCACTGCCGGTATCGCTGCCTGGCCCTGCGCTGGGCTGCACATTCACGTGACGGGGGTCAGACCTTGGGAGTGGGACTGAGGCGGTGGACAGAGAACATGTGGCTCATCAGTATTTGAGCCTCACACCTCTTTTGCTCCCTTCCTAACTCAAGGGACTGTTTCACACTTGCGCAGAAAATGATAATAAAACCAATGGAGTGAAAAACCATTACCTTGGATGTATTACGTCTCAGTTTTTGGGTGCCTAAGCAGAGACGCTGAACTGTGCCTGATTAGTCACAGTCGGGAGCTGGCACCATTCCAATGAGCATCAGTGGAAAGGTGATGCCTCACGAACCCTACCTGGAAAAACAGGCAAGCAATTCAAATTGAGAACCAAAAAGTAGGGGCACCCGAAACCAGTAGTGGCGATAAAACTGAAGGAGGCTGCGTCTGCTGAGGGCTGCACTGGTGCTAAGCCCAGTGCTTTGCATTGAAGGTTACAGAGATGAAAATTTTTGTCATTGTCTGTCTCACTAATGCTGGTTTTGGGGTCCTTGGTTATATTTAAGTGGAAAGCCTAAAAGTCAAAAGGTGCAGAAGTGCTTCACACATATGCCTCAGACAGATCTTCTTTCTCAGGCCCATCCTGAGAAACGGTTTGGGCTAGCAGGGGCAAAGGAAGGAGGGTGTCCTTTCTCTGCTGCTGCAATATGTTCTCTAAACTGTGCTTTTCTGTCTGCCTCTTGTCTGTGTACTGAAGTGTAGCAACCTCTGTAATTTTGGTGCCCTAGCCTGATACAACTGGCAGTTTTACCTCCACCTTCTTGCCCCAAAGGCTTTGGCTTTTGCCAGTGCCAAAGGGTCACAGTCCTGGACTCCCCCCCCCCCCCCCCATCCCTCCAGCTGGAGAGAAGGGCGCAGGTTTGCTTCATCATGAAGAAAAAGTAAAGAGTTGAAAATGCAGCACCTGCTCGCTCTCAGAGTGATGGCATGGCCCCAAGACTATACAGTTTCACACTGCAGAGCTGCATGGCCCTGCTTCAGCCAGGAGCTGCAGCCCTGGTCCTTATCAGGTATCGACTATCTAGGAGGACAATAGCACAAGGAATTTTGTTTGCTCAAGTAATGACAGACTTTATTATAGAGCAACTGTACCATACCAAACATGTTTAATAATTAAGCAATGAGATATGACAAGAGGCAAATTCCAGCACAATTTTTACGTGCCTTGGATTGTATGTCAAGGCCAAAGGCCAAGGAATTTTCATCAGAGGATCAAACTATTTTGCATTTGAATCACCTATTCTGTCTAGTTTTCTGCACTCTGTAGCACAACAGTGATATTCTGTCATAAATATTGTAAGCATAAAATTTCTCATGGTCTGAGACCTTGGAATCTATTCTCCCAATGATATATGTGTATCACCAGCATGCAGAATGGTGGAATACACCCCTTTGTCCATGATTAAGTCTGGAATTGATTTTCAGACCTCAGTTAACAGGTCTGAAAAACAGGTTTGCTGATGGAATTGGTGACAGATTAACTACGTCGATGCAAGGGACATCACCTCAGTGCCACGGTTGCTAACTCTCAAATATTTCTCCTTATGCCATAAAAAAGAAGAGAAGAACTTGAGATTTCAAGACAATGCTTGTTCTTATCTGCCGCAAGTTTGATGAGAGTTCTGTTTAATTCACGCTTGTCTCTCTCCTTTAGAACTTGAGTACCTTATTATGAAATGCAATAATTTCCACAGAAACGTCACACTAATGCAGCATCAACTCTGAGAATTTAATCCTATAAAAAATAGGTAAAGCCAGAATGAAGATTCTCACAGTAAATTTACAACAAGCTCTTTATGGTATGTTTTGCAAGGACTTTCTTTACGCAGAGAACATAATACCAGGCAGTGTGACGTGCTGTACAGCAAATATTTATTTTTGAGATAAGCATGGAGCCTTGAAAGGTCTAATGAGCTAATTGAAATAAATAAGGCTCTGCTGGAATTCAGGGCCAGATGTGTGTGGCAGTGATGGGAAAGCTGCCCAGCTGTTCTGCCACTCTTTGCAAGACTAAACTGCTGGTGGGCAAGATGCTACAGCTTTAGGCTGCTTACCCCTCCCCACCTCTGCTCTGGGTGATCCATACCTGCAGGAATAATATAAGCCATTCTGGCATTAATAGGCACAACATGCTAATATTTAAGAGAGTGCCTACTTGATCAGGCCAATTAAAAGTAGAGTCCTGCTCTTCGTAACGGCCAGAACACGTTGTTCAAAGGAAAAAGAGCAAACCCCAAAATTAAATGTTGAATATTCTGTAATATAGTCATATATATCTGTAATGTTGATTAGAGATGCCAAAAATGTAATTGTGATTCCTGCCCTCAAAAGCTTCCGCTTCAGCAGCAACCTGAAGTTCAGGGTGTGCTGGAGACCAAGCCCACAGACAACCTCATCTCGAGGCAGAGGGCCATCGTGCATGGACTGACTGTGACCATGTGGAGGGTAGGTGGAGACAGACCAAGCAGGTAAATGCTGGATGGTCACCAAGTGTCGCCTCAGAGCTGCTCTTAAACATAGCATAGATAAAGATCTGATTACAATACAGAGAGGCAAGGGTGAGGAAAGAAGGCATCAATTAAGACGTGATCATCTGGCTGCGTGGTTAGTTATTTGCACATCTTCCTGCGTGCTCAGCCAGCTGTGTGTGTGCAACATCTGGAATTAGGAGGGGGAGTACAGCTGGGACGCAGTCCTCTTCTGATTCCTGCAGATAATCAGCTTTTGCCCTGAGGCACTACGCTTTGCTAACCATCTTCTTCAAATCCAATTTTAAATGGACTGCGAGATCATACTGTAACACTGGCTGGCCAGTACAGCATATAAATGCATAAGTTCAAGGTATGACCTGTACGTTACAATGCATTTCAGGCACTGGGAAAGTACAGAAGGAAATCTGTTTTATTAAAAAAGACAAGAGCATTCTTTCTACGTGACTATTCTTTTTATTAGGTATCTAGATTTTTACCATTTTCCTGAAGAAGTAAGGGCTGTTTCACAGAAGCTTCAGGGAAATGGCTGCATTTTAATACAGTCTAATTGACTTTTATGGTTATCTCTGAGGAGTCCTGGTCATAAAAGCTAATTAAATTATACTGATCTACATTTTCAAGAACCATTCTATTTCTCACCCTTGAAAAAAAAAAAAGAAAAAAGAAAAAACTGGAGGCTCATACTCATGATTAGGACACGTTACAATCTCCTGACACCCCTCCTTGTGCAGTTTGATTTGCTCAGTGTTGCAGGATATATTTAACCTTCCTGAACAAGTGACTGTCCTTACCAGTTTTAAGAACGTCAGCTATGTTATTTCAGATCTCTCATTCTGCAAATATGTAGAAAGATCTATATGCTCAATTTACAATTCTACATTCATCTATATAATTCTCTAAAGAAAAGGTTAAAAAAAAAAAAAGAGAAGCCAAAAGTAAATCATCTGAATCTGCATGATGGGGGCTTTATAAAGTATACTTTCTCCATTTTCTTCATTCTCTTTCTTTTTTTGGGATGGCTGGTTTTTGTTTCTACTTTTTAGTTCCATGCACCTTGTGAGAGATTCTGACTTCGTTGTAGTAACAGTTTAACAGCATGCCAACCCTGATACTGTAAAAAACAACATTGCTGGTTTTTAATCTGAACTCCCATTATTTTCCTTCATTTATTACCCGCACAGTGCCAGATTTCCAAGATATTTAAGTGCCAAACAAATCAGACATGTGCCAAGTAAAATTTTATGAAGCAGACAATATTTCTGAAAGTCTTAGTAGAAGTCTAACTCCATCTTTCAGCACGTAAATACCTTTCAAAACCCAGCCTAAGGCAGTAAGCAAAATTCCCACTTAGAGTTATGGCCATTTGCCCTGACAAAATTTGCAGAAACTAGAGTTAGTATCAACATATTTCAACCAATTTTTTAAAAAGCCTTCTGACACAATGCACCATGCAAATATCTGTCCAAATGCCTGAATCCAGCTAACACATTGTGCACTAAATAATTACCAAGAACTGCCCAGCAGCAGCTCCTCAGAGTCCAGCAGGCTCCCTCCACTCGTACCCACCCTGTCAGGGGGTACGAAATGCTCCAGATGCCAGCAGTGAAGCGGTAACATCCCCCTTTTGCTCTTCTATTATGGATCGACTGAACAGCTCTGACCATCTCTTTCACCCTCTACCTGCCTGTCCCTCCTCCCCTCAACTTCTTTGGCTCCAAGTATCCTGGGGACAGCTGTTAACATCTTCTGGTTTGTATCTCAGAACTACCTGGCAATACAGCGGGCAAGCATTGTCATTTCCACCTCTTCTCCTTACTGCTGACCCACTCTTTTTTCCCAGCTGCAAGGAGCTTTTAAAAACACCCATAATGTGATTTTTAAACAGTTCATTTACTAAACATAAAGTAGTAGGGGAAGACGTCAAGGAACCAACGCAATAGCACCTATAATTATCAGCACCAGCAAATCCCTCTCAGAAGACCCTCAGTACTGTGGGAGTTTGTAGTGAACACAAAAATCTAAAGGGCACTTCCAACTGGAAAAAAGAAAAAGAGGAGCTGATTTGTCAAAAACCCCCTACCTTTTTCTACAAAGTAATACAAAAAAATACCAAAGTTTGGCAAAATGTCATGAACTTCCATAGGAAAACATGTGAAGAAAAGGAGGCAGGACTTCTTGCTAATTTAACCAAATTGTGAAAGGGGGCAGTGAGGGACCAGCCTCAAGATTGGCCACTGCCTGTGTTTCATACTCTGTAAGGCCATACTGAGCAACAGGAGCCACTTCATTATGTCAGGAGCTGTTAACCAGCTATTAGCCACGTTAGGTAGAAGAGCTGGGGGTCTCCGTTTCTTCAGTGAGGACAGACCGATAACAAAGCTTCATTGTGCTGGCGCCTAGTAGTCCTGCATTGTACGATGGAGAGGTTTTGATGCCAAGCTGCTAGCTAAGGATCAGATTGCAAAAGAGAAAATCCCTTTGGGCAGAGAGCCTGTACAAAGCAAGGGCATTGTGAGACAAAGAATAAGGGCTCCCATCGAAACAGGCACCTCTCGCGTTCTTGTCAGCATACACGTACAGCACCTCTGTGAAACTAGAGCCATGTGCTCTGCATTGCTTTCTCAACTCTGAATTACACAAAATTCAGGGTCCTGTGCATTGTCTGAGAAATTACTGGCAAAACCAGACATCTGCAGATGCAAGAGGTCCCTGTTTACAAAGATCCTACCCAGCGATGCTTCCCTGAGCGCAGCTGCAGTCAAGCAGGGGAGTTGCAGTCGCATGCTTCTGGCCAGGACTTTGCCAGGGTGCTGCCTGGGCCAGCACCTCCCTGGGGACCAGGGACAGCAGAGGCTCACCAGGGGGATGGGCAGGGCAGGACTTCACCCCAGGCAGGGAGCAGGGCAGCTGGGGACAGCTGCATTCAACCAGGAGTCCAGATCATTGGGCACCTCTGTGGTGGTGAGGTGGTTCCAAGGTCAAGCCAGAAAGTCAGTCCATAGGACAAGATCAAGGGGGACCATGGCTGGGCACAGCGCTGGTGGCACTGGAGACCGGCACCCCAACATCACAGCTCAGATGGAGGTCTAAAGGCCTGGGCCAAAATGGGGGCCATGGGTAGAGGTTTAGTCCCTGGTGAGGCTGGGCAGGGCCAGTGAGGCTATTAGTGCACCCACGACCCTGAGTCGCTCAGTCAGGAAACCTTGCTTACTCAGCTGTTTTTAAGGATCCAGAGCTTTTCCTGTGGTCTTCATGCCTTTCCTGTCTTTCAGGATTTCTGTGATCTTTCTTGCTAAGTTCCCTGTAGGCACACGAAGGCACAACTGAGGCTATCATCTCCTGCGCTGTCATCTTGCACCGGCATCCCGTTGGGCATTCCCATTCCAGCTCCACTGTGACTTCAGTAGGGGCAGGGGTCCCTCCCATTCCAGATGAGCTGGTGGCTTTTTTATGTTTATCCTGAAGGGAAAGCAGCTGATACGCTCACAAAGTTTAACCCAATCCAGAAAAATATTAGTAGGGACCAGGCAGTCTCAGGTACTGTCTTCTATTTGCCTAACACCAAGCCCCTCAGGTACTAATAAATAGTAACATTTCAGGGGTCAGGTTTCAGTGGTGAGTTTGTGCACATAAAAAGAAAGGATGTTAGCTCTGCAAGGGGTCTGGTAATCTGGAACGTCTTTGTTTTTACCTGGGAACTCTTCATACTTGGCAGGGCTGGGCTGCAGGTGCTGCTGATGGCCGCAGCAGTGTGCGCAGTGCCTCTCAAGTGATTCCCAGTGACCTGATCAAGCAGGTCAATAAATATGGCTGATATATTTTAATTGAATAGTTTCACGGACCGGTTATGTCCGTGTTCGTAGATGGATTGCTAGGGTAGAGATTCACAACTTTTCTTATCAAAAATATCTGAAGCTGTTCGCCACCACTGCCATAACTCAGAAGGAAACTGCCCCAACTGGACCTTTTTCTTTTTAGCAAAGCCACTCACCTGTGTGTGTTTGATCTAAGGACAGTTATATTGTATTAGCGTGCAGGATCTGCTAAGCAGGGTGGACAATAAGATTAGAGTCTGTGGTGTTGACAGAAACACGGTCCATCCACCAAAACCTGCACGGTGCTTAGTGAGGACTCAGAGAGTCCGTTCCCCAGTGATCATATCCTGCTTCTACCTCCCACCCACCCTCACCCACAGTTCTGTTTTGCTGTTGTCTCCTTCCCACAAGGCACCACAGTTTCTGTAACTATTGACTTTTATGACACAAATGCTTTTCCGAATGCAAAGCTGGGCTGCAGAAGAATTGGTGAGGCCACCACAGCCGATGTTTTCGTTTCTTCCAGAGACATATTCTGATGCACCCCCCAAAAGAAGGGGAGGAATACCCTTTTAGCGTAAGGGCTGTAATGTAACTATGAAGTTTCTTGGCCTTTTAGAAAAGCTGCATATCATCCATTAATGAAAGTGATACAAATCCTCAAGTTACTGTCTGACTGTACTATGCCTGAGTGACCAGGGAGTACCACTTTTTAAAAAAATAACTCATATTTGGGAGCCTCCCTTCCTACTGGAATTGGGGTAAACTGGTCACTCAAATAAGAGTTAGGAGCCTAAATGCCATTTAGGGTCTAGTCCTTAGCTGCTGCTTCTCAGATGATGGCCTGCCCACAGGGATGCATGGCATGGGTTTGCCACTAAATTCATTAATCCTGAAGCTGGGCATGAAGGTGATGAGCAGGATTCTGTGCAAGACAGACATGCCTCCTGCATCATCCAAGCCATTACAAATACATCAAACCATGGTTCATATCTTCTCTCTGGACCTCAGTAGCCCTTGTTAAGACATTGGTCCCGATCGTAAGGATGTTTCTAGGGGTAGATCTAAATCCAGCAAAAACTGAATTTAATATATTAACAACTGCCACAGCTGATTTGTGTTGTGCTGGAGAGCCAAGAGGTGTCCATGCCAGGAATGGCAGTCTTTGTACGAGGCCTTGTTTAAATAGCACATGAGGAGACAGTCCTGGCCCCCAAAAACTTACAGTTTAAAATTAGGAAAAGATGCAGCAGATATAGGCAGAAAAGCAGAGAGGAGAACAAGCCTAAGGAAGTGATGAAACAAATACTTGTCAATCTAGTAGGTCTCATGCGAAATCATGAGGGAATGTGGCAAAAGGAGAGTTTTAAGGGAGGACTGAAGAAAGATTATGAGGCAGCTCTGCAGATGTTTACGGAGAGCTTCTCCTGAGTGTTGGGGACAGCATGATACAGAGCATGGAAGCATGTGTTTGAAAAGCTAGCAGGAGGCAATGGGCATTGATACAGTGGGCTGGTCAAAGACAGGAGTCGGCTTCTCAGCCCTGAAGGAGATGGTAGGTAGGATGAGGATAAGCCATCCTTCTCCCCCCATCCCCAGTCAGGCACGGAGGGAAGGTACCCGCAGAGGCACTCCCTTAGAGCATTACAAACACTGTCTGTCAACAGCCAGGAAAGCCCCCCTTCTCTCTGACCTGCCATGGGTCAAATATAACTATAAAGCTGAAATGGAAACAGATGGACGGATAACTGCTGAGGAAAAGGACTTCATGAAAGCAGTATAAACATGCACACAGTGTTTTTCAAACAGCTTTTTCTCTGGTTACAATTCAATAAGAAGATACTGGAGGTACCTTCTGATGTTAGTAAAGAGTTATCTACAATTTGAGGGTAAATTGTAGATAACTTATCCTTTGGCTTGTTTGTACTTATTTTTATAGATCTTCCTTACCACACTGTTTCTATTTGCTAACATTCAGCAACCACTTCTTGCTTCAGCTGCACTTTTTTATATCAGTGTAACCACTTTTCTCATGGCCTTTTGGTGTTTGTTCTCTGCTTTGTTTGGATTAAAAAAGGGCCTGCACTTACAATCCCACCAATTGCTACTTGAATATTTACCAGTACCTACTTGCAAATTCCTGAAAGTTTTAGTGAGTTTTGCATAATTGTTCTGATGATTATCTCTATTGTCCTTTATAAAGGAAAACTTGTGCCAGAGTCATCGCTATTCTTCATTCTTCCAGCTCCAGAAACAACCCTAAAGTCAGACCCGACAGATGCCTGGACTTGATCCTGCTAGCCGTATCAGTGTCTTTGCCAGGTGTCCAGGCTAAAGCATAGCCCAGACCATTAGAAGTGCAAGTAGGAGAGAACTAGAGTTGCAAAGAAGGGACAACCTTACCTTGTTACACTAGGGACACCACGTTCAGTATGTATTTCCACCCCTCTCTCAGAAACAGAAGAAATCTACCTGACATTGCCAAGGTCTGTGCTCTCTCTGAGGAGGTGCTCTGTAGGGGTGAGACTCAGGCAGGATGCTATCCTGAAAAAAGTTGTGTTGAAATTCGGGCACAGGTGGACCTAAAAAAAAATTGACAACTATGCTGAATACAGCATTGTTACCTTCCACACAAAGATTGCCGGCCCTTTTTTCTCTTCATTCTTCTCTTTATTATAGTCACCTTAAAAGGCTATTGGAACGTGCAAGCAAAAAAATCCCAAATTATCATTAAAACTTGTTCCTTCATGACTCTTTTGGACTGACTGATCTCTACCATCTGTGCAGTGCACAGATATTTTTAGCAATTGTAAACTATAGTGATGGGCCAGAAACATGCAGCTTAGTACATTTCAGTCAGAATCTGAAATTGTGCCGTTTGGGTCAACCAACATGCAATGTGAGCATTTGTGATAAGTCACCTACATCAACAATGTATTTGTCCTCTATTAAAAATCATATTACGTACATTAAAGTACCACAGTTCCCTTTTTTTTTAATTTCCTGTTCTATAATTATGGTGACGTGACCATCAGAAGTCAGGGGCAGTGCGGTAGGTCAGGAGGTTGGCCACTACAAGCTCTATCCCATTAGTTGACCATAAGTGGGTTGTATGAACTCACTGGGAAATGTACATCCAAAGACTCAAAAAGGAGCCCGCTCTCACCGTTCTGTGTCTAGGTACTTATATTTAGCTAACATTGCTTTGACTACAGCATGTTAGGAGAGAGAACATTTCAAAGAGTAGTATTTAAAAATGACTTAGTCACTTCATGGTTTTTTGACCTATTGATTATGCTTTATGTATAACCCACAAATAGGCAAAAGGAGAAAACTCAGGATTCAAAAGTAGGTGACAGCGAGATCCTTCACCATATTTCAGTCCCTTTATGCCAAATACCATATATATATATGTGGTATATACCATATGTATGGTATATACCGTATATATACCATTGTCTCTAAACTGGAGAGGTATGGATTTGATGGGTGGACTGTCCGGTGGGTGAGGAATTGGTTGGATGGTCGCATCCAGAGGGTAGTGGTCAACGGCTCAATGTCCAGATGGAGATTGGTGACGAGTGGCATCCCACAGGGGTCCATATTGGGACTGGTACTGTTTAATATCTTCATCAATGACATAGACAGTGGGATTGAGTGCACCCT
>NW_008825108.1:7364528-7372293 GCF_000699105.1 Pygoscelis adeliae | reverse complement strand
GACCTGTTGGAGCGGGTCCAGAGGAGGGCCACGAAAATGATCAGGGGGACGGAACACCTCTCCTCTGAAGAAAGGCTGAGAGAGTTGGGGTTGTTCAGCCTAGAGAAGAGAAGGCTTCAGGGAGACCTTATTGCAGCCTGTCAGTACTTAAAGGGGGCTTATAAAAGAGATGGCGGCAAACTTCTTAGCAGGGCCTGTTGCAACAGGACAAGGGGGAATGGCTTTAAACTAAAGGGGGCTAGATTTAGACTAGATAGAAGGAAGAAATTTTTTACAATGAGGGTGGTGAAGCACTGGCACAGGTTTCCCAGAGAGGTGGTGGATGCCCCATCCCAGGAAACATTCACGGTCAGGTTGGACGGGGCTCTGAGAAACGTGATCTAGTTGAAGATGTCCCTGCCCACAGCAGGGGGGTTGGACTAGATGACCTTTAGAGGTCCCTTCCAACCCAAACTATTCTGTGATTCTATGATTCTATATTGACAGCACAACAAAAGAGGTCCACAAAATTGCCAGCAGCAAATATGCCTTTGGTTAAAGCACTGCTAAAGACAGTAGTAAAACCTGGACGCTTGTACCAATACTGCCATAGGGGAACGCTAGGAAGGGGACCAGGGGCAAGGCTGGCTCTTGATTGTGTTTTGGTCATTGGGTTTAAGCTGCAATACCTTTGAAAAGTCCTGGGAGCTACCCAGTACACAGCACTGATGGTGTACAGTCAGTAGAGTGCCCCCAGGCCTATGTCATTTATGTCGTATCTCCTGGAGATGCAGCACAGAATTTTACCTGCACATTTTGGAAACCACTGCTATACAATATTGACGAACAGCTGAATTATTTGTTACAAAGGATGAGAAAGAAAATGGTCCAGCTGGTATCAACACAGGACTGGGAGTCAGGACGGCTGGCTTATGTCCTGGCTCTGTCTTTAAAACGGCTGTTTAATTGTATAATTCTCTTAACATACATGCACATTGTCATGTCCATCTTTTAAATAATAATGTTCATCTGCTGAGAAGCTTATATAATTTCTAAGAAAGTCATTTAGATGGCTGACAGAAAGTCCTGGTTGACAGGAGCTACGAGCATGCATTGCGTTATTACAGGCCCATGCAGTCTGAGGCTATCTTCACTGAAATATTAAGCAATGATCTGATTGATTATTCTCATGACTTCTTGAACTGAGCCATTACCCAGAGTTAGATGTCTTCTTTGATGATTTGACAAGAAGCCTTGCAGTGGGTCCCAGCTCTCTCTTTACTTTCAGAGACCTTAAAAAGACCTGTTTTCATGCCTAGAAGTTTACCAAACAAGTTGTCACCATTTTGCTGCCCATGGGTCAAAGAACAGGTCTCTGTGCTAGGCACTTCTCAGGGCTTGTTCAAGCCTTGTCCTTCCTTTTTTTAATCTCCACCTCTGTCGCTTTGTTGCTGGGCTGCAAGAGGGTTACCGTTACTTCTATCTGTCAAACATATTTCTCTCCCAAAAGTGTTATCCACTAGGTGCACACCGGCTTTATATGGGCTGTTCTTGCAGGTGATGATCTCCTGACTTTTTTTTTTTCATTTGTAGAAACTCCTATTTTTTAAGTTCTCCAGCTTCAGTGAGGTGCAGCCTTACACACAATGTTTGTTTAATAGAGTGAAAGGCCCTTTCCCCCCCCTGCAGTATTCCCACTGACTTCAGCAATAATCTCACTGCAAACTGAGATGAAAATTTGCCCTGCATTTGGGAGTGCCTTGACTTAGTTGCTAGCAGAGCCACCATTTTTCAAATAAATATTTACATTTGTGTTTTATTTGTGGTTGATTCTATGGGAAACAATTAAATGGGTTCTTTTCCCAACTAAATCTGAATGATTCATATTTGGGGCTAAAGAGTTCATCGTGCAATTTTTACTTGCTTTGCTATATTTTTATTGCTGAAGTTGTTATGTTGAAGAATCATGTGTGTCAGAAGTAGTCAGCAGGCAACTTAATTAGTCATGAGTATACATTTCTGAATGTCACATGGATCGGCCGGAAGAAAGCACAGACAGCATCAGAAGAAAGCTGGCAGCATCAGAAAACATTCCTCTAAACAACTGGGAACTTTCAGGACAGATAAAGGTTTTTTGTACTTAAAAATAACCTCCTAGATAATTGTTCTGCCCATATGTTGAAGGGCTGCTGCTTTGTCATTTCCTTATGTTTGTTTAGTTTATACGTTAGTATATGTAGTGTGTAGATAGATTATGGATTGTTTTCCTGACTTCAAAACTCTGAAGTTTCACCTACAATTTAAAAGGGAATATTAAAGTTACTTTAAATGGGAAAGAGATATTACTGATATTGAACAGTACGGGCTTTCATGCTTCTGATTGCAAGTGAATGCAAAAATCATTAGACAAGCCACTCTTAATGTTGTGAGTTTCTTGATGCTCACAGTGATCCCACGAAAGCAGAAAAGTAAACTGCATAATCCATTTATATAAAGTTAGCTACAAGAAAGTGCAGTTCAGGGGACACACACACAGAGTCTAGACACCTCACCCACAGTCCTCATGCCAAAATCCTGCTGAGGCAGTGGGAAACTCCTGTGCAGAGAAATCTAGCAGGTGTGGGCCTTATCTTTGTGCCTTCAGTACCTCAACTCTGTTTGCCCAGTTGCAGATGCTTTTGCCTCCCTGAAATTTTTGCATTGAACTATTAATATTTGTTGATACATATCCTATTTGAAAGTGTAACATTTTGTATTTGCATTTATTTTATAAAATCCCTTACTCTTGGTACAAGAAATATAGTTTTAAATGGATATTCCATTGACCACCTAAGCAATAAGGGCTTTAATTCTGCTTTCAGTGAAGTTTCAGTTTTCAACAGGCACAAGAACAGATCTGCACTCATGACTGCCTTTTATAATTAAACCAAAAAAAGAGGAGCTGCCATTAATGTAATGCAGTTTTCCAAATCAATATTGTGGCTTCTTCCTCCTTGATCTGCTGAAATACAATTTCAGAAATGCAGAGCACATCGCCGCTTGGGGGGAGGAAGGCGCAGAGTACCTAATGTTCCCTCACTGTCTGAAAAAGTAAAATCTAAGTTGGTGGACCTTAAAGAAGAGAGGCCAAGGGGAGCTGGTAGAGCTAAGCGGTTTTATGAAGCAAAGGACATCAGCTTAAGCCACTGTTGTGCCTGTGATGGTTCCCTGCAGGGGGAAGGTATTATCAACCTCCTCCTTGCTTCCTCATTAGTTATTTTTGGCTCCAGACGAGTCCTTCATTCCTCTTTACCAAGAATGCTAGACTTCCGTCACCATCATAAGAAGAACAGCAGCAGCAAAACAATGTGCATGTCTGGGTGTGCTCCAAAGAATGAAGCTCAAGGATAGAAATTGTTGTGACATTTTAACAGAATAAAGAGGGTTTCTAATTTAGCAACTGCGTTTATGTCATAAAATGTTCTACTGGCAAAGATATAACATACTTTGTAAATACATTTTCCAAGCTTTCCCAAAGTCAGCTCGTGCTACACATATTTCGTCTTGTCATTAGGGTATCTTGCAAAGTTCAGGCAGTAATGTGAATGTTTCTGAAACAGTGAGGCCTGACACTGCAAAGTACAGAGTGTTCGAGAAACCTGCAGGGGACTATATTCCATCAGGGGACGAAGTTCTGTCAAACGCTGCAAAGCTTCACCGACTTCACCCCTTTCTTGTTTATTTAAAAAAAAAGAGAGAGAAAACTGTGATAAAACAGAAAAATCAATTAAATACTTTGATTAAAATTAGTTTTTCAGAAAATATTTCAGATGATCGGGGCATTTTTTTCCACAAGAATGAAACCTCCAAACTCTCTGTGGAATTCATATCACACACCTGCACTTTTGGACATTCTCAGCATCTTCTAGGTCCAGAACCTTACCCGTGTCTGGCGTTCTTCTGAACAAACATACATGTCTACATTGTGGATGTTTTCATCTGAATTAGTCATCTAAGCTTTCTACATAGCCAATCCCAGTGGGAGAAACAGACCCTTCTAAAAAAGTGGTTAATCTTATCCCAAAGTAGACATCTAAAATAGGCCTAATATATCAAGCCCATTCTATCTGTTGATGGTAAAGATAACCCAAGGTGCCTAGCTCAGATGTAGGTGTTTGAATTGTAGATGACTCAAGTTAGGTGAGATGAATTCTGCCCCATATGTCTTCTTGATTTTACAGGCTCTCTTGGAAGCAGAGTCTGGAGTAGGCAGTGAAAATACTGAGACATTTTTGTTCCGTAAACCAGAAAATTTGGTGTTCCCCAGGCAGGTCTACTCACCATATGTCTTTACATTTGTTCTGTACCACAAAATTGACTTCTTGTTGCTTGGTTAAATACAACATTTTTAAGAAGCTAACATATGGTGGTATCACGCCACTTTTCAGAACTGGGATGCTATGGAGAGCAATGGGGAATTCTGTTTAAAAATTGGTGTTAAGAGCTATCCTCAAAAAATCTCTGCTAAATGGGGAAAAGGAGAAGGTTTTTTGTTACCAAAAGTACCTCTTCTTAAAATATTGATAAATTACTTAACATACTATGAGTTAGTTGTATCAGAAAATGCTTATGGCAGTTGTTGAGTATTGCATGGAGGATTTGGTTCTGTGCATCCAAATGCATGAAAATTCTTTACACATAGACAGATGTTTAAGATGCAAATACGTTAGAGCTGAACCTGTCAGGTCTAAAAAAATCTTCTTTGCTTGCTGTTTTCTCCATCTTTCAAGTAACATTCATTATTATTTTTATGTTCCAGGGTAAGGAGTAAATAATGTAATGGCAACCAGCTGTCTCACTGGCACCAATCTCCCTGCCCCCTGAGGCTTCGATACAGTCAGTAGGTGTCCCACGCTGTGAGAGCCAGCAGAAGAGAGAGCAGAGGCAGGAGAGAGTATCAGGAGGAAAAATGTCTCTCTGGTTCAGATTTGGCACGCTTTGGGCCAAATTCTTGCCCTCAGGATACAGAAGGTGGGTCTCCAGACCTGTGGTGCTGCCCAAGGGCAGTCCATGTGTAGGGCAACGGCAGCAATGGGGATGGCCTCTACACAGCTCCAGAAGGATGAGGCTATTTTACAGAAGCTTTTGGAGTGTCTCCGTTTCCCTCTGGACTAGGTCACACAGGTCACACCGAACCGCGTCCAGGGGTAAAGTGGTAGGAAATATCAACAAAGCTGCTTGCTCCCGTGGTGTAATACTCCCTACATCCTAATACTTCAGATAACTAGTGTCATCTTCAGAGCCTTCCACCCACTGCCTTAACCTCCCTACATCTGAGCTGAGGAAGTCTCAGCTGCAGGATTCTCCGTCTGCACCGATCACACCAGACCTTGGGTTCAGGGTACCGAATCTTGTTTCACACGAGCTCCCAAAGCTCTGCTGGCGTGCCAGCATCACCGCTGAATCACCGACGTATCTTAGTCAGCCTGCTTAAAATGGCACAGCCCTAAATTGTCTGGTTGCCTCCTCCAAACTGCATCTGACCTTCTGCCAATCCCGCTCACTCGTTTCTAGCTACTGGCCTCACCTCTGAATTTGCACCCCCACGCTCCTTGAGACATCTGTGCTCCAAAGGCCACGCGACCGTCTGCAGCCCCTTCCTCTGATGAGGTACCAGGGCTTTCCTCCATTTGCACTATCAGACCATAAATCCTTCAGGGCAAGGCCTTATTACGTGTTAGGCACTGACCTCTTCCTGTACCGCATCATGTACATTTACAGCACTATCAATTATTTAAAATAGCTCTGCCTTCGGTTCAGCCACATGCTGAGTTAAGCCCCACAGCCTTTGGGTAGTTTGCAGCAATTTTATTTTTCTTCTTCAACATTTCACAAATTGCTTGCTGCTCTGTAGCACTTGTTACTATTTGCTAAGGGAGATGATATAGTGTATTATCACTCTAGAGAAGTGTTTTTGCGGAGATAGTGTTAGCTTTCTTCCCAAAAGTTCAGCTACGCCTGCATAGGAATGGAAGCCCAGACCCTACCCCCTGAGGAGCCTTGACTTCATTAGCACTTTCCTTTAGCTCAGACAAGTAATTATTAATATCAACATCCAATTCTAGCAAATCTAGCTGAATGTGCCACAAGGTGACAAGATGTAATAAACATAAAACAATATAGACTTAAAAGAAGGGAAAATGTTCCTTTCAGTTAACAAGGGAGAGACAAGACAGCAACAGCAACAAACGGTGATGCACATAAATAGTTTTGTATTTTTTTACTTAATCTTGTTCCCATACACTAAGTTAATTTTTTAATGCTTTTTCGCTTGAAGTGTTGGGGACTATTTTAATTATTTACTCAGGTTAATGAAGAAATTAAGCTCTGCCTCCTGAAATATAAATACCAGGATGTTAGCTGACACAAATGCTATTTTTATTTAGCTCAGGTATAGCTGGAGACAAATGCAGAGGGCATGGGGCAGTGCTCTGGTAGGCTGCTGCAGTCAGCTCCAGCCCCACATCCACTCCATAGGCTCTCACACCTCCAGGTCTACTGACAGCCTCAGGAACCTCGCCTCTCCCAGCAGCCCTTCAGCT
The DNA here is from genome assembly GCF_000699105.1 of Pygoscelis adeliae. NCBI lineage: Eukaryota > Metazoa > Chordata > Aves > Sphenisciformes > Spheniscidae > Pygoscelis > Pygoscelis adeliae. The sequence goes on along the minus strand of NW_008825108.1, from coordinate 7,365,733 downwards.
CGATTGCTGAAGCCTGTCGGGGCACGTCCCTCACCATCCCACATCCATTCCACTGCCTCCTGACCTCCTCCTGCCTAGGGCTGTCCGTGTCCCCACCTGGAAGGTGACGCCTCCCCTCCCCAAGGTCTGCCAGGGGCCAGAGCACCCCTCCCCATCTTCCCTCCTGTGTGTGGTCAGGGCTAAACCAGGAACAACAGGGTCGGGCCACCCAAGGACACGGCAAAAGCCAGACTGGATGAGAAAGACCTTTCTTGTGCTGTGTACTCTGGATATGTGTGCACGCGCGCGTGTGTGTGTATACATGCGTGGTAATGTCCAGGAAGAGGAATCTGGGAGCAAGCCTTTTACCAGGGGACCATGACATCAAATGACTCACATTATAGCCATGAAGAGTCCAAAAACATTATTGTTCCTATTTTCCCCGCTTCACTCAGCCCTGGACCTCTAAATAATTACATTTTTTTAGCGACTGTGCCAAGAGCATTAGACCCTAAAACTATTGAGCCTCATCACAGAAGACACAACCCCACTCCCTCTTTTCAGATAAGCCCCCAAACCAAGATGTAGGGTGACTTGCTCAGGCTACTCAGACAGCACACTTGGTTAGTATAATACATGGCAATCCACCTTTTAATGGGAAAGCTCAAGGGAAAAGAAACTATCACCTGAACCACTTCCCATGGCCTGTAAGTCTGTGCCCAGCCTCCAGCAGTCTCATAGCCATCACAGGACTGGGTCTATTGGGTAGCTGGCTTTGGAGACAGCCCAAGGAGGTCTGCAAAGTCTGTGCTGAACATGATCACCTATAGCTCAGTCCCAACTCCCAAACCCACTAGACTCAAGGACAGGCAGAAGAAGAGACAAAATCCTAAAGCATAGTTCTTAAATTTTGCTTACATGTCAAAACCTCTATCCTTGGCAAATTCACACCAGGAATTACAGAGAAGAGTCTCTCTCCCTCTTTGAGCCTTTCTATAGGATGCAGCAAAGCTGAGGTGGCTCAGGGCAGGGCTCTCTGGGGCATGGGTGACTAACGTCAGCTGTGACGCTGCCTGGCTGCATCCTCAAAAGGAGTACGGAGGAAAGAGGAAGAGCCTGAGAAATTAGAGGGCTAAGCCAGCCTCTGGAATGGTGCTCCTCAAGTCGTCTTCTCTGTTTCTTTAGGCAGTTGGCCAGCAGGGCCCCTTTATGCCGTATGTGAAAGA
>NW_008825108.1:7340748-7364518 GCF_000699105.1 Pygoscelis adeliae | reverse complement strand
GTGTCATCATTAGAAGTGTTTTCAAATATCTGACCAAGAAAAACATCCTTCTTGCTGCAACTGAAGCCCATTTCTTCTTGTCTAACTGGCGTACTTTACACTTACCTTCCTAAAAGAATATCTTTTTTTTTCTCCCGTATCTCAAATATCTCAAGGTTATTTTTAAATTCTTATCCTCTCCCCCAGTGTTCTAACAGTCTGTCCTCAAATGGTGTTTTCTGCAAATTTACTAAGCTGTTTCATCATCCAAGATGTGAGCAAATGCATTGAATAGTACCAGAACCAAAGAGGCCCCTGTCCAAACCTACTGCATACCTCTGTACAGTCTGTCAGTGAACTATCAATTACCATTTTCCAGACATGGTTATACAATGAACTTGGCTAATCATGCCATGTATTGCTTTCAGGATCTCCAGTAACTTCACTGTCACTCCAGGGAGGTGACTCAAGTAAAGACTCATCACCAACCTTCAGGGTCACTCCCCCTCCCTCACAAACTCCTCACACTTTTGCTGCTTTCCACACTTCCTCCCGTCCGTCACCTCCCTGCCGGAGTCATCACAACAACAGGAGGGTAGTTATTGCCACTGCCGCTCTGAGGAGCAGCTACCAGACGGGGCAGCCACACATGGAAGACCCTACGGCACTGGGCAGGGGAACTCAGGCAAGTTCTCAGTCCTACATTTTGTCTAGGGAAGAACCTGGTAGTCCTGGAGAAAGAATTAAGAATGGAGTAAGCTTTTACACTTTCACCCCAGGAATCTGACTCTGGGACCCTATGGTGAAACACCCAAAAGAAGAACTTAAGCAAAACCAGACCAGAGACAGCAAATGCTGAATGAGGAGAAAATAATGCTGAAATTTTTCCTTGTCCACAAAGCATATTAAAAAGCCACAGAAGCACAGCAGAAATAAGGCCTCTAAAGGCAACATTATAAAACTGTACCCTTCATTTTACCCATGGCTCAGAGTTTAGGCAGCCTGGGGCTAGAAGTGCATGGCGTTCTTGTCCAAGTTTTAAGTAATCATCACGGTGCATTTGCCATTTTTCCTAGGGCTGACCAAAAAGATCCAGTTGAAACTGCCCACATCTTTTTTAAACTGCTTTTAATTCTTCATTCGGTGAAGCCAAGGTTTTACTCATAGTCCCTTAGCTCAAAAAAGGGAAGCAATAGAGGAAGAGCAAAGAAGTATAATCTTATGATTTATGAAGATGGCTGGTCCTCTATGTATTCCCAAAATCTCTTTTACTTGCCTATTATGCATAGACTGGTTTCTTACTGGCCTCCTAAAAGACGTACGTTTCAATAAGGAATTTGAGCAAAGGGAACAGCGGCCTTAGTAACTACTTAAGGCAATAGCTGCAATAATCTTCTCAGAAAAGATAATATACATACATATAACTTGATTAATATTCTGCAGCATAATGTATTACTTTTAGAATGACTTCTTACGTGAATAGCTGAGCATCCTCTAACATTCAAAGTGGTTTTGTGCTAAAAGCAGTGTGCAAGGCAAATAGCATGACCTTGTAGAGCACAATCCAGTTACAGGGTGTACTGCTGTGAAATGCATGCAATTTCAACAGTCACCTGAGCAAACCTGTCCCATATGGGTAAAGTTGTACGCCTAAGGCATTTGCTGGTGTAGTCCCATAGCTGCAGCCACTGCGGAAGGTGTTTTATAGCCTGTCTTTCCAACAGAATTATCAAGCTTTTCCAAGAATAAAATACTACAAACACTGTGCCTTTGCTATCAAATTTGGGGTAACAAAATAATGTTTCTCTGAGGCATAATGTGAGGATAATCGTATGCTGGGAGTGCCTTCCTCAAGCACAAAGTCATTCTTTCTCCTGATTAGGGGCCCATTCAGAAATGACTGGTTTTCAGTGACTCAAGAACCAGACAAATGCATCCCTCATACCCAAACATACTCTTCAGGTGTATTTCTGTGTATTTCTTTTTTCCTATGTTCCTCTTCAGGCAACATGATTTTACAAAGGGTAAGCACATCCAGACTAGTGTTAAGCTGGTTAGCAAGCATAACAAAAAGTAGTGGCATGGGCAAATGACTACTGTGCGTGCCCAGGCTGCTTGTACTCCAGTTGCTAGCCTGCGCTGTCATATCTTTGCTGCTGCTGTTACCAGCATGAAGTTTATTAAAATTAACACAGGTAGCTCATACGTATGTCAAATCTGCCTTGAGCAAATATTTATAGTCTGTGTAGACATATCCAGTTCAAAAGACAAAAAAAGTGGAACAAATGTCTATAAAGACGCACTTTTCCTACTCTTTTTTCTTTTTTGCATATTAGCAAAATAAGCTTCCTTTGTGGAAGTTCTTATTATAGTCTTACTTAGAATAGACTGGCAAGAGACAGGCTGAGTCATATTGGGTTTGATCTCCCTTATATGGCAGCAAACCAGGAGTCACTCTGCTGAAGTTCATTGGGATAAAACTAGGCTAAGTGGGATCAGAACCAGGCTCACAAACTTGTGCGAGGGTGTTATAAGGTGCTGCTGGTGATACATGTATTTTGGAGTTAACCCTCACCTAATTCATCACCATCACAGTGACAATAACAGTTCTCGGAACAGGAGTCCAAATCCACACGGAAGTGTACATGGCAAAATGATCTACACCCTGGGAAACAGGTTTTGCTTCAGCATATGATGTATGAGAGTCTCTCAAACACACACTTGATACTTGCATCCCATAATGGTAATGGGACTAAAAGCATAAGTAAGGGTTACAAGATAATCCCTGACATAATTTTACTAATGCCTTACACTCATTTTTTTCCGACCCTCTAGGCTGTCATATAACTAAGTATTAAAAACTACCGGGGGATTCCTTGTGATTTAGCTCTAAAAGCTGATTCATGAATCTTGTGATCTGACTACCTGAAAAGGCCGGTCGTTCCCTGACACGTAAGCAACATTATAACAACAGTAAACAGCAAATCATCTCATCTTCAGAGAATTCCTGAGCATTTATTATTGCTCAATTGCTATAAGTTTTGTTAGCGAAGACTGTACCAACTACTTTCCACGGTGTATTCATTTCCAACCATTTTTATTGCAGTCCCTGCTGTTCTTCTTCATTATTTTTATCCTCTATGGGCCGTGCACCACTTTGCTGAATCCAATGTCTTTTTCTTAAAAGCCGGTTTTCCTTTCTAAGTTGTTAATTTTTTTTCTGCCGGCTTTGATGTCTTTCTTCAGTTTCCCAGCGCATCTTCAGAACTCCAATTCATTCCAGGCTTTTATTTCTGTTGATGCCTGCTCTTTAATTTACTACTACATATACCAGCAATTTACAACTGTCTGATTTCTTTAATTTGAATTTTTCACACAATAATAAGTAAGACACTAAGTCGATGTAGCGCTATCAACCTAAGGTGAAAAAAAGAAGAAAAAGGGAACGTACCAAACAACATCTTCAGTTGCTTTATGATCCTAAGCCTTCATGGCATTTTTGGTCTTCTAATCTAAAGGTAGGGACAAAGATATGCAAATTACAAACAACAACAAAAGGAACCCTGAAGGGAAGTCCAGTGTATTTGAAAACATAATTGAGTTTAGCAATGAAGCTAATATACTCACTTTTTTCCAAAAGGTATTCTAAATTTCAAGCCAAAATGCCCAAGGCCATTCGAAACTTGCTTTCAAGAATTGTTTGAAGGTGAACTACTCTATCGGGACAAAAACCCCAGCCCAGCCATGCAGCGCTTGCACAGAGCCAGCATTACACCCTTCATGGGGGTTACAAAATGGGGAGAAAGCATAGAGGAGAAGGAGGAGAAAAAAGTAGAGGATGGAGGAAGGAAGAAACAAAGGCTTACAGAATTATCCTGTGGCTTCTTAGGTGCCCTCCAGAATACAGTCTACATCCCACTGTTCCCCCTTTAGCTCACTACAGGGCACAAAAGTAGAATTTCTCTGTGCTTTGTAGATCACCTTTAAGACCTTGCTCTCCTGAAATTAAATTCCTTGTAAAGCTCTGACATACAGAATCGTTCTGCTTGGATCACAAGGAACAGGCTTATATTTTGTGTTGATGTAAACTATAAAGGCAGCGTTTTCTGTATGTGGTTAAAACAAAGAATAGAGAATTTAGCGTGCCTAAATTCACAACAAGAAAACCTGAACATAATTCTAAAGGAAAAAAAAGTCAGACACCATTCTCTTTGTCATGTTCATAAAATCATCATTTCTGTGTGATTCCTTTTAAGTTCAAAGCACTGGTGGTTTTAGTAAATGAGACAAGGGGGAAATGGTGAAAACAGTTTCCCTGAGGAAAACCATTCCCCAGTTCTTAAAAAGTTTAAACATATCGAAACCTTAGGGAGATGAAAGCATTTTCCATTGCATTTGTGCCTTTCTTCTCGTTTTTTTTAAATTATTTTTACAGAACATAGCACAGCGAGAAAGAAAGGAACAGATCATTCAGATCCATTAACCAGCTCTTGCTTTGGCTGACACAAGTCACTTCCTTCTCACAATGTTTTGAAAGGTTTCCCACCATTTTCAGTGGTGTGGCATGGTACCTCTTGCTGTCCTCACACTGGGCCCTCATTCAGCTGTTTCAGGGCTTTGTAGGCATTTTGTGCCTGGTGTGTTGAGTACGGAAGAAAATTCAGCACAAAAAAGAGCTAAGAAGAGTAGTTTCAGTTATGTCCCAGATTTTTTTTAATATATTTCCATCTGAAAGACCCAGGAAATCTTTATATATAGCAATAGACTCACAAATAGCAGGCAGTAAGGGACCTTGGGAGTTCCCCTAGTCCATCCCATTACCCGCAGTAGGATGGACCATACCTATGCCACTTCTCACAGATGCTTCTCCAGCTTCCTCTTACGGATCTCTGGAACTTAGAGGTCTGCTTCCTAGGACACATACTCTAGTCCTTCACTATCCTTACCATTAAAAACCTTCACTAATACCCAAACTGCATGTTGCACTTGCATTATCCCCCTTAGCACATTTTTTCTGGTCTTATCCGACATGAACGCAGAGGTCAGACAATTTCCTGTCCTCTCCCTGGCAGGCCTCAATGTGTCTGAAAAAACACGTTTGAAGGCTGACATCATGTCACTCCTCTCTCTTCATTTCTCCACAGAGAATAAACTCAGTTCCTCCCGCCTTTCCTCAGAGTCTGTGCCCTCATGATTTTTTCTTGAGTTCTGATCATTCTTGTTGCTTTTCTCATGAAACTCTGCCATTAGTCCCCTGTCTTCTGAAGTGGGATATCCAAAAATGGATTCTGTATGGAGGAGAAAAAGATCCCACCCTTGTCAGACCCTGCCTCTGCAACTCAGTATGGAATATCCATATGGAAAAACTTCATCAGCCACAGCAGAAACAAATAGTATTTAAGGGTCTATTAAGCTCAGCTTTCAGGAAATTGCAATTTGGCCTCATTGTGTCATTTGCAAGCATTAATAGGCATTAAGGCTAGTACCACATACACTAGTATAAGTGAATACGCATCCAGAGGGAAGAAAAGTTATAGGTGCTCTTGGATCCAGACGTGGAGTTCCCCTAACTGCCATGTAAGGGCCTCCACCACAGCATCCCGCTACTAAAGGTCATCTGCCTTCCTCACACACGAAAAAAAGAGATGCAGAAAATCTGCGATGAGACGGAGAAAGTGCTGACCTGCTGTAACTCAGATCGATTTTGTTGGTACAAAATGATGCTTGGATAGCAGGATCATTCTTTCCTTCTTTTACAAAACTCAATCCGGCTCATACTCAGTTAGTATAAAGTTTGCTGGAGACTAACTTTCAGAGTTAATCTCCCGAGAGACTGGTCAGTAGCTTTAATAACAAGAAACCTTGTGCTGTGTAGCTGCCTGGGGCTTCTCTTGTGTAGTATTTAGGATTCCATTCAAGAGCAGTTCCCCTTTGTCTGCTGCCTTCATAAATAATGGATACATCTTGCATTAGAGATTAGCAAAGATTGTTAAGCTTCCTTTTTTGCATGTGTAAGATTTGGTAGCTTTTGAAATATTGATATAATTGTGTAATTTGGTGCACCTATTATATTTTTAAGCAAGAATTAAAAAAAAAAAGACAAAGAAGAGGAAAATGATGGTAAAACTAAAAAAGCAGACCTTTGACACTCAAAACCATTAGAAGACATGATTCTTCCATTATTAAGTGTATGGAAAAATAGTTGCATTACTAACTTTTGTAATATTCTTTTAAGAAGACGCTACAGAGATTGCTGTAGGTTTCAAAGCAATTGTGGTAGGAGGTCGTGTAAAGCCTTCAAGAAATGCTGCCTTCAAGAAATGCTGCCAAGGTACTGCACCATCTAAAAGGAAGAACACAGTGCTAGAAACTTCAAATCTGATTGAGAATAGACAAAGGAAGACAAATTTTCAAAGTCCTCTTTACTCATTTCACTGATTTTTTTTTTAATGTAATACTTTACAATTACATTTTTTATCTGAAAAGCCTTTCATGTTTAGCCTTGGTATTCCTTTTGGAGAAAAACACAGATAATTCACTGCATGTTTTGGTAGGAACCATCTTTATCAAGACTGGTGACTTCTGTTTTTTCTTTTGTGTGCGTGCTACCGAGTTTAACTGTCTAAGCAGTGACATTGTACTTGCTGTTGTGGTTCTTTGTATGCAATGAAGTCCTATTTCCAGCTCTCTGGCCCATCCCTTCCACATATCCCGCAGACAGGACTCTTAAGTGCAGCTTATTACAGGGACAAGTTAACCGGTAATTTCATTGTGCTCCGTGGCTAGCATCCTGAAATGCAGGCTGCCTAGCCAAAAAAGGGTGGACAAAAACTGAAGGATTGCATTAAATAACCATAAAAGTTACAGGGTCTGATAATACATACAGTTACGGCAAAATCATTGCTTTCATGCTGTGGCCAACTTGCCGTTATCCAGAGCCATGGGAGAGGAGGAGAGGAATAAAGGCCTGAAATAACCTAGCTAATGGAAAATTGCAGTCGATATCGTAGTGAGCAACTTGGTGCCAAGGCACTTGAATGGTTTGCAGAAAAGTCAGCCAGGATGGCTAGCGCCACATTAGTGCTAATATGCCCTTCTGGAGCATGTCGATTCCTTCAGGACCACACAAGTGTGGCCTTTTGTCCACACTTCACATTTTTTAGCTGGCTGAGGAGCACGGTGCAGTTGTATTCAGGGCTCTGCAGGATTTAGCTCAGGTCCAGCTGGATTTAATACCTCAATCTCAGTGCCAGGCTTGCTAAACTGAGGCTGGCTTTGTGCAAAGCCACCTTGAACCATGGGGTGCTTGGACACCCAAGTTGCCTCTGTGCAGAGCAAGCTTCAGTCTGGCAGGATTAAATAGTTCAGTCTTCGATGTACAAAACTGGCTGAGCTTCCTCAGAGACAAACTTACTCTAGATATGGTATGGCTGTCTATGCAACACTGTCGAAACTACCAAGCCTGGCCAGATCCAAACTGCCTCTGTAATCATAATATAATTTACCCTGAAACTACAGATCACTGAGAATGGACTGCTTTCAAGACAGATCATGAGAGACACAAAAGATAAGAGATTTACTCAAAGTCTCATTGCATGTCAGTAAGAAGCCCACAGCTGCTAACTATCGTCTCAACTGTTTCCCAAACTTTAGGTCTTAGTCCAGGCTACTTTGTGAAAACCAGGCTGGAGTCCCTGTCCTTACCTTCCCCAACCACAGGGACCGGTCGGGTGAGGAACTCCTAACTTGTGAAATGGAAACTTCAAAACTGATCATTCAGCAGACAGAGAGCAGAAATAACAGGACTGAGTTAACGGGACTGAAAGATTCAGCTTTCATGACCGCACAGGGATACCACAAAAACAATCAAGAAAACGAAGCTATTTGGAAGTTGGAAAGCAGGGGACAGGTACTCTATACCCAAACGGATTAGCTAAGGCATGACTGACTAGAATTACATGTGCTTTTTTAAATTACATATTTAGCAGTGCTAGGGATGTGAAGAGAGCAGGAGAGACTGACCACATTGTTTTCTTTTGACTCCGAGGCAGACTGTTTGGACTGGAAGCGGATCAGAACTTGCAACAGGCTCTTCACTCTTCTAAGATTCATCAGGTTACACACAATGTATCCAAAAGTGGCTTAGCCTCTCCTCACATCATAAATATGTTATGGAAGGAGAATGGGAAAATGCATAGAGAAATGACAATATGTGGAACTTTCCTCTCTTTTGCTTTTCCTCTTGGTGACCTCTATTCATCTTCCTCTATGAGTTATCATTTGATTCCTCTCTTCCCCCAACTTTTCCTATGAAGAAATGTGAAATAACTCACAGAAATCTTTAAAAACATAGAAACAGGGACACCAAGTCAGGGAACATCAGCACAGCCCAGTATCCCATCTCTAACAGTGGGCAGCAGTAAATGCCTAGAAAAGAATTTAGGAACAGAACAAGTGCATGATGTTGTTCCCAGAATATCTATCAAGCACACAGCAATTTGTGGTTCAGAGGATTCCTGAACCAGACATGGTGATTTTGCATTTAATAGCCCCCAGTGGATTCATCTTTCATTAAGTTGTCTAGTCACTCTGGAACCCATGCTAATTTTACTCATCTACAGCATTTTGTGGTGAGGGGAGAAAAGAAGGCTCTGGGGAGATCTTATTGTGGCCTTCCAATACTTAAAGGGGGCTTATAAGAAAGATGGGGACAAACTTTTTAGTAGGGCCTGTTGCAATAGGACAAGGGGTAATGGTTTTAAATTCAAAAAGGGTAGATTTAGCCTAGATATAAGGGAGCCATCTTTTTACGATCAGGGTGGTGAAACACTGGAACATGTTTCCCAGAGAGGTGGTGGATGCCCCATCCCTGGAAACATTCACAGTCAGGTTGGACGGGGCTCTGAGCAACCTGATCTAGTTGAAGATGTCCCTGCCCACGGCAGGGGGGTTGGACTAGATGACCTTTAAAGGTCCCTTCCAACCCAAACTATTCTATGATTCTATGATATTCAGCATTCTGTCGTCCCCCCCCTGTTGTTGCTTAAGGTCCTTGGTTTTGATATTTGATGGCGATATTTCAGGAAATAGTTCACGAATTGACAAAATAGGGTTGATCTTTGACCTTGAGATGAAGAGAGGAGATGTGATGCTCCTTCAGAAGATCAGAAAAATGGACCTCTACCTTTAAAGAAACAAAAAACCCCACAACTGAGCACAGCAGTAGCATATGTTTTTACACAGTGAAAGTACTTGAGTCTGGTTTCAGGTGCAAGCCTTTCATCTTGCACAGTTGAACCCATTAGAAGAGTTCTCAAGAAGTAATCTAAACTTGGCTGCATAACAGAACTGTACAGATGTATTGTTTTTTGATAAGTATTGACTGAATTTATGCTGCAGTGTGGCTAGACAGACTGACTCCCATGGAGTTTCATAAGCAGCATCTTCTGTTTTCCACCATTCCTTCTTGCCAAAGGAGACAGTTCCCTGTGCAATTCCTCAGAGCGTTCAAAGGAATTCACAACAGAAGCATGAAGTCTATTGTATACTGAGAAAAAACAGATCCTTTGTGCCATAAGGTAATGGAGCATATCTAAAATAATACAGTACAAGCATTAAACTCAGCAAGAAAAATTCTGTTCTGTTGCCACCAGCTTATTGACAGAAAATGAAGCTGAAATATTTGGCCAAGCATACTTACGTATTTTCTTCACGCCTGGTTGTTGCGTTCAAACAAAGGCCTTCTCTTTTCCACACAATATAAATGCTCCTTGTTCGAATCTAGAGTTCATAACTTAAGAATTCATTCCTAGCGAAATTGTTTTATTGTTGTTACTAGTGCTACTGAGAAGAAGAAGGAAAAAAAGTGTTACTAAAGCATTTAGGATTCTGTATTATATTAATACAGACAGAAAGAAGGGAAATACTAAAGCAGTGAGAAGACTTTGGACAGCCTGGACAGCCTCTGCACCCTGCTGGCATGCCCAGTTTGACCTGACATTTGCTTTTGCAGTTCAGGGAGGGCGAGATCTGCTTTCTGATTCCCTCTGAGGACACCAAGGGCCCAGAACCAGTGAGATGGTGAACAGCAGTGGTGTAAGCAGGCTATGGTCCAGCAGGCCAGATTTTGCAAAGGAAGGGTGGGCAACTAGACCACAGGGCTGCCATTCAACTGAGTGACTGCTTCTCAGCAAGGCAATGTGTGGTGGGAGCTGCAAGCAGCCACAGGGCCACAGCAGTGCGGAGGGAGAACCAGAACCTCCAGTGTCTGTTGCTGTGAAGCCCACACTGAAAGGAGGAGAGAAAATGCCTTCCATTGTCGCACCCCCAAGCATCCCACCTGTGCTCCTGCACCCTCAGATTGAGCGCATAAAGATTTTGCCTTGAGGAACAGACATAGGTTGTTCTTCAGCCACTACTGTGTCGTGCTGTGCCGTTTGCTGTAAACTTACATTCAAAACAGAGCTGGACTTTTGAACTGGAGGCCCCTGGGGAGGAAGAGCTATGTACCATTACTAAATTTAGACGCTTCTAAAGTGAAAAATGGTAGAATGTTTTGCAAATAGCAAACTTTTCAGGATGCGGTGCACAAGACTTGTTCCACACAGCCTGGCTGCTACGAACAGATGATTGGAAATCGGGCAATCATTAATCTCCTTCTGGAAAGACATATAGATTCCTGAACTGTTCACAGATGACTTCAGATACATCCAGAATTAAAGGCCCGATTTTTCTTCCTGGCTCCAGTCACACAGAACGTTTCACACTAGCACTTCTGCCTAGGAATCGCTGTTCCCCGAGGAGACATTTGAATCCTCTGCAGAAACAGATGAGTCTATGTAAAAGCTGCCGCATTTCCTGACAATATTTGGGAAGGGTGTTTTTACCCTATATTTGGCTTTTTTTTTGAGAGAGAGAGAGGCTTTATAGGTATCATCAAAATTAATAATGCAGTATGTCAGATAATTGTGGCCTTTATCACCTTCAGCTCAGTTCAGAGTATTTACTTATACTTCAGATATAACTCACTTTTCTGTACATCTTCAAAGTCGTTGTTCCGACAGCAACATACAGCCACCTCCTTGAATAAGTTGTTATTATTTCTTAATATTGGGACACATAGTGTTAATTAGGATGCCTTACTACTTTGTGTCTTGCCGTGGCATATTTACAAAGATCTGTAAGAAATCTGGCGTTGGATTTCTTGACTCTTCTGAGAAAGCTCATCCGCTGCACTGCATCACAACATCTGCTTCATGTAAGCTCCTTGTAAGTTCACTGGGACACAGCATAACAAGTAGCAACTAGAGGTTAGCTTGGCTGGTGGAGGCAAGCGAAGGTTCATCTGCAGAACCTTTCTGACAAGCACCGCGGTCACTACAAGTGATCTGTGTATTTCCATGGATATTCAAAACCGTGAGTCCCAAGTGGCTCTTGGGATCTACAACCTGGAATAGATAAAGAGGAACAGAAAAAGCCCAGAGCTATGCTTCCTCCTTTAGTTTTTATTCATTAACAATAGAGAAGCCAGATGCAGTGAAATAAAATGTGTGTACTTAGACAAGAATGCTTTACTATTTAGAAAACAGAATTATTTAATAACAAGAGGTAAAATCCTATAAAAATTAGCATTTTGCCTCTCTGACGTGGAAGATATGATGCAGACTGGTGGTTCAGAGTAAAACTGGGATAATACAGTTGCATGAATTAGGAGACAATATAATTTAAGAGAAAACGTAATTCTATTGCAACACCATCTCTTGGTTTAAGTTGCACAGCAGGACAAGGGTTTCCTAAGACAAATTTGATAACCACCATGGACATTTTTTTCTTCTTTTAGTTGCCTAGTTACAGAGTTTGTAAGCATATATTACAAGGTTAGCCCATTTGCAAGGTATCCTAAATATGTTAGGCCTGAAACTATAGACTTGGCAATGTACCAGAGACCCAAAGGTTTCTTACAGGAGACTCTGATATGCATCAGTTTCCAACAAAACCTACAGATTAAAATAATTTTTGGCTTACAAAAAGATCCAGGCGAGACCCAGACGGACAATGATCCAGTGTTTCTCCATGGATTAGTCATTAGGCTTCTTTGCGATTCAATCCAACTGATATCTGTAATGTGCAAAACAAAAGTATATTTCCTTCATTTCCACAAAGAATTTTAAGATCTACAAACAGAAGTGTTGTATTAACAGAGCTAAGTACTATTATCCTAAGTAACTCCATTGCTGTGGCTTAAATTGATATATCTATATTCTGTGAGTCATAGATTTGCTCTCTTTTTAGTAGTAGTTTATATAGTTTTTGGTTTTTTAAATTATTTTCAATATTTTCTGATTTCATGCTCTAGAATTTGCAAGGATTCACTTTCCTCAGGACTCCGGTCTAGAACCTAAATTGCCATGGTATCTGCCTCTCTCCTGTGTGGTCGCAAAGGTAACCTTGAAACTGTGATGGCATCATCAACCAGTGCAGTAATGTCTTCCTGAGGCTGCAAACAGTCTGAATCTAGCACAATAAACTGCCTGTTCATATTCCAGGTGACCATGCATACGCTGTGATTCTGTGGCTAGGGTATAAAATTTGTCTAAGAAAAAACAGGCAGTGCTTTTTTACATAAAATATTTCACCTTCTCCAACCTCTTCTCTCCAACAATTTGTTTCCTCTTTTTCTGCCCTACCATGACCTCTCTGAATCTGCCCTTTTTTCAACCCTCTAGGAGCAAATTAATTGGATTAAGCAGCTCCTCCTTCAACCATCACGAAAGGAAGTAGAGTGTTAGAGATCCCGTCTGCAGCTCTTCAGGCAGAAAGCCATGCGTGCAGGAGGCAGAACCAGGCAGCCCAAGGACCAGCTGGGAAGCTGGGACCAGCCCAGTCCCAGCACGGAGCTGCTGAAGCCGCCTAAAAGCAACCTCTTTCCTTGAACAAATGGAAGGGAAAGAAGGTGCTGAATAAACATCAGCCGAGCCAAGGCCCAAGGAGCAGAGCCTAGCCAAATGAGAGGTGTAATGTAATAAACTCTTCCTCTCATATAACCTTTGTTGAGAAAAATTACCAGTTAGTTTCACTGTCAACTTCAGCAACAGTCAGCTGTCAATTAGCCATCACTGATTATCCATCCTGCTCTTGCTAACTCCTAAGACAGGTCTGGAAACAGTACGGGCCCTTCACGGGGAACTGTGCCTGCCTGGTGGGCATAATGCTAGCTCACTGTTTTTTTCTTACTATATGTCTTTACAGCCTAATTTATATATGTTTCGTATTGCTCATTTTTTTTTCTTCAAGCCGAGTGTTCACCTCTGTCTTCCCTGCCTGCATTTTGCTAGATAATTAGCAGCTGTGTGAACCATACTTATGGGATGAAGATGGGCACGGAGAGCTGGGAGCAAAGATTACGGCCCCATTCTTTCACCTTAGAAACAGCATTTTGTTTCAGAAGAGCCCATGAATGTTGCCATGGCACTTGGGGATTGTTTTTGTGTGCTGGGTTCCACTGTGTGGCGACTTACATAGAGCTTCTTTTAATTTCTTGACATTTTCAGTGATGTGGCTAAACTATAAATTCTTGGATCCCTGAACTTTGCTCCTATTTTGTGGTTTGAGCTCCTTTTATTGACTGATAATGATTTTATAAGAGAATTGTTTCACTCATTAGCAGTGCAGTGGCTGCTGGAAGTCTGTGGCCAGCATAGATTACTTAATCCAAGCTGGCCAGATATTTAAATCAACCATGCATTTTAGCTGTTTCAAATGAAGACTATTTTCATTGAGCTGCTTTCTATTAATTTTCACTGCCCTCTGACAGCTGCTGCATCAGGATTTCCTTTCTGCAATTAGTTATTGCAAATTTGTATATATGAACCGTTTTTAAATACAAAAGGTATCTGACACTGGTGCTGTTTGCACTGCCAAAGCGATTAGCCCAGCAGGAAAATAAGTGTAGCAGGGAGAATAGAGGGGACCTTACAGAAGTGAGCTCCTGCCATATGAAATTACATTTGACGTAGTGAAAGGCCTCAGAGCCACACAGCGATCATGCAGTGTGCAACGTCCCCCCCCAGCCATGTAAAGCCGTGGCCCACCACAACCAACCAACACTCCCTGGGGGCAGCTCCCTCATGCTCTCCTGGACCCCTCTGTCACGAAGTCAACTCTGCTGCCATGTATTTAGCAGCACAGATATACCATAGGTTGCAACGAGAAGTTGACACGAAATGCTAGTTGCACTTGAAGAAGTGAGGCTGCCAGGCTAGGCTATCCATCAGAGCTCTCTCTACCGAGACACCTCCAATGGACAAGTCATTCACCATCCTCCAGCATAGCAAATGGGCAGCTTTTCCACTGGCAGTGACAGCTTAACCAGGTCTCGACATTTCTTTCAGCCACTCATTTCTGCCCCCACAAGACTCCCTCAGCAGGTCAGCAAAACTCTGTGTGGCCACTCTGTGACCACCAGAGCAAATGACCAACGTGGACTAACAAGAGTTCTCCTGGATTTCCCAACAGAATTCACTGCGCCCCCCCAACAACAGCTTCACCAGCACCAGTCATACAACAGTGCAGAGGAGCGAGAAGGCAAGGAGACAAAAAGAGCTGCAATTTAATTAAAGCCATTGCTGACAGCAGAGGAAACATCTGCGGAGCCACCGTGTCCACACAGACTGCAGAATGACCAAGCCTCCCCTGGTACTTGTCTCTGCTAACTACAGACAGAGCCTGGGAAACCTCCTCAGGCTGAACACCTATCTTTGAGATGGTTATAGTCAGATTAAAAAACCCCACCCAAAACATCTCTAGGTCTTTGGTGTGAAAGCACCACATCCTGATATCTTGTTTGCTAACCATTTTTCAGGCTATCAGACACTTCATTTCTGATCATGCACCTATCTTGGTCCCCCCTCACTACCTACTCTTTTTTTCTCCCCATCCTTTCAAATTGCATTTTGACCTTTTCATTTGCTCTTGCTTCTGTTGTACTTCTTTTCCCCTTTCTTTCATGATTTTTATCTTTTTTTTTTCCTCCTCTGGTTTCAGCTTTATGTTTCCGTACTTTGTTTTCAGTGCGCCGCTGCCTCGTGGGTTGTCACAGTAACACCTCATATGTAATTAGCTCCTGTGCTCTTCGTCGTACTGTCGGGTAGAGATCTAATTGGCCTCTCAGTTCCCCTGCTACAGCTCCATGGCCAGGCCAAAGAGAGCCTTGGTCGTCCCTTCCCTTTCGTGCTGATGTAGGCCCAGAGCCAGCCAGCTCCCCGCTTTGGTAGCTCATCAAAAATCTGCATTCCTCAAAACCTGATTTGGAGCTGGCAAGTCCGAAGCCGAGCATCAGCAGTCGGATGAGCACGTGATTTCTGGCTGGTGTCACTGACTTTGGGGAGTTGTACGCGCCAGAACCACCCTTGGGCCCTCAGCACCAAAACCTCCAAAAGATGGAAATAGAAATAATTCTAAGAATTGAAGCGAGGGGTGGCTGGGAAGGAAGGGGGGAGGAGGAACAGACATGCTCCTCGGTGTTTGCCAAGAGACAGCTTGCTGTTCAATCTGGTTTATAACCATTAGCTTATAAAGAGGTACTTCTCAGCTCTGCTGTGCAATAACACCGAAGAGTCAATGCTCTCCAAGTTGTGAAGTGCCCATGCACAGCCTGTTGTAACCAAATAGTGCATTTGATACGTTTCCCCCAGGTATTGCCAGACATAAATATCCCAGATTGTTTAGTTCCATTAAAGAAAGCAATTACACTGTCTTCATTCAGCTGGACTGGCAGGCCAGCGCCACTGTAAAGGAAATTCATCTCCAGGATCTGCAAATGACAGAGCTGGCTCCCCTGTACAATAAAGCTTACTGCAGCAGCATTAGCTGCAGTACCTTTTGTTACATTCTGCTTACACTGTACAATATTGGGTAACTTGATATGTCTCCAAGTGACAATTAAATTTAAGTCCAGAAGAAAGCTCATTGTCATCTTTTGTGAAAACATTACGAGAGAATTTTAGACCCCTGTGTCACTTGACATAAATCAGCTCGGTATATAAAAAGCTACTGAACTACCCTCAGACCCCGTAAGGGCTATAATTTTCACATAATTTTGGTGTGATTATTGTTCAGCCATTTATGTGTGACTATGATAAACATACTCCCTTGGAATTAGTCCATTTAAAAACACGTTTCCATGATCAGCCTGCCCTTCTTAGCCCTTCTTGACCCCCACTTGGTAATTTCTTCTGTCATTTTAATCATGTTTTATCATTACAAGGCTTCTTAATAGGACAGTCTAGCCTTCCCTTCTCACTGCATGAAACGCTGCTGCTGGAGCTTGATTTGCATGACCTAAATGATTTCTGCAATCACTGCTCTCCAGTTGTTTGTCCTGGAGGGACAGTGAAGGATTATACTGTTTTAAAAGCATTTCTATTTAGCAAATACCTCATTTGCAATAAGACATCAGCATTTACCACATTCATAATGCAGCTTGTCCTGCTAATAAATTTCATTTCTGCTTCAATTTCCTTGCTTCACAGAAGACCAGAGACAAAGATTGCATAATTGAGATCCAAGAGCAGGTAATAATTCCTTACCCATTAGCCCTCCAACTGCAGAGCTGTAAGCTCTTTCAAAACAGTTAATCAGCAGCTTGCACCATCCATCCTATCGCAAGGACCCCACATGAATACCTCCATATCCGCCTGCATAAAAAGGGAGGAAGACCACTCTGCTGAAGCTTTGAAGTTCTGTTCCTCATGCTACTGTTCCTTTCTGCCTCAGTTTCCCTTCATTTAAAAATAAAAAAAAAATTAAAAGGAGGCTTTTAGCACCACAAATACTTTGAAACTAAAGATGATATCTCTGTTTGAGGGACTGAGGCAATCAATATGAGTCTCATTACGGAGTTAAATCACTCCTAGTTCAAGCCCATTTTTGGGGATGTGGAACAGAAAAACTGTGAGGTGAGGTGAGGCGAGGTGAAGGGATGGTGTTCAAGCCTTCTCCAGCTGCTCTCCAAGATGGGCTATTCTCAGTACCAACAGCTAATGGAGGTAATACTTGCTAGGCCAGGAGCTATTAAGCTCATTTCCTTTGCTGCCACTACACAGATGCACAGAGGAAGAGTTAGGTGAGAGGAGGAAGGGTCTGAAGTTTCCCCATCACATCGCAGCTACGCAATACAAGAGGCACAATTTTCTTCATAACAGTAAGCTAAACGAAAGTTTGAGCTGATTAATGACCACGGCAGAAAAAGAACCAATAGTGAAAGCATTTATAAGTCACTGTACACTTTCCAGTCTGGCAAAGGATTCTTCAACAAAGTACTGCATGCAGTGGTTCTGTTAAAGGGAGGCATTCATCTTGCGTTATTGATTTTGTTTATTCATACAGGTCTCCACTATAACCACCAATATCATATCAAAAGCAGCAATAATGGATTTCCACATCTTTTTGAAATAGCCTATGTCTTTCTTAAAGCAGGATATATCTCTCTGCCACGTTTCTGTAATGCCTAGGACATTGATATCGGACCTATTAAGACCTCATCATGGTAGAAGGAGTAATTATTTTATAATCCTTGTAAGAACAATATAAGTCAATATAATAGTTTGGTTGGCTTCTATATGTAGACGATGCAACAGCATCCAGCTCCATAGTTCTTTTCATAAAACAGGTCCATTTCTGACAAAGGGAAACATTTGTTTCTTTGGGGAAACATTTTTTTTTTCCATCTGTCGTTGAATCCGAAACAGCGTTTCCCTCAAGACCACCAGCAACCCAGAATATTGCTGCTCGGAGCAGAGCGCGCTGTCCTCCGCACTGCAGGCCTACCTTTGTAGGGGATAAAAAAGCAGCTGAGCCAGCGGACACTTGTTGAATTCTGAGCATCCTCCATCACCCACCACGAGTGGTGAGGGCAGCTCGGCTGCTGGCTGCAGCAGGAGCCATACAGAAGACGTATTAACAGAATAGACCATAAGGCATCTTGTCAGGTTACACAAACACTCACACACAAGTACACACACGCGCACACAAAGCAATAATAATGGCCCAAGAGAGATAAAAGCAATTTATAAGGTTTCCATCTTGCAGTGGCACAGCAAGTTAAGAGACAGACAACTCCCCAAAAGGTGGCAAATGGCCGTAACTGGAAGTCTCACTATTAGCAGTCTGTTTCTCTGCTAAATTTGGATTAAAGGAAGAATCACAAAATCTGTTGCTGGAAAGAGCAGAATCCCCTATAGAGCCAATAACACTCTCAGAGCAGGTGAGGCTCGCAGTGAATTGATACAGCTCATGCAACATCAGGCAATATGAGGTGTCATTTACAAAAAACAAATATTTGGCAGATAACTTTGGGTCTGTTGGCTGAAGCAGAAAAAGCAATCAATACATGTTGGCAATATTTACCCACTTACAGTACTGCCAAATCTGAATTTGCGGGAATGTATTGGCTGTTTTGAACTGATCTTTGACTTTGTCTCTTCACAGATGAATGTGGACTGAAACTAGAATAATCACATTACCAAGAAAGAGATACGAATGCACAGGGTCACCCCTATTATTTGTTCTTGCCGTAAGAGCCACTGCTGAAAAAATCAGGTCAGATGATACAATTTCCAAAGGGATTAAGTGAGGTAAATCAGATTGATAACTGAATATGAGTCTGAAAAAATTCACTGTGTCAGACTTGATCACTCTTCTACCTGGAATAAATCCTAGATTTTTTAAAAATTGGAACAGAAATTTTGGATTTTAAAAGAATGAGCCCACATCTGGTACATTATCTGTTTCCAGCTCTCTCACTCTCCCTTCCTCTCTCCCTTCAGGCAGTGGCGTTCAGATGCACCCCCTCAGAAATACAGACTGAGACACCAAGAGTTATATGACGTGCTGCAAGTGGACAGTAAAGAACACCTACAAGATAGAAACGCATCCTATGGCAATAAAAACTAGGACAAACATGAATTCTGCTTATTTAATTTGATTCATGATTGCTATTACAATCCAAGTGCTATGAAAATTTCACTGAAAAACAATAATAATTTCAAATACCAGGTCCTAATTAAGAGCAGCAGAAATGTCCCACTAAGTCAAAGTAATGATCCATCTTATCCAGTATTCTGTCTTCAATGCGGGCAGTGGAAGATGTTGTTCATGGAGAACATGTGAGTCTAGACACCTTCTGCGGTCCATTCTTCCCCATGTCCCAACAAGCAGAATTGCTGTTTGAGGGATGTTAGATGGTGCGTTGCTGCCTAGTGCTGTTAGCACATTTACTGACTTTTTATGTGCAAATTTGCCTCATCTTTTTTTGTCCTGGTGATAGCATCTGCCTCCCCAGCCTCCCGTATCACTCGTGTAACACAACAAAGCCTTTCCACTCTCCATCCATGTCTTCGCAAGGAGGCCCCGGCTGACTCAAAGAGACAGACCTTGGGCCTCAAATGCCAACATGTGGTCCCCTTCCTGGAACACAACGTCTTCCTTCTAGTTCTGCAGAAGTCAAGGAATAGTTTGAAACTGAAGAGCTGGTTTCTGTGGGAAAGCAAAGGCAGGAGAGGAAAGTTAGCCATTTGCAAGTTTCCAACAGAAACAGGGCTCTCCTATGGTCATACAGAATTTTAAAACAATTAAGCAACAAGCCTGAGACATGGAATAAATCAAAGGAAAAACTAACTATTGTTTGAGGGCTTTTGCTAGCATTTCTAATTGTGGAAAGAAATGAGAAAACTGTCAAGTGGAATCTCTTTGATACAACTGCATTAAAGGATAATTTCCATTCCCCGGATGCATGATCTAACTCCTAATGAAAGGTGTGTCCTGAAGGACAGAATTTGGCCTTATGTGAATCTAATGAACCCAACATCTTTAGCAGGCTTCTCAAATACTCCTTTGTTCTGCAAAGTGCTTTACTGTACTGTTTACATGAAAGAAGCTGTACAAAAAAATGAGTCAGATTAAATGCTCTAGGGCCAGATTTCATCTGACCTTCCCGTGATACCCTAGTAAAAAATTAAAGGAAGGTCTTGTACAGGCAGTATTTCTTTTTACTGCATGAAGCAGCGGGTCTGCTCCCTCACTGAGAAGGAAACAAGGACTCGGGTCTAACTTCTGTCTGCACCAGAGGAGATACTGAAAAGTTGAGACCATCTGCATATTTCCCCTACATAGCACAGCTAGGTAAGAATAGTGCCCAAGGTGTAGCCTTACCTTTCAAGAATATCTAGCTTATAAAAGGATTGTGGTTTTCCCTGCGTCTGCAGGGTGGAGCTGCTTGCAGACTGTGGGGCTGAAAGGCATATAGGGAAGGTTGATGTAACTGTACAAAGCTGGAAAAAAATTAAAAAGAAAATGAAGCTTTTAATGAATCACAAAGCTATACTGTCCCAAGCAGGTGATGAATTCTGAATAATTGAGAGTTTCATTTCTCTTACAATGCAGATGTATTTATTTTTAAAATTTCCTGCAGTTGTACTGATATCACCTTATACTCCATCTACTTCTTAATGACAAATCTGCTTAGATGCCTGGAGGACTAAGTTCAAGATAAACAGAACAACAGGCACCAGGCCTAGGAGGACCTGTAGTTGGCATGTAGCACTCTGGAAGAACTGCTGCTAGGTATGAGCTCTGTTCAACAGCAGTGCAAAACAGTTTGGGAGAATGACAGTAAGACACACTTTGGAGGTGCTGTACAATCCCTGGGGAATGAAAAGTATTTTGGAGGTGATTTTTAATTTATTGGCAGAACTCTTTAAATGTGCGTGGTAAAGAAGGAGATATGTTTTCTGCAGCTCAGTTAATAAATTAAGGTTCTGATTTATGTGGACCCTCATTACGAAGGACTGTTAACCTGTAGATATGGCCAGACTCTACTTAGTGGCAAACCTGATGGGGACTGAAGTTAGAGCTCTGTGTCCCCCACTCCTCACGATCACTAACAGCCAGCTTTAAAGCAGCTTTAAAACTACTGACTGTATCTCAGCAGCAGAGCAGCACAACCATAAGGCCAGGCAGAAGGACATGCTGTTGCACAGCACACTGTGTAGCTGCTGGGTCTGATCTGGTTGGGCTACCTCAGCTGGCTCACGCCCTTGCACCTGGCCTTGGAGCCCCAGCCTGGGAAACCCCCACTGTGCCTTCTGCTTTTCTGGGCACTGAGAAAGGCAACAAGATGGACCTCCATGGCCTCGTGACCCTCACAGCAAAGTCTCTGGACACACAGCCCACACATTGCCCTGGTCCTCCCTGGAGAGGTCCTGGTATGATCTCTAGCCGGACAGCAGGGGCGAGGCTCTCACCAGCCTGATCTCGCAGTGAGCACAACTTCTCTACAAGTGAGGGATGGACGTGTAGCACTAAATCCTGGGACCGCTTCAGGCACCTGATCTGGTGCCTTCTCACTTGGCCACTGAGACTTACTAACATTTAAAAGTCCAAAAAAGACTACAGTGCCAGATGGGGATCAGTAGATTGCCTCCAAATTTTGGCTTTGCCCCTCCCCATAACTCTGTATCTTGCATGGTGTTTCTACTGACAACTAACAGAAATGCAGGCACCTATCTCAACTCTCCCATATATTAGAAGCCACCACTATTTGTTCGCGAACGCTTTCCCATGCCTTTCAGTTGAGAAAACCACATGAGAAGCCATATATGATATCCAGTTTAGACACGAAGGGTCACAGATTTTTTTTCTGAGAACTACTGTGAAAAATCTTTGTGAAATAAATGCAGTATAATGCAATGAGGTAGATGACACTAAGCTGTTTGCTTTACAAGATGGTTGTGCGGTATGAAAGGAAACACGAGTACAAGAACCAGAAAAGAACAGAAAAGAAATAGTGAAAATCTAATATGCAAAAAACATTCAGGAATTGGAAAGAAGGAAATCTGTACAAAGAGGTAGACTGGGAATCTTGCAGGACTCGAACAGCAACAGTAATATGATGAAGTGCTACAAATAAGAGATGGAACCAAGGAATTTAAAGGGAAAAGATATAGCCTGAGAAGCAAGAGAGAGAAACTGATTTCTTTGTCTTTTCCTATGACTTGTCTTCATGCTGATAAAACTGCAACTATTTAATGCACAGCATTAGTGGCAAACCTTACTCTGAGCTTTCAAGTATTTTCAGACATGTAGTCAGATTTCAGCTGAACAACAGTTGAACAACTTCCAACACATACACAGACAACAGGTCCATAAATGAGTATCAAAAGCACCAGGTACCCTCCAACACCCCCAATACAACAGTTCTGGATGCTGGGCGTATATGCGAGGAATGAACCACAGAAAGTGTCAGGGCTCACTTGCTCTTCTACCTGTACAATGTCTCCTGTCTGGGCCAAAGGCAGCATACAGGACCAGATCGTTGGTCTGACCTCATAGGGTATTTCTTATGTGCTTGCGCTCTTAAATCCTTTCAGAAATGTTGTATTAGATGACCAGGTAAACTTCAATTTAAGCTCACAACCCCACTCTCTCTGCTGTAGTGTCCTACGCTATAAATGTACTAAGGGCATTCAGGAAAGCTTCTGTCGCACTTGGGCAAAAGATTTGCAGGATGGCCACAACAGGCCACATCATTGCCAAGTTTTCTTCTGGTCCAGAGGAATGCTTTCAGCAGATCAACATCTCGGACTGATCGTAGGGAAAACCTTGTGGGCACAATACAGAACATGTGGACTTGAGAAACCCAGAAGAAATATTAGATTACTGTGACAGGACAGGAGAAAGGGATAAAGTTGTCATTACTTGAAATCATAACAGCCAGTTTCTTGTGCCCCTTTTGGCTATCAATATAAATCTGAAAATTCCTGCTCTGCTCAGAAGAGCTGCTGGTTAATATATATGCATTTTTCCTATAGGACTTTTTCCTTAGTGTTGCTGAGTATCTTTGATTCTCATGTTAATACTTTATCAGCCAGTAGGAAAGGAGCCGGCACCATTTTACACTTGGCCCACAGGTTCCAGTGTGAGTAAAGGGTACTCATCATCGCCTACCATTGCACCCAGTAATTATCTTTGCGATAATTAGCATATGCATCCTGGAGATCTCCATCAAGACTCTTCTTTCTATTGTAGACTATAACTATTAGGTTGGATCTCTGGCTGTATGAACTGGCATAGCACCCTTAATTAATATTTTTTCCTCTCCCTCTGAGCTGGGAGGAAGCCTTAGGAATAGATGTTGTTAAGGGATATTCAAGGCAGCTGTGAGCTGAAGATTTGAGTCTCTTAAAATCTGATTATGCATTCCTTGTGCACTCAGAGCTCTGAAAGTTTTAGCTTGGTCATAAATATGAGATCAGACCCTTGACTTCTTTAAATGGAGGAATGTGTGTTGCATAGAATGCAGGTATCGTTAAACTGCTAAACTTTGCACTGATAGCAACATTTTTCTAAAGACTGAACAAATTATTTTCAGACCTTAAAACCTCACAGCCAATATTTATGATGCAAAAGTGCTTGGTCTGCTGTCCTTCTCATTTTAATCAGTAAAATTATAATGGATTACTTTGTATCATTTAAACAAGTTCACATATTGTCATCTTGCAGCCAAAATACCAGCGGCACTTCATGGATCTATCGCAGCTTGAGGACAGCTGAGGTTATTATTATTATCATCCCTCTTTCTCTGTTTGTTGTAGCTATGGCCTGTTTCGTGTCTGCTGCTGAAACACGGCTACAGCCTATTGTGGCAGCGGATCTGTGTGCAACCTGGGGAGCCGGCAGCGGGAACAGGGAAGTCGTGTCCCCACTTCCTTTCAGTGATAAAAGCCTCAGGATAAAA
>NW_008825108.1:7329707-7340710 GCF_000699105.1 Pygoscelis adeliae | reverse complement strand
AAGCTGGGATTGAAGTCTAGCTATTTATCTCTTCCTACAGCAGATTTGTGAGTGTTCGCTCTGGAAAGAGGAGAGGCTTCAGAAGCCGCCAGTGTTCACAAACCACAATGTTAGAGCAGAAGCGTTAACGCCTTTCTGTGGCAATGCGTTGTCTTTGTAAAAAGTACAGTAACTTCTGCCTACAGATAAATGCTCACAACATGCATCTCTCAACTTGTGGAGAATCTATTAGCAATAAAAATGGGGTTTCTGTACCTCGTAACATTTCTCTGGATTAAAGTAAGGTATGAATTTTAATTATAACGACAATTCCAGGACAGCTACTTTTTCAGGCACATGTAATATACTACAGTTATTTTGGTTAATTTTCTCTCTGCAAATAACTACCACTAGTAATAGCTGGCATGTTGTTACAAGCCTCTTACCATCTTTCTCATCACATACATTTATACACAATTGTAATTATTATTATTATTATTACATAGCCCTATATAATAATTATATATGCTATAGGTATGTGTAAGTATATGTATCATGTCATTAAAATAATGTGTGTTGTATAAATAAATGGCAAATATTAGTGTATATGTATGTGCTTTGATACATAGATGCACAAGGGATTGATGGATACTTTGATATAGGGTATGATAGTTTGAGACACATATGAATAAAAATTTGAGAAATAAAAAAAAGGGCTATGTTAGTTCAAACTAAATTCCCTGGAGACAAAATAAGAGAGAAGATCTAAATAAAAGCAGTGTGTAAAACAGAGCCTAGACATAGATTCTGATGGCAAGTCAGTGCTATAGATATTCTATCAATATCCAAATTGTTAGTGATAAAGTATTTTTGAGGACAGATTAACATAAAACTACCCAAAAATTAAAAAAAAAAAAATCACCAATCAAAACTATATTTCCTTTTCTTTCCCTCGTAGAATGACTTTGATTTTTACTGTACTCAAATAGATCCCAACATCCAGGAACTGCCATCAGGCCACTCGTTATTCATGGGGAAATATAAGAGAACTTGTCTTTCAGTAAACGAAACAGGAACGTCTAATATTGCCAGTATAATATCAGCACTTTCTATTTCATTTGGATGCAATTAATCTGGAAATACGGTAAGGTCCCAGGAAACCAATCTTTTAGTTTTACGCAGCAGAAATAGATGTCATTTACTGGAATAGCGGCCTCACTATGTGGGACAGACCTTCCAGTTGGAGTTTCCAAGCACCCCGACACTTCTACTTTGCCAAGCTTCCTGTAGGGTATATATATACATTTTCTGTGCTGGCAGTTACGTGAGCTATGAACTCCAGGTGTAGTGACACTGGGTGCATAGCCTCTGCACTTAAGAAGAAGGGAAATTGCAGGACATTCATACAAAGATTTGGGTGACGTATGCAGGAGGACAAAATTGTGGATGTGTAAAAAGGAGCAAACACACACCGAAGATGTGAAGCTGAGAGGCAAAGAGGGTCATCTTCAAAACACCCCTTCTCAACAACACACAGAGAGGACAACTACAAGGTCTCCTGCTCCAGTGGAGTTATTGGCCGGTTTTGAATCCGTGTGGTAGCCTTGCGAGGCTTACAAGCTCCTCGCCCTCTAGATCTGCTCTCTGTCACGACTGCAAGCACGACAATGGCAGCTTTTCAAAAAGCTGCTTAATCAGGGGATGAAGATTCCTACCGGGATGCCTCTGTTGAGCGCTGCATCTTCCCAGTGCCACCCTCAGCTGCTGGCAGCTGTGGCTGGCACTAGCCAACGCCCAGGCATAAATAAATGTCCTTTATTGTCTGGGGATGAGGTATTCAAACACAAAAAATGGCAGGTAACCCCCTAGCCTATAAAACCACTACGAATATATTGACATTTAACTATTGTGACTTAATCAAGATTTGTAAATACGTTAGAATGAGTAAGTGATACACTCAGTGTCAATTAAAACAAGAGGATGACACAGCACTGAGTTAATACTAGCCAAAGATATTTCTTGATGATCTGAAAACCGCACCTCTCTACTGCTGATGCTTGGGGCAAATAATTTCTGTAGGCTCAAACAATTAGAGATACCCTTCTGAATGATGTTTATCTAACACTGCTTTCTTCACAGTAAAGACTGTTAATGCAGCAGTTGAGCAACTCCAGGAAGGCACAGTTATCCTGAGATAATCAGGAGCCTGAGGGCTCAGAGGCAGTCATCTGTGTTCTCTGCCCCAATTTCATCGGTATATTAAATTAAAAAAAAAAAATCTGTATGTTAATACATCATGAAGGTCAAACATTTCATTGCAAAGAAGTGTGGAAATTCAAAAATAGGATTCCCAGAGCAATCCTAACTGTATGTTTACATGTATATAGGTACGGTGCATTTTCCCAAATATTATTACTGCTGTCACTCAAAACCTATTAGAAATGTGGACAAATTATTAGGAAACTCATGTCTCAAAAATTGTTTATTTGTTTATTTGCCGCCATGTATGTGTTTGTGAAGTGTGTGGGTAAGTAAATAACCAATTAGTTCAATTTCACTTTGGACATATATTTAACAATATTCTTTGAAGAATTTTGTAATTTGTCTATGTATTATGTGATTGCGTATACAGGAGGGCGGAATTAAGGTTGATCTGTCCATCTTACAAATTCCATGTAACTACATGGAATCTATTATATATGATACTGGTATCAAACCACAGGACACTGGGTATATGATATGTTTTTTACTGTCCTTTCGGGAAATGACAGTTTCCATATAGGTTCAGCTGGCAAGCTTTTCGTCACTGATACACTCTGAAAGAAAATGGGGTTGAGATTTATTAGTGGTGGTTAGGATTCCTAAATACGGGCCAAGCCGCCTTAGAAATACACTAACAAACCTGAAATGAGCTGTAACGAGCTGACAGACATCTATATGACAGAATGGTTCATGACTCTGTTGTGAATAGGTAGCTTATTACAGAGCATTCAAAAAATGCATCTCCAGAGTGTAACTTGGACAAGTACACGCACAGCTTTTCAACACGGGTGTCATGAATGTACGTATGTGGCAAGGAGTCATGACTGACTGTCCTCCCTACACTGCAGTCTGAGAGAGCCATCTAATCACACTCTGGCTAGATGAGCAGAAATCCTGAGCATGGAAAATGCTGAGCATTACTGGCCCAGTGAACTGATGACACTCGGTGTTCTCTGTACATTAAATAATGTGGGCAGCTCTGTTCACTTGCTGGAGTCCATATGCCCGTATACTGCAATCCCCACACATGCAGCCTTCATGAACAGCCTCAACCATGCAGAGAACGTTCCTGGGAACTAAAATACGATGCTAATGCCTGGAACAGGGCATATACAGGGAGAGCAGGACGTGGGCCAACCTGGGAAAGCCTGAAGCGCCTCAGAAACTCTTCTATAAAAGGAAGGATTCCCTCCTGAGGGCTTTTCCTCCATTACTGAATGCCCAAAGACAGACAAAAAAATTCACTTAAATGATAAAAAGCTATTTGCAAGAACTGGCTATAAAATGACTTATCTCCAAGGCACTGCTCTTTCTCTGAATTTCTCTCTCTGTTATGTACCAAAATTGTTAAATAACATAGTGCTAATCTAAGAGCACTTTCAGGAAAAAAAGCTACAGTCCTCTCTTTTTATATCATTGAAGGAGCATAAATAAATAAAGTAAGAGTAAATGCTGATCTCCGACCATAAATTTCAGTATTGTAGTGGATGAAAGGAAATGTAAAGATTATCTTGAAGTTGATTATATCACACAACCCCACCCCAGAACTAACTTGCAATCTTTAAACTGCTGTGTGAAAGCAAAAAGGGAGACAAGATAAAGAGAAAAAGAAGGGGGGAGGGGGAAAGTTGCTGTTTTATAAAATAATGGAATGAGATATAATAAAGCTTAGATGAAATTATATGAGTTAGAGAAAGACGGCATGAAATTCGTTACTGCAATTCATTGTGTCCTCACTGGAGTCTGAAACGCCCGTAATTTGTTCATTTTTTAAGGAAAAGGAAGAATGTAGAAAACAACAAGAGTTAGGAAAAGCAGGGAGCAAAACTAACAACTCAAGTGGCAATACCATTTAAAAAAAAAACCAACTAGAAGTTTTATTTTATGTTACATCATTGAAATCATGGCCCTGTGTCTTCTTTCACTTGAACTGAATTTGGAAATGCCACACAGCGCGCACAAACCGGCTGCACAACTAGCGTAGCCAGTGGAGTATCACCTTACTATGTGAAACACAGCACCAGGGCAACAGGAATATCGCCTTCACGCAAGGAAACGCAACACCAGGGCTACAGCTTCCACTCTGTCCCTATCTTTGGTAG
This sequence comes from Pygoscelis adeliae, assembly GCF_000699105.1. Classification (NCBI taxonomy): domain Eukaryota; kingdom Metazoa; phylum Chordata; class Aves; order Sphenisciformes; family Spheniscidae; genus Pygoscelis; species Pygoscelis adeliae. Next base: position 7,336,367 of record NW_008825108.1, on the reverse strand, counting down.
TGATTCACAGGGCTCCTCTTCTCCCAGCCTCCTCTGAATATTAAAATACTGTCTAGAGCTCAAATTAGAATAAATTTTATGCTGCTCGAGGTTGTAATAGAAGAGTCTGTGTAGCGCAGAGGTAGTTAAAAGGCTTGGGACCTTGGAGCAGTTCTGAATTTGTAAGAAAGGTTTGGAGAGGACAGCATTTTCATTTCAAATCCATATTTTTATTGATAAAAATCGAATATAACAACACAGACGTCTCATGGGAGCAGGATATTACGAAACCTTCAATCTGAGTTCAGCATACTACTGCATAGTATAGCAGTAGTAAAATGAAAGGATTCGTAAAATAAATCTGTAACACAAATAATCTATTCAGAACCTCAGGCCAGTTACGGAACAAGAAGGGATTTGACCCCTGAGTCCTTCTGAAAGTGACAACAGAAAGGGGCAAATAGGTGGTAGGCCTACTAGCTGATAAACCACCCTGAAAGACGGGCTAAAATGAACCAAGCCAGCTGCAAAGAGTATGGCGAGAAGGAGCAAGAGGAGGCAGAGCAGGGCATCAACACGTCTCTGCACAGCTCCGATGCCATTGATTATCCTAGCACCCTCGCGACACGAAAAAAGGTCAAAACTTTTCCAGATCAGACTGTGAGCCATGGCCTGTGGCAGATGTACCAACTTATTTGGAGATGGTTTGAATATATGCACTCATCCAAAACCAGCACACTTGTCAACATTTTCCTGTTTTTACATTGGTTATTTGGGGGATACGAAGTTTCACTAAAATATTACCTTCCAACGAAAATATACAGTTGGATCAGCGGTAAACACTTTAACGAAATGGCTGTTTGAGGGGTTTACCACTTATGGACTTGTTAAGAAAGAAGTAAATCAAAGAATTTTTTATCAGCTAAAAAACCCACAATGCATTATTTTTGCAAAAAAGATTAATGGGAAAAAAAAATTACCCTGCTTTTTGGCTAGCTTTAAAAGGCAAGAAGTATGTGTATTCCTTGGTGTAGACTTTAGCAATCCTCATTAAGACCTCTCTCCTGATTGTAGTTTCAGCAACAGCTTCCATGGCCAGAGGAAAGATATGGCAGAACAAGGCCATATCTACAAAGCAAGCTTAGGAGAAAATGATCTAACGAAGTTATGAAATGAATTTTCCTTTCTGTGCTGTACATTTTGTTCTTCTAACCAAACTGAGTACCAAAACTAATGAACTGCTAACATAACTAATGATTTCAAGAGATCCCTGTGAATGCTTTTGGACCACTGTGTTAATTAAGGCTTGATTCTGAAGTGGACAGAAATGAAAGGAAGCAAAGAAAAATCATATCTATATTTCAGTGTAAACTGCTACGTTAATTAGGATATAATTCTGCTGCTGGGGGAAGCAGGACAAAAACACCAAGTATTTTTAGATCTGTCATCATTAAATATACTTGCTCCTGTCTTAATATTGACATAAACTAGAAGTGAATATATATTTTAAATGCAAGTATTGCTAAATGTTGCACATCCCTCAAGGGCTGAATTTAAGTCCTGGTATAAACCTCATTAAAATCAACAGTAACTTTTCCTCTGTCTCCAGTAGAGTCTGAATCTGGATATAAATGCGTATTCTAAGAACAAGTAACAATGAAAAAGAAAAAAACAAAGAACAGAAGAAAGGTACAGTAGTTAAAGTGTTGGTACTGACGTTCAGTTATAATTATAAACACTCTTTTCCCAGGTCAAAATTCTGTACTTTCACATTCTGGTAAAGCAGAGTCAAAAGTACCCACTTCCCATAAACCTGATTGGGACTACCACTATGGTCCCAGTGCTGTCTTTGCTCAGGCTATTCTATTCTGCTCAATGCTTTATTCTAAAATATCTGGTAACGGGGTGAAGAAGGACATTCTCAGGAAGAGTGCAGAATTACAAATGAGGGAAACTAAGTGTTAGTTTAGAACTTTATACTGCCATGTTATCTAAATTGTGAATGTATCAGTCATCATCAGTTAACTGCCGTTGCACCCAGTCCTTTTATGGAAGACTTTGAAGAACCATCCAGGTATCACAGGAGCTGGTGATTCAGAAGGTAGTAACCTTCTTTCTGCATCATGTGCTGCTAAAAGTGCTCTCCTGGAAAAGGAGGGAAGTAAAATTTCTCAAGCTTTGAAATTGTTAAAACAAATGTGACTTTTTTTTTAAGAGAAGTGTTCACCCATATCCTGGATAGATTCTGCTCCAGGTAATTACATTCCCTCTCTAGTTCCAATTGGATACATTATTCTTCATTTACTCTTTTAAAACACTTATGTTGCTGTGACAATCTTGTTCTTTATCTGATCAGCTGGTTGTCCAATGCAATTTGAAGGATCTTTTCAACACAGGATAAAATAAAGTAGGCTTTTCCTTTTACCAAATTGATCCTTATTTTTAAGAGTTTAAATTCCAGAGCTCAGGGCATTTTCTTGAATCTCTGCAATTCAGAGTACTGTGCTTTCCCAACACCATGTTGTGAAACAGCTACTCCTTGCTTTATCTGAAGTAACTGCAGTGATATAAAAAGTAGTCTCTCAAAGACAGGAGAAAATAGATTAAAAAATGAGACCCCTGTAAGTAAATGTTGACATTTACAATTCAGACTGCAGTAGTGTCCATTGCCTGTTCTTCCCCAGCTTAGAAAAAGAAAGGCAAATTTTGCTCCTCAAAGCAGTTATCATGGGGTGGGGCGGGAGACAAATCACAAGATAAAGGGAGGGCTATACTATATGAACAAACAGTAGGATTTGGGCCAATGGCAAGGAAAAGGGTTAGCCCAGTAAGAGATATTGGCAGATAAATTGGAAGAGTCATGGAACATCCCTAAGAGGTAGGAAAAAGCATTAATTCAAGATAGTTTGGAGGAGGAAGAGGAGCAGAGAAGTGACCGAGGATTTTCCTCAACAATGAGGTAAACATATGGAAAGTGAAGAAGACTTGGGGAAAAAAATCTTGGAGTTAAGTTTCAGTCAAGCTTATGATTAAACCCTTGTTTAAAGAGCTTTGATTAGTAAATGGCAACACATCAAGAAGATGCAATGAAGAGAGGTTAAGACGCAGAACTGCATAATGGAAGCTATGTCAGAAATGAAGATGATGAACTGGTAGAACTGATAATTATCAGTGTAAAAATCTCAGGCTGAAGCTGTATCAACAGATACGAAGACACAGAGAAATTGCATCGGGTTTGCAGGGGAAGACACGTCTCTGAAACGTCTCAAGGAGCTATTCAGGCAGGCAGGTATTCCCACTCTACGTGACTAAATCTTCTGAGTATGGAGAAATACCAAACGAAAATCATGTGGAAGGATAAAGAATGATAAAGATATCTCATGCATCTATGTCTCAAAAATAACAGACATTTTTCTTTAGTGTTGGAGATGTTGTCTCCTTATTGCTCTCAGGATCCAAAGCACATTCTGATCTAGTAAACACTCTCTTGCTGGAACAACCGAGTCTCTGAGCTAAGAATCCACCCCTTTCAGTCCATTCACCAGAAAAGACAAGAACTTTGCTTCCTCTCTGAAAGCAAAGCATCCTCCTAGATTAACCAAATGATATTTCTTTTCCCTCCGGGACAAATTTCTGGAAAAGTTCACATCTAGTTGGCATGTAGCCAGCACAACATTCCCTGGCACCACATGCCCATTAAACTTCAGAGTTTGCTGGCACAAGCCAGCTCTGCATTCTGTCCCAGAGATGGCTGCATTTCAGCAGTAATGAAACTGCAATACACAGAGCCACATTCTTCGCTCCAACACCCATGCAGCCCCAGTGAAAACAATGCAGGCAAAGTTAGAAAAATTATCTGGAGGTGACCAAAGGCCACCCTGTCAAGCTTTTATTAAAGCATCGTTTAAAAAAAAATTCCTTTGTTTTCCCCAAATAATCTATCAACTCCCCCTAGCCCCCCACTAATTCCACAGAACTTTTTAACAAGATCTGTCAGTGTTTTCCTCTTCTTCTTCCATCAGAGGGGATCTTCTACCTTCCCTTGTAGCTGTTCCTCACAAAAGCCACGACATTATGAGACAGCTCACTGTGCTAGTGATGAGCAGGCTGAACTAGCTCCAGCTAAGCACTGGTCATTGAAATAAGAGGTTTTTGAAGTACAGGCAGGCAACTGGTAAATTGGGGGACAGAAGTTACAGCCCAAAGGACAAGTGGTACAGTGGTTTGGAAAGGTCTATTTCCATGAAGGTTTATGGGCATAAGCAGGTCTCTTCTGTTTTTTTGTTTGGTGAGCAGGCGGCTGGGTATTTGACCTCCTTCTTTTAAAAACTCCGGACCGATGCTGGGCACAGGCAGGCCCACTAAGCAGGAAAGCTGATGCAGCCGTGTCATTCCTATTCAATACAACAGCACTTTGGCCCTATCCCCCCATTTCTTCTGTATTCACAGTTCTTTGGGGAGTTGCTCTGTCACAGGGGCACCTCCGCACTGGCACAGTTGCTTGAGTGACCATCAGCGAGCGGCTCAGGCACATGCGAAACACTTAACAAGCTGAGCAGAACAAGCCCTGCGGAGTACCGGGTGAATATGCTTAACAAGCACACCAATTTCTATTTGCCAGTCACACTGATATGAGTAAAGCCGGTTTAAGAATTGCGCTGAGGATTAGCTAGATGATTCATAGGAAAATCCAAACTTAAGGGCCCGATTTACATTCAAAGTGTGTGGCTGAGAGAGTTAGAAAAAGGGAACACTCCATCTCTTGCTCAGAATGGATCCTAATTGCCTATTTCTTCTAGTTACAGTGATCGACCTCCAAGCATGTCTATATTAAGTAAACCATATGTGTATATACGTGTGTATACACTTCTTTTAAAATACTGAGTTTCAGATTCCCCCGTATGAACCTCAAAACACCAAGATCTGCTCACGGGAGATTCACGCAGACTCCCAAAGGCCCCTTCCTGTTTTCTTGTTGTACAGCAAAGAGCAGTATTTGCTCCACTGCCTATAAAACACAGGGCAATTAAAGGCACACTGTAAAATATTATTACGGTAATGACACACATCTGTTCCTGGAACACTGCTTGTTATTTGTGATTAATTTAGTTCACTGAAGAAAGTTGTGAGGGCAGAGGATATATCTTTCTGTTTGTTCTTTTCCTCTGTACAATGAGTATTTCTGGGGGCTGATAATAGTATCTACTGGCAGAAAAGACTACAGAAACAGGAACACTTTTCTATCCGGTGAGTAAACATACTATACAGCTAATAATTGCATGAGATGCTCCTATGGTTTTTACTTGAGAGAGTGTATTTTATGTATTTTGACATCTCTTATTAATGATTTTGCCCCCCTCAGAAAGGACTGCTTTCTATGTACTTGATGTCTCACAACCCGAGCTCTCTTGCATTACCCGCCATTTACAGGGATTCATTATCAAAGTACTGCACAAGGGTTTAAGCTGTAAAACACCAAGAGATTTGTCTGGACTTTGGAAGAGATTTTATGACGTTTGGGATTTGGGAACACTCTAAAGAAAAGTATTTTTTAAATGCATCACTTTCTGGATGCCTTGAACCTAGATGAAGCTTCTCATACCATGGGCAGTTCATTTCTCCGGTCATTCTTTTGACTCTGTTTGCTCTGAACTCTAGTGTCTCCCACACATTCATTTGAAGCTGTATGGTCTCCAAACATTTACAGCAAGGAACCCTCCATCACGCAACTTGGGGAAATGTAATCTCTTTTTTTTTAATCCCTTTTCTATCTCTGTGCTACAAACAGAAAGCCTGTGCTTCCTCCACACCCACTCTCCTTGCCAGAAGCCTCACTGCAACTTCCTGTCAGTTTTACACACTCTGCTGTGGGCTTCCTCTGAGCTGAAGTTTTATCTGAACGCACCATGTTAACTATTTGCTTACTAAGTGTTTCCTAGAAACATAAATGCTCATTTATTTTTAACCTTTATCATTTAAATCCTTTGTAACTGGAAAACATTAGTGACACTCAGAAAAAAAGTGACTTATTTAGGACTAAAGTAAGAGAAAGGCTAAGAAATATTGTAATTATTTGCAGTCAATGGGCATCCTGCTTTGTATCAGCAGGGCTAATGATAGGCTGTTCACATCCAGAGGTGTAATAATGCACATAAAACCAGTAGTATGTCGCATTTCTAAAACACCCTTCACCAATGGATCTCAAAACCCTTTTAGAAATGTAAGAAATACTGCCCTGGCATTCATGTTTCCAGCTCTTGACGTTCCAAATTAACTTAGAGCAATCGTAACGTGCTGTCGACCCACCTTTTGAGTGGTAACTAACCTACGGCTCCTATGTGGGGCTTACAAGAACTTGGGGAAGAGAGGGACCGCCTTATCCCAGTGAGAACTCGGAGGGAGAAGGACCGCGTTACCCCGACGGACGCGCCGCTACGGAGCACAAGGCGTCTTTGGGAATGTCCGACAGGCCTGGAGACGGGGGTACAGATCAGAGGCCTGGCACTGCAAGACCACCCTAGGCTCTCGCCTCCAGCCTTAGCAGGCATTTCCACCCGCTGAAACAGCACATTTTGCTCGTGCCCCACCCCCGAGCAGAGATCGCCCAAGCCCAAAGCAGAGGCGCGTGGACGACGACGACGGCTCACGCGTCCTGCCCGCCCGCCCCCGGCCCCCGCCCGC
>NW_008825108.1:7319628-7328505 GCF_000699105.1 Pygoscelis adeliae | reverse complement strand
GCGGCCGGCGGGTTGCCCGGCCGGTCTCGGGGCGCTGCGGTAGCCCGCCGACCGTCGGTGCTTGTGCCTGGGTAGCCACGGAGTGGGACAAGCAGACAACGTCGTGACCAGCGAGTTCCCCTCCTGCTTGTCACAAAATAAAAAGGAAAAGGGGATGACAGGGATGTTCATCTCGTCTAAACAACCCCCGCACCCGTGTGAAGGCAAATGGAAGAATTTGACTGACGCTTCCTGCACCAAACCCGTCTAATAACCCCGAGATACCTCGTCTGTGTTGGTGAAGAAGCGGTGGAAGGAAAGCGAAGTTTGCAAAGGGTCAAATAAAACCAAATCCGAGTGTTTTCACATTGGCCTCGGATTACAAAAAGAGGATAATAAACCAAGGTTTCCTGCAAAAAAGATCGGCGTGCTTTTACTCCCTTTTCCATCTTAAAGGGATCGGTTATCCTTTTCAGGGGTTATAAAAAAAAAAAAAGCTTTTTCTATACTGCTTTGGGGTATGATAGTAAGGTAGTACGGTTCCAGGAGAGAGGGTATTTCAGAGATGTCCAGCATGAAAATTGCACAGGTCATGTGTGTGTTCTTGCATTTAGATGTTTTGATTAGTGTAATTTGTTATTTCCAGCATATAATAGCTGCATCTTACCCTAATGTGAAATGTGTAGACAGTGTATGACAAAGACTTTTAAGTATTCTTTCACAGTAAAATATACATCGAAATTACTGTTACAAAAAAGAAGACACAAAACACTCTTCTTTTTCATAAATTATAATTAAAAGGCAAAGAAGCAATCTCATTGTCTTATATAGTTACCATTCAAAAACAAATGTATTTCCCTTTGGAAATAGATTCTTTTCTCCTCTATGGAAAACTTGCCAAATGCATCAAATTATCATCTTTGGGATGACTTGCCTCTGTCTTAAAATTGCAAGTTTAGGGGGGGGGACACCAAACTTGCTACAGTCAAGTGTTTTCACTTTCTTTATTCATTCCATCTTTTTTTACTCTTGCTCGAAGTCTGTCCTGTAGACTTCATCCTAGCTAAAAATGGGCTGAGTGAACAGTGGAGGTTACCTTGGCTGTTCATATCAAAGGCTTTGCAAATAAACTTTCTAACTAATTAGATGCAGTGTTTTATTCCTTGGTACCTGCATATTTTCAGGGATGTTTCTTGTAGCAGTATGAACTACTTCAAGTTCAACTTGCAACTGTAGTGTAAAGCTTTGTGATTATCTGTAGCTAAATAACTGAGTTTTGAGTTGCACTGTACAATATAAATGTCGTGTATCTTTTTTGCAGCAAAGCTGATCATACTTGGAGCACCTGTCTGCCTGGGGGTGAAATAATCTCCAAAACAGAGTTCAAAGACTATAAATGTAAAAACAGAACTTGTATATGGGGAGAAAAAACCCAATAGTCTTTTTACTGTCTGTAACTATGTGTCTTGCTTCTATTACTACATACATGCACCAGATAAGTTTTCTGAGTGGAATTAAAATTGTGCTATTTTGTTCCGAAGCTCTGCCATAGGACAGTTCATCAAAAATAAATCTGAAGCGAGCCATGACAGTTCTCTTTGTGCTGTGCCAGTTTTGCAGAGTAAAACTGTCTTTTTAATTGAGAGCCTTTCTGGAGCAGAGGCAAACAGATGGGAATCTAGGTGAGGGCCTACAAAAGGAGAAAGAAATTACTTGTATGGCTGAGGAAGGAAGTGTGGTGAAGACTACACTGTAGCTTGTGATCTAACAGTTAGTAAATGTGACTGGGGATTAAATAAACAGTTGTCCACCTATCATCTGGGATGTGGGAAGTGCAAGAGTCACAGAAGTACTTGAGTACTTGATGCTTACTGCTATAGTGCTAATCCTGTCATACGCAGAGCTCTGCTAGCTGCTTGGAGTTAGGTATGGAGAGGTGCTCTTAAGGGTAAGAATATCTTATAGATAAAAACAGGCACTCTGTTGTCCTTGGGTGTATGGTAAGAGGGTAGGCGGGTCCTTTATGAATTGACCTGTCTAACGTTTAGATGACTTTCAGGTACTTAACTGATGTTTGAGTGTGTTCTTCAGGGTAAGTTCAAGTTGTTGTGAGTTTTAATCAAAATTGCTCTCTCAGTAAAGAGATCGCTAAGCATACCCTGTGCAACAGAAGTTCATGTTTAGCTTGTGGTTGGAAGCACTGCCACTCTTTCGCCTCAGAACAAATACAAAAGCAGACTGAAGTGCAGTGTGTAATGTCAGTGCATTGAATCCCTGCTGAGTTGGGGCAGGCTTCTGCTGTGTTCTGTTGCATCTAGGTCAGGTAGAGGGATATTTTAGACAGCCTCCTTGTTCAGAGAGATTGAAGGAGTATCTACAGTAACTGCACGTTCATATTCGAGGGCAAACTTTGTTTTCCTGCTCAGACATGGTTAAGATGGTCTGTTTCAATTCTTGCATAAAGCAGGGAAAAAGGAAGTTTTGTTACTTGAATGCCATTAGTCGGGGACCTGTTTTCAAGTTGATTAAGTTTTCAAAGTTGTTCAGCAGTTGGCTGCGGTAGAGCTTTAGTATCTCATTTAAAGCATCTAATGTATCACTTTCTCCTTAGGGCCTGTCAGCCATGAGAAAACAGAGTGGGACAGGCGTAGTAGAAGCAATATTCTGATGAAGCTATGGCAGTTTGCTTGCAGTAGGCAAGCACGTTTGGAGAAAGTCAAAGACCTTGTCTGCTGGCACAAACTGTTTCTTCATGGAACAGTTGAATGAGGCTACCTTCAAAAGCGGCAGTAGGTTCTGGCTTGAAGCTCTCATCTCTCGAGCTTTAGAATGTCTAAAGAAACACTAGACAACTAAAAGTGAAAAGGGTTGGGTTTTTTATTGCTATGTGTGCCTGTTTATATATGCTGTTGTGAGCTCCTGACATACTGTGTGTTGCTTTCCTCTAGCAGCAAGAAAAGGGAGGAAGGCTGTAAACGCCAGGTTGGAAATCTGCCTATTAGGCAACTTTTGAAATATAAAATCATTTGGGGGCCCTCTAGCTATTCAGGATGCTCTTTTTTCAAGAGCAATGTTTTAATAGTAACTTTTACTACTGAAGCAGTGGAGTGAAAGTTACTATGAGACCCTACAGGAATGCATGTAGCAGAGTTAAAGGAGCTTTTTAGAGTTGAACCAGGAAGAAGAGGCGTTCAATGGTATCTTGTACACTGTCACACTCAGCTTTCTAGTTATTAATCTAAGGACTTGATGTTATTTGAAGTAAATCCCTGCTATGCAACTATGAAAAGAGACTGCCAATTACAGTACACATGGTTAGTTCATTCTTGGCCGAGGGAGGAAGGCTAGACCATAGTGCAGGAGTGGGACAGCTTAGCCCTTCTAATGGACTGGTGCTTGCATCCTGTGGCAGAGAAGCAGCATCTCATGTTTCTCTCCAGCCTGAGATTCTCTTCAGGGAACCCCTAGTTTCTTAGATCACTTCGTATCATTCCTGCAGCTGTTGCAACACAGGAAGGTGTTCTAAATCTGAATTACTTGACCAGGTCTTCTGCAAAAAGGATATTGTGTGCCACTGTTACTGATTCATGAAATAATTTTCAATATAACTCTAATTGTAGAGCTGTGAGAAACTTTATATTATTAAATTTCTGGACGGTACGGAAGAACTAGAACAAGAGAACAGTTTATTTTCGTAACTGAAGACAAACTTAAAGCAAGGATCTGTAGTTATAATTCTTGCCTTTTCTCATAGAAACTCTGAGGCAAATGTGCTCTTTGCATCAAAATTTGACGTTGAGGTGAATGTTACTCTTACTTGCTTTAATTGTAACAGTTGCTATTAAGTCTTGATTTCAGTAGGTAATCTGGATTAAAGGAAAAGATGTAGATTAACAGTATTTCCTTTAGTGTGGCTTACTTCATCTAATTTCACATAAAGTTATGGTGAAAGTTTTTTTCTTAAATGAATTTGCTATCTATATCTCAAATAATGTATGTTGGCTAGCCCCCTCTGAAGTTAATCTAAAATAACTTGTGAACACAGATAGGCCCTGCAACTGTTTCTTTTTGTTTCTCTGTATTAGTTGCCTTAGCTTTTGAAGTCTTGTCCTATTTTTTATGCTCATAGTCTCTGTTTCTGCAACCTAACCAGTTGTGCCTTCATTTTTTTTCATGTCTACAATGAAGGGAAGTTTCTTAAAAGCATTTTTCATATATCAGGAAGAAGCGAAAAGAGTACCACCACATCTGTGTTAAAGATGAACTGCAGATGTGTGTGAACTACCTGTGTGGAATTCAAGAGGGGAGGTACAGGAGACAAGGAGGACCTGTATGTTGCTAGGTGTGGCACTTCAGCGCTACTGAAATCAAAGTGGTTTTGGTAGTTGCAGGGCCAGACCAGCTACTTGTGTTTTTTCTAAAGGTTTCATGTATGGTCAGTATTTTTTTATTTAAGATGAAGCTAGTATGCTGAACAGTGCTTGGACTGCATCAGAAGCCAGGCAATACTGATAGTTAAGTTGTGCGGTTGTATAATCCTTGCTTGCAGTTAATCAAACTTCTGTAACATCTGGTCTGATACTTCCCCCAAAAGTGATTCATTAGAAGACTAGTGGAAAGTTGCAACGTGTTTTGTTTTTTATGAATGTGGAGGAGGGTAAACCGGGATGTGGAATGGAAGTAATCTATTAAGTGGGAGTTATCTAAGAATCTTATTCTCTGCAGTACAATAATTAGGACTAGATTATTTGTTTATAATGACATTTGCAGTTGAGGCTGAGCTGTGTGTGGCTGTGTGTCCAGGCTTATGTGGTTAGTTAAGTGTCGGGGCAGCCCAGTGACATACAGTGCAGGAACCTCTTTCATTAATCTTGCAAATGTGAAGTGGTTAAGGTGAATTGTTAGATGTTGTAAGATGCAGTCAGTAACCCTCCTCTGATCTTTAATTGTGAAGCTACTTACAAGATAACGTTCTGAAAGCTTGATGTACAAGATAACCCATAAGCATAGCCTACTTGGCTTCATGTGATTGCTTTTTGCATACAATATTGTTGAAGGATTTTCTTGGGGTTGGGAAAGTGTATAAATTAATACTGCATGCAAAGCCTTGACTCTTATGCTTCTGGAGTTGTATTTGTGTAGTTAGTATGTATAAAGATATATTGTACTGTCTTTCTGTGACCCTTCTGACTTCTTTAAAATGGAGAATTGATGGGTAATAGGCATTCTGTGAGTGCGGTGGTTTTATTCCCATTCAGGGAATGGTCCTTTTGTTATTTACTGCCTATTGTTTATATTGGTGCAAGTGTACAGAAAATGCTATGTGTTTTCATGGATTTTATGGGAGCGGCGTCAGAAATGAGTTCTTGGCAAGTGTTACTTCACCTTCAGAGTTCTTGCACATATTATACCAGTCCATAGATGAATTTCCAAGATAGTTTTGTATTCACTGTAAGTATATAATTTGAGATGCCCTGGACTTGTATTCTTAGTGTGCTGCAAAATGCTGTGTTCAAAATCCAACTTCTGCTGACATTAGTTATTTGAGAATATGCCATGCTTCTAGAAATCGATGTCAAATTGTCATCTTAGCACTGGTGGAACGTAGGACTACTACACAGTCTCTTGTAGCATCAAGAAGGAGCATTGGAAGAGGCAAGAATAGCTGACTGTCATGCTGGAGAATCACTCTTCCATTTATCTGATGTATCTTTTTTGACTTAAGTAGCATATTAGGCGGGATCTCACCAAAGAAGAGACAACCCTGTTACTTGATATAGATCATCCTGGGCATTGAGTAAGTTTGGAGGCCAATAGAGGGAAGGCTGTGATACTATAATAAACAGGCATTCATAACTCATTTTTTAGTTGGATGCTTGGTCTTCAAATGTTCTTACTTTTGATGTACAATTTTCTACTTGCTTTTTATATCTGAATACTAGAGAGAAACAAGCATTTCTGAATGATACCTATTTCTGCTTATTGTATGTTCTTACAATTTTTGTTACCTTTTCACCTTTCTTTATATTTGAGCAAGTCCGTTGCTTTTTTTAATGATCCTCTGTTGTGTTTTTTTTCTGATCTCCCTAAACCTTTTATTTCAGGAAACACCCTAAGCAAAATTGAGGTTCAGCCAGAGATCTCGCATAGAAAACTTAAGTGTGATAGTTGAAGTTCTGCAAAAACTGAGTAGCTGGAAACAAAGTTTTACAATTAAGTGCTTTAGGCCACTGTATGTGCTGGTGTTTGGCATCCTGTGGATCTCTGTGTTGGTCTTCATCAAACTCTTAAGAGTAATCTCAGAAGAAAAGTGCTGTATCTATGTGAGTAGGAGTTAGAGTGAGAAAATAAGAATATTTCATGTGAAGCCTAGAATGAAAAGATCAAGTAGGTTATACAGTTTTATTCTTGACGAACAAAGAAGTCCTGATGCTACCTCTTCCTTTTCTGCTAGAAATCTGGGTCCTGTCTAGCCAGGAAGCTGATGAAGAAGCAACATTAAGTGCAGGTTAGTTTGGACTTAATTTAACTGCAGTAACCAATATTTTGAACAATGTGCAGTCTTGCTAACCGAAAGTACATCCTGCTTTTAGCCAGAGGCAAGATCTTAAGACACAGTTTGCAAATACTTTTTTCAAAGACAAATATATCAACTTGAAAATATTTGTATTGTTAGGTAATGTAATTCTTCCATTACTTAATCTTATTGTGGACTACTTTTTAAATGAAATTCGGTGCTGTAAGTTTCACAGAGGAAAGCTGAAGCCTCTTTTCCAAGCTGAATGCTGAATCTGCTGTGATAGTAGAAGTGAAAATAAGGAACCATTCACAGCCCTATCTACAGAAGGCTGAAGTCATAGATCTCAAGAACCTAAACAGAGGATGCACTAGGTAAACTGGGAGCACCCTTAGCAATGTGGAAATACAAGACTGTGGTTTCATGAAGGATAAACTTGCTTCACTGGAACAGTCAGGACTGAAAAGATATTTTTCCAGTCAGGCTTTGCCCAAAACATAGTTTGTTTTGAGATTAATATATTTAACTTGTTGGAAGTAAAACTCTTCTTCAGTAAAAGATTTAGGATGTAGTAGTAACATTTGTTCAAATGCTGTGGTGATTGACATAGTCTAAATATAATAGATGTCTCTTAGAAGACCGGACATGCTTATTTGTGTTTAGAAGGGTCTTCCCATCCAAACCTCTGGAGCCAATTTTAGGTTTCAGTATGCTTTGGACATCTTCTGCTATCTTATCAAAGTACATGTTTGATTTGACTTAACAGCAAAGTGAGTCTTAAGGTATGACAGGTTTCTCCAGAAAATGGCAAGCTTTGAAGATGCAGAGGAACCAAAGAGTGCGCTCTAATCAAGAACTAGAGTGATCTAAAGAAGATTCAAATAGACTTTTGTGGAGACTTGATTAAACAAGTTTAACCCTCACTAATTTGGTAACTCTGTACTAAAGATCTCGCCCATGTAATAGAAAGTGGTGTGGGGATGAGTGTGATTCAAATTCATTTGGTTAAAATTATTCAGCTTTTTGTGTAGGTGTCGTTGTGTCTATGAGCTCAGGCTTGCACATGTGGATTGCTTACCTTTGGGTTCCTGCTCATAATTGTCAGATTTTTCCCTCTCTTGGAAATTCCTAACCCATTAAATGATACTTTTTGGGGGCTAAGATGCATCAGCTGCTCACAAAGCAGATGCAGAACTACAGCAGTTCACAGCTTGGCATGTTAAGATAAGCCAACATATTTGTTTTAGTGATTTTTACTTTTTTTTTAAATACCTTGGTCTGAAGCTTGCAATGACTTAGCAGTTGCCTCAGAAACAACCAAGTTATATGTGTGTCTGCATATGGGCAGAGGTGTGGAGGTCAACTTCTACACTTGTCATCTTATAGTCAAGGTATGTTTGTGAGTTGGACGTTCCCTGAGATGCTACCATCCCTAGGTTCAAGATGCTACTGCCTCACTGCCAGAAACAGAACAGGATGTTCTGCCCACGTTTTGGCCACTTCAATTAAACATTTCAGACCTTTTACAAACCTACCTTCATCAGTGGATTCAGCTAATAAAGTTGACTGTGAAAAGCAGCAGTTAAGGTTGCACCTCCATTATTGCAGAGGTAGCAAAACCATGTGGCAGAAGATGGTAGTTATTGTTGGGTGTTGGTGTATTCTGTTTTCAACTTAACCTCAGGACAGATGTCTCAAGCTTTAACAAAAGAACTGTTTGTGAAATTATGTATAGTTTCAGTGACTTTGAGTGATGTTTGCTGCTCACGTTCAAATACCATGTTTCTATTAGGGAAGTATTGATTGAGAGGTCAAAACAGACATGAGTTACAATTAGTTGGGACTTGGCTGGTATGGTTCATTTATCACAGAAGAACTAATTTTCTTCCTGTTAATGAATGCTAGTAGCTAGTATTCTTATTTTGCATAGAATCAGTGTCCTTTCAACAGATAAAACTTCTAATCTTAATTAAAATGACGTATGGGAATTTGTAAGACTGCTCTCAGGCTACCAACCTGATATGTAATAGAATTATGGTAAATCATACTATGGAAGGATACTTTGTATGTAAAGGGCCTACACCAGCCAGTCTTAAATGGCCAGTAACAAAAGATCATATAATGAAGGAAATCTATAGATCTGTGCCTTGATGATGTGTTAGTAATCTAAACAAACCTGAACTGAAACCAAACTTTTAATAATGAAGACAGTGGAAGTAATGATATGTTGGTATGCAAGCTCTGGCATGGCCAAGGGTGTACATGATGTGTGGGTTATAGAGAAAAATAGGCAGGAGGGACAAAGATTCAGGTGGTATTGGAACTGGAGTTGAACTGAGCATTGCCTTATGTCAGTAGAAGGAAACCCGATACAAGGCTTT
>NW_008825108.1:7312922-7319590 GCF_000699105.1 Pygoscelis adeliae | reverse complement strand
TTGCCAGCTGTTAAGCAGATAAAACATGGAATTTGAGGCTAGGTCTTGCTTCTGCAACAGAAGTTAAGCTGCCTTTTTCCACAGAAGAGTATCTTAAGCCAACTGGCAAGTTTATTCTTGAAGTAACTTTCAAACTGCACAAGCGCATTTTTACAAGAGAAGTATCTTGACTCTGAAAATGTCCATGCCTTACTTGTAGTCCTGCTGGTTTTAATGGTTTTTGTAGCTTGAAAGATAAAATTTACTGTGACAATTATGCGGAGAAACAAATGCTTATATCTGCTTTTAATTGGAAGGATGCATATCAGGTAAAGCATGTTGGGTATACCATGATGTGGCAATCCATTAACTGATAAAAGTTTTAGAGCTAAATACTCATCCTTCTCTGCAATGATAGTAGAGCCAAATTCACAGCAGTAAATTGCGATCTCAGTTCTCAAAACTTGCTGTATGGTTGAATACTTAGCTTATGCCTACCGAGATATCATAATGTGGTAATTATACATTCTCTGAATTTAATATACTTGTAGTATTTTTAAAAATCTGAGTAGTGTTCTTTCTATTTATTGTCTGCCTGGATTTTCTTTGCAAGCATAAAAAACATTTTCAATTCAGTTTCTTCAGGAATTCTGAGATCATCATTTTAGCTGGAAGTCTGATGGGTAGAACATACACAAACAACTTCCATGGGGGATGGTGACTATTTTACAGAAATAGGGAGAAAATGCGAAACCCTGGCAAACAGTCACCAAAAATAAGAATAAATCTGATAAATGTTACAAACTCCAATTGAGGCTTAAATAGATTCTATAGCTTAGGTTTTTATAAGGGACTCCAAATTTGAATTGACAGATTTGAATTTTTGCACAAAGTTGAAACTTGAACTCAGTAAGTGTTGAAGCATAGCATATTTTTTAGTAGCTTAAGAATGTTCATTACATCACTTGCTTTGAAATGACTTTTTATACTTTGTACGAAACTACTGCAAGTTGCACATGCTTGTTAGTCTCTCACACTAGGACGCTTTCATCTTGAGATATCAGTGGCTTCACGCAGACTGTATTTCATCCTTAGAATGTACATTAAGTTTGTGTTCAGATTTAAGATCTAGCTGGGACTTAACTTTGACTTAAGGCAAAAAAAATTCAGCTATACTAATTATAGGCAGTGGAACTAGTCTCACAAGGAAAGCTCATGTTAGCTGCTTTGCAGAAATTGTCCTTGTGTGCAGTATTAATCAAGGTAGCTCCCTTCAATGGAAGGAGGGAAACTTGGTTAAGCTATCTCTGTGGATAAGTGTCCCCGTGGGCAGTTCAAGGGGCAGCTTAAACCTCAGTGCCCTGTTTGTGCTGCAGTAACTTGTTCTCAGGTCTCAGCCTTTTTCTTAGGTGGTCAGTATGATTTCATGTCACTGGATAAGCTTAATCACCCAGACAGCTTTTTGAAAATCCTCTGAAGATTCTCTGGCATTGGTTAAAATATATGAACATAATTGAAGAAATATTTTTATCCAAGAAAAATTGCTCTATTATTGCCCAGAAGAACTAGCTGTCCAACTGACAAAATACTTGTTTGTCAAGACAAGAAGCTATCAAAACCAGGTAAAAACTAGAAATAAAAATAGCTTCTAGCTTTGTTTACCGAACAGTTGACTCGCTTCCAAAGAGTCTGCATTAGTAATGAAATAGCTCTACTTCCGGGAGCCTTGAGTATAAAATTCTTTAATTAGACCCGATCAGCTTTTCAGTGTATCTTGTCTTCAGAATTGATTTCTGAATAATTTTTTCTGTAAATAAGTGTGAAAGTCAGCTCTGGAGTATTTTAATTTCTCTTTTGTAAGAGATACCACTTACCCTGCTGAGTAAGGATTATCTGAGTTGCTTTAATTCCTAAAGCATCTAAAAGTTGGTGAAAATGAACAGGCTTCCATTTTGGGTTATGTTGTCAAGGTGCTGCTTAGACACTAGAATTATTCTTAAAAAGCAAAAACAAACCTCCTTGGAGTTGAGGGATAAGAATTTAGGACTTCCCCTTACATGTAAGTATTTGGGGAATATTAAGAACAGCACACATCCTCTCTAATTAGTTGCTTCCCTGAAGAAGGGGTTCTAAATCAAGAGACTCAAAACTTAGTGGAATCCGGATGGTACAGACAATTAGAAAGATCTAGGTTTGGCTGTCTGAGACTGCTCCAGTACCAGAAGTGGGATACATTTGTCTGGGAATACTTAATCCTCTGACCTTGGCTGGTCCTGTGACTGAACTAGAGGTATTTTTCCAAACGTCTGACCATTGCCGTCTTGTTCCATGTCAGGGCCAGTATCCCCTCCCTGAGAAGCAGGTTTTTCTTCCTTGGCTTTTTTCCCCTCCACTGCTAATTGTAAGCAGGTAAACCAGTCGGTTAATTTGCTTCATCTGTCATTCTAATGTTTGAAACATTTTTTTTCTCATGCAAACAGTTGAGATTAATTTAGAAGGGCTATTCCCAAGGTGGTTCTAACAAAGCATCTGTTTCAGAGAGGTAAATGTGCTGGGGCAGAAGCATTATGAAAGTTTTAGTGAATACACGACAACGTCATAATACAACCAAAATGTCAGGGTCTGAACAAGAATCATGGTGTCTGTAAAATGCTGAATAATCATGATCCCTTCTAAAAATTATAATGCTTCTGGGAGGGACTATTTGTTTAATTCCAGACCTGAACAACTAGTTCACGTAAGCAAGTCTCGGGGATATCTTCAAGTAATGACTGTATTTCGTTCATGTCTTTGGCCTAGGGCCAAAGTTACAGTTACAGCTTCATTTGGTTTAATATCACTTGGAAAGATTGCATTATTAGCTTTCCCATTCCTCAGACAGGTACAAAGTTGAATCAGAAACTGAAATTTGAAGCTGAAGGAGTTGAAAGAAACTAGCAAACTAAATTCGACCAAAAAAACCCCCAAAACACTTTAATAAGTATGATATCAAGCCCAATTACCAATAGTGCTTGAACCTTGATAAATTCTTCACTGCGTGGTTTCTTTTTGGGAAAGCTTTACAAGCAGTAAGTGTGCAGTTTCTTCATTCACTGCTAAAGTAGGGTTCCTTATTCCTCAACTTTCTTAGCATCATCACTTTGGTTTGCCTTTTTCTGGAGACAAACTTCAAGAAATTATTCCAAGAAAATGTCCAGGAGGCACTTTTTCCTGGTTTATCTGATAAGGGCAGAAGCTGAAAGCAAGTTCTATGTTCACGGTCCTTGACAGATGTGAAGCTTTTAAAAATATATTTCTAGTGTGTTGTCTTGTTTAACCTTTCTTCCTTCTGTTCAAATGGTGTTTATTCAAAGATCTGCTCATCCTTCAAAGAGAATCTTTAATGGAAAAACTGTCCATATGCATACAAAGCTCTTGCTCCTCTAGTTTATCAAGTACTTTAATTTTAAGAAGGGTGCCATTCAGAAGTAGAATTAAGCAATTACTTTAATTCACTACACTAATGCATTAATACATGCATTAATTAGAAAAAGTAATATGAACAAACTAACCATGTGGTGGTTTTATGGACTGTTACATTTCAGGAAGTATGCAAGGCAGTTACTGAAGCGCCACTTGCAGTTAATGGATGCAATCTGAAAGTGAGCTCTGTACTTTCGAGAGATTGTATACTTGAGACAGCACTGGAATCCGGTTTATGTAAAAACACTACTTCTTGAAGAAGAGTAGCTTCCCTCGATTTTCTCTTTCTAGCTAAATCTTGCATTAGACATCTCCAGAGTTCACAGTTATGTCAAATATCTGTGCATATAAATATTTGACTCAGCTGTTCAAAGGCAGTACCTGCTCCAATTAAGAGGAAAAAAAAGACTTTTTGCATGCTTCCAATCTTCTTGTTCTTTAGCACCTACGTAGAGGCCACAGTTGACAGTATTTTCCTGCCTAAAGATGGAGAAGCAGAAAAATGAAAAAGCAAAGGAAGTTGGCATTGCTCTCACTCCTTGCAGGTCTGTCACCTCAAAGGGCAGCCAACCTTCAAAGCAAAATTTCTCTCTTAAAATAGACTCCACTAAATGAAGAGGGATTCAAACAGGTTACTTGGTTTATTTGGTAGGAATAAGTTTAAACTTATTTATATCTAATTGTTGGGTGATTTGGTGGATACTTCTCATCAACTGTCCAATAAATGGGGGGGGTGGGCGTTGCTTATCTGTTAACTCGCTTATCATAGTCTCTTCATTTCTGTTGTACCCCTCTGAGTATATCCATTTTACAGCCCTGGGAGTACAGACAAATACTGTCGTTGGATTTAACCCTATCCTATTCTAGAAATACTGGCCATGCTGTGATACAGCTGTAGCTTTAGAGTGCTAAGTTTTAGACAAGGAAACACATAAACCTAACTGTCTCCTTATTTGAATGACTGAGATAGTGTGATCTAATGATCCTTTTTCCTCCTTTCCAGTTAATACAATTGCTTTCTGATAGCTTTAGAACTGAAGGGTGTCATTGAAATGACTGGTTAATGCAGACTGCTGAAAATTATTCTTAAGGTGCTACACTGAGCTCTGTCTTGACTGTACAAATGTTTCATAATTACATATTCTTCCAAAGTTCTTCCAGTAACTTCTTTTTCTTGAGGGTGGGAGGGGATGATGATATGTGAAATGGAAGACACGAACTTCATAAAGAGATATTGCATGCACTAAGTCCAGTATCTGTTTTAGAATGGCTAGAGAAGTGTGTTTTGGTTTGTTTGCTTTTTCTTCTCAGGCAGAAAAGGAAATCCACCAGAAGTTTGAGCCTCCATCTCAGGTTTTTTAGTTTGCATCTCTTTCAACAGTTGAACTTTTTACTTTAATGTCTTGCTTGAAGCTTAATGGTTTCTGTTGTTTCAAATGCCATCAGGTAACTGAAAGACAGGGTGCTTTATGGCTTAAGCCTCCTCTTTTATACTTTGTCATCCTCCTCCTCTGCCCCACTCGTTTGTCATAAATGAGTCAAAAGGAAATTGTGTTGGCAGTGGATGGAGCTGAATACAATACTCGTTCCAGAGTCAAGCATTGTGTCAATCTGAAAAGTAAAGTAAGAGCAAGATAGAGGTTTAGCAGTAAGCAGTCTGTACAATGTGATATGGAAAAATAGGTTTGAGCTAGAGCAGAGTTGGGTCAGGCTAGTTGGGAATCACTGGAAAGTCAAGTTCAGGCAAGATCAGAACCCTAACTCAGTCTGGGGCACACTTGCAGCCAGTGGGCATACTGGTCAGTGAAAAAGTGCGTGCTAGGCTCTTATTCCAAATAGTGTGGCAGTCCGCAGTGTCCTAAAGCAGCTCCTAGCTTCCTGGGCTGGTGGTCTCTTAGTTGAGAGGGAGGCAAAGACCTGTAACCAGGCAAGTTTTCTTAGGAAAGTTCTCTTAGCTAGGAATTGAGTTTTTCTTTTCCGTTAGAAAACAGTAAGAGGAAGGTGAAGTGACACCAGGACTGCTACTCAAAGCCAGTGGGGTGGTAGACCTACGTGGGAGCAGATGATAGAAGGTGCTTCTGCTGCATGCTGTGTTAGAGATGTCTAAGTTAGCTTTCTTAAAGCATTTTGGAGAATACATTGGTTTGTGTTTCATTCCAAGATGCCATGGCCAGACTACCTGATGATAGACCAGTGCAGAGATGCCAAGCTACCTCTATGCTGGTAGAGGTTTGTGTGTATATAAAGGATTGCTGTGTGCTCTCAGTGAGTTAAGGAGTAACTGTACAAATGACAAAACGGTTGTCACAGAGAAAGAGGAAGTTAGTACTTATATTACTCATTGCTCGAGTTTGGAGGGAAGGTCAGAGAAATGTTTGAGTGTACTGCAGTTTGGCTTTGTCACGTCTTCAAAGATCTTAAAAAAAGCTTTTTGCTTAGGTGCTTCAGAGATTAAGAATATTGGCCAACCAAGCTGTAATAGTGTGTATATACATATGCTTTAATTATGTACCACCACTCAAAGTAGTGAAGTTGGCTCCAGAGTGTTTTACAGCAATTGGATATTTAGGGCTGAACTTCCAAAACTGGATGCTGAAAGAAGCCTTGGCTTGTGTTAAATTCCTGAATCCTTGTTTGAGAGCCAAAATGGAATTGCCAGTCTCTCACTAAAACCAAGTTGTTAGCCTCTTATTTCAGGAATTGGAATTTTCTTTAAGCAATTGTAGATCATTCAGTAAGAAAAAGTCACAAATAACTCAAAACACTAGGTAAAACAGGCATTTGGTAGCTGCTGCTTAAGTTCTATTACTTCTAAATTACTGTCAGCCTTCATTATTGACATCTCCATATTTAGTTGCTAACTTCAGACTGAAGACTGAAAAATTCAGCTTAAACTGTTCTTTTCAAGACAGTGAAATTGCTGCAGTTCACCCAGATTACTGTACTGGGATTTCCCCTACACCCACTACGTTTATGTCATTCTAGTGACACCTTTCCAAAAATAAAGGCATAACTGAATGTTTGTTTTAAAGAAATGACAGGTGATGTAGTTATAGGCTTAACTTGTCACAAGTTTGAAAGGTGCATTGCAGTACAGTTAGAGACAATCCTTTTTCTTATTGTTTGCAGAAAGGCTGGACAATTTACAGGTTTGTGGATCTAAGTGAACATTTACAGTGGTGCCAAATAGATTAAACTTGTGTTGTGCATGGTTCTGGTGGTCCATG
>NW_008825108.1:7290527-7312892 GCF_000699105.1 Pygoscelis adeliae | reverse complement strand
TTTTAAAGTCAGGAGTGAAAAGATGTTATATTAGGTGTGAAAATCACTGAAGAGTCTCAAAACTTAGTGGTAACAGAAGCCTGTGGAGAGACCTGCTTTGCTGGGCATCAGGTCAGTATTTCCTTATGGCGCTCCCCTTGCATTCCTATTGCTTGCTTAAGGTGCAAGAAGTGGTTTAGATAAGTTGAGAGATTGCTCATTGTGTGTTTGCAAGAAAATTAAACAGGACCTGGCCTGTTGATTTCTCAAGTCTTCTGACAATGTGGAGTTAATCGGTGATGGCAAAGATGGACACTAACATGGAGGTGCTCTAATTTCTATGTAAATCATCTTAGCATTTTGTGCTAAACACCTAACTGATGGTGTCACTCCCGGAGATGCTGTGAGATTACTGCGGCTGAGAGGGGTCTTTCTTACCTTGCTTCTGCTGCTTAACTTGTACAAGCACGTGTGTTGGACTCCCTGCACTTCCTCTCTCCCCCAACCCCCAAATTATTCGTCTGTTGGGAAGGGTTTCATCTTTCTGTGTGCATGGAGAGGGGAAAAAACAGGTAACTCAATCTGATAAGGACTAGAGCCAGTAGAGGAGAGGAACTGAGACCTTCCTCCCAGGGCAGCAGCAACAGTCCTGTTAGCTCGGTTGCTAGCAGGACTGAGAGGTGTGTTTTCTTAAGCAGTATGACCCAAAGACATGTCCTAAAATTTGTGGCCTTGTTTTGTTTTTGCTGGGTCAGTTTTCAACAAAGATGAGCAAGCAGATCTGACAGACTGCTGTAGGCAGCCACAGTAGCTAGTGTGGAACAGGGGAACAGATCTAGCTTGTAGGAGAGGACTGGTCTCAAAAGAATATTTTAGTTGCTTCCAGTTATTCATGAAACTACAGTCGTTATAACTGCGGTTAGATATCTAGCAAAACATTAATCAACTTTCAGACTTAAGAAGGGAAAACAGACTTCTGGGATCCTGCTGTTCTTTTTGAGAAATGTTTTTGTTTGTTTCTTTCTGGGAAGGGGTTGGTTTAATTTTCTTATACAAGTATCTCTGTGATTCTTTGTTTAGCATTTAAGTGTTTCAGAATGAGAAAATGTATGCTATCTCCTCTTGGATAATTGTTTCTTATCAATAGTAACTGTTAGCTTTACTATAGTAGGGTTTATTCAATATTTCTTTATGGGAGAACAGTAATGAGGTAGAGGAAATACTATATCTGATGCTTTGCAGCATTTTATTGTAGCTGCATTAAGAGTTGATAGTTGGAAAATGGCCACTGTATTAAAAAAAAAAAGAAAATCTAAGCCCTCTTATCAAACCCTGCTTAGTGAACTGGATTGTGGTATCATGGTTGTACTTTCTGCGTATATATCAAACTTTGGGTCAGTACATACAAACTTTGGATGTTATTTCAAGTAAATGACAATACAAATAGAGATGCTGTTGCCTAAAGAAGTTTCCCATTCTGTTTTTTTTTTTTCTCAGCATGCTGATGCTTTCAGTTCTTCAGAGGAGACTGGAGATGTTTCATGCATGTCAGCTCGTATGAACAAAATCATTTACATGTGTATATGTATATATATGAAATTACAAAAACTTGTGTGATATGAAATAAGTTTGGGAGATGGATGAGGAGAGGATGTAGTAGCTGTGAAATTTAAGAGGCATTTTTAGAATTACTGTATCAGTACCATAGGTAACAAAAATTAGCAGCGGTTTACCCGATAAACCTATTCAATACTGTGAATGTAGTGGTTGTAAAACTGCAAGCTCTTTAGGCGTCTGTGTGGCTCTTGGGAATATTGGTTTTGGTCTGTTGTTGCAAAATACATAGTGCAAGCAACTTCTTGTGAGTGACTGAAAGATCTTGAGAAACCTGTGAAATACTTTAATGCTTGCTGTGACTATAGCTGAGAGGTGCCACGGACTTGTTTGCATGACTAAAGAGATTTTGTAGGTTTCTGGAAAATGTTATGAGATGAACACACCTCACTGGATGGTATGCTGGAATCCAAGTAATTGGCCTATCAATTGGAGTAAATTAATTTCTATGCCTGATTCCTCCTTGCTGTAAATAAAGGAGATTAATCCATCCAGAGGCCTCTGAGGAAGTGATACATGCACATGGGTGTGAGCAGTTCTTCCAGATACTTGTGCGCTTTTCCTTGAAACACCTGTGGTATTTTGGCAAGATCATGATACTGAGGTCTTTATTACAGAGAGTCTTAATCTGTTCTTGCCTCTTCTCTAAATTACTGTTTCATGGGATATAAAAATCTCCATTTTAAAAACTTTCCAAATCTGTACTATCTTGACTATGAAATTAGGCTAGATCAAATAATGGTGGTTCTCTAAGTGTTAAAATTCCGGTAACAAGAAAACCTTGGAGGTACTTTATTTGTGCTAGATGAAAAAGTAGCATTGTTCAGCGGTTACTGTGTCTTGAATAAATATCTATAGTTTCCATATTATGTAATAATTCAAGTGACATCCTGCTTACGTTATGCCTGGTTATAATGGTTATATCTCCTGCATTTATCCGTTGATATCAATATATAACTGTTCATGTCTTGTTAAATATGCGATCTTACAGTGGCTGTAGTAATGATAAAATAGTTGTCTTGCTGATCAAAAGGGTGAATAACTTGTTGTGTGTTTTAGGTATTGAGGGTGATTTATCTCTTGCATCATGCGTGAATACAAGCTAGTGGTTCTTGGTTCTGGAGGTGTTGGAAAGTCTGCTCTGGTAAGTACTCTGTGAGGCAGTTCAAGTACGTTTTCTTAGGCTTCTCATGTCTTCTTTTTTTTTTTTCTCTAATACACTTTCTATTAACCCATATTTCTTTTATGTGAGTGTGCACAAATAAACATAAATATAAGTAATGACTGCTGATGGTTCCTGGCTAGAATAGGTACATCCTTTACTAGGTGTATCTGCATCCATTGGTGCGCTCTTGCATGCTAATATTTTTGTAGGGGGTTGGTTGATGGTGCTTGGTCAGGTCTTTGCCTGTCTTACGCAGTGAAGTGCATAGCCACAGCATTGTGAAGGTCTCTGGCTTCACTTGGGTAACCCAGCTGTAGGTCTGTGGGAAATCAAGCTGCTTCATGAAACTCGCACAATGAACTGGTTTGCCTGTGTCTGGCCTTGGTTACTCCTGTCTCTAGAAAGGTCTTCAGGGTGCTGTTTGCTTAATGTTTGATAGCAGTCTCTAAAGTGCTAATATCCTTTTATGCAAATACAGATATATTTTTGCATGCTTGTAGGAAGTTTAGCATGTTTTCTATATCTTTCCCTGCAAGTAGGTGTATAGCTGCGGCAGGTAGGTGATTGTAAACCAAAGAGCTCGTGCATTTTAGTTAAACAAACAATTACAGAAAAGTTTAGTCTGACCTAGACTAGCATTGAAAAAGTTCACAGAATATGATGTTCTCAACCCACCTAAGAACTTTACATCTTTCAGTTTAATTGTGCACCTTATCATAAAGTAAGGTCTAGAGGTCCACTCTATCAGGTAAGAACTATTCTCTTACAAAGCAGTTCCTAAAGGAAAACTTAAATGACAAATTATCTTAGATTGTGAAAGAACTTTTTCTTTCACCTCTGAATTCTTTATGTAACTGCAGCATTTCTGGATTTGAATCTGTCTGCTCTGACTTGGCCATTGAGTCTTAAAGTTCCACTTGACTTGTGCTAAAAACGTCCTACGTGCTAGGTACACAGGAATATCCTACTGAGTCTAGTTAAGACTAATAAATGCTGGCAGTCATTTTTTCACTAATTCCTGTGCTGGCAGATAAGTAGCAGAAGATGCAGTAGTTCTAAATGCAAAATGTAAAAGCCATGCAGCTACATACAGTATCCTATTCAACTAAAAACTAATAATGATTCCAACAGTTAGGCAAACCTTAAATCAATGCACATTAATTCTTACGCTCCAAGTGAGAGCGGATAAAGGAAGGTGTAGCATTGCTTCATCTAACAGTACTTAGTCAAATAGGCATATACATCTAACTTCCTGTTGTTTCTTATAATTTATAGTTATGTCAATCACTTAATTTGTCTTCAAAAATGTAATGGATAACTGACTATACACCTAGAACAGTAATTTGTGTACAGTGTTTACAAAATGTCACTATATAAGAAGAATCTTACAGGAACTTTTGTGTTGCAGACTGTACAGTTTGTTCAAGGAATATTTGTTGAAAAATACGATCCTACGATAGAAGACTCCTACAGAAAGGTATATGCAAAAGACCTCCCTAGTGTTACAGAAACTTAAAACTGCAGTACACATTGTCAAATATTTGAGTCATTGCTTGAAAAAGGGTATGCCTGGTAATACCATGTAATACCTGGTAACTTAACAAGTTTGAAATGTAAAGGTGCTCTTAAAGTCTGTCTAAAAGGAATAATTCAAGACTAACTTTTTAATGTTTAAGCATAATACCTTACTAGCTAGTCAGTAAAAAATGGTAATTTCATTGTCAGAATTGGCAATACTGATTTTTTAAAAAGTAAAATAAACTACCACTTTTTTTATAATATTTATTATTATTTTGTGTGTGTGTGCGTGTTAGTGTCTGCAGGTAGATTTGCACCTGTATGTTGGAGGTTCTAAGCTTCTTTGCTACTAGGAAAATCTGCTAAAAACAACTTGAGGCTCACCTTTAGAACACTGGAGGCAACATACTGTATTCCTAATTTCACTGATAGCTTGGTACGCTTCCACTAGATGGGTTGTTGTTTTATTAATAAGTTAACACAAACCTATCGTAAGTGAACAAACACTTACAGTGGCCTGTTAGTTTCTCTCTTCCCATCTTCAGCATGACAGGCTGAAAGGTCTGACTCTGCTTGCATCATCTTGGATCTCCATATTGCTCACTCCTCAGTTTCAGCTGAGACCATGATTAATATTCCAGGCTAAGATAGGTTACATCTGGACTGCTACCAAAAGAGTTAAGCATTTGGTGAAGCAGATTAGTTTTCGGCTGTGTCTTCTTAATATTTTTTCTGCTACCAAAAGAGTTAAGCATTTGGTGAAGCAGATTATTAAGAAGACACAGCCGAAAACTATTTTTTCTTTTTCTAGCTGAATTACTTTTCAGACGCATTGATGCTCTGATATAGCTCACCATGTGGCCACAAAAATACCAGTGTCTATACAAGGGAGGCAAGATGCACAAACCCTAGCTGGGAAGGGGCAGAAACTGCAGTACCTCCTCTTTTAGCACTGGGCTACGTTTATATTGGAATAAAGAGGCTGCTTTAACAGCTATTGCAGCCTGTAATTACCAGAATCTCTTCTGAACGGAAAAGGAATTAGTGAGAGCAAAACGATAATTTCACACTTGTTTTCTTTGACCTCATAGAAATCTATATGCTGGAAAAATCCTAGTCTGTCTTAAGCATGTGGACTTCCAGCCAAAGCTAGAACTCTTATTAAAGAGAGAACAGCAACAAAAAATTCTATATAGCCACTTACTTTTTCTGTATTAGAGGAGAAGGAATTTTGGATCCTATCCCGATACTTGGTGCAGGCCTTTGGGTCAGGCCCAATAAATGACTCCAAAAATATTCACAAGCTGTACTAAAGTGAAACGTTGCCTTTGTTATATATTTACATTCTTCAGGTCATACTAGATTCATGATGTTTGCTGGGTGAATTTTTCCAAAGACTGTTTCCATGGAGCCTGAAAAAGTAAAGCCATCTCAAGAAATTTTGCCTTTTGCTAAGTAATTTTTTTTTTTTTTAGCAAAGATCTTATAATGTTCCTTTCAGGTTTGGTCGTGAAATGACTAGGAATATCTCTGTGTATTCTCTTCAAATCAGCCAGATTGTTGAAGTCTTGCTTAAGTCTGGACAATACTTTATGCAGTCATTTTCTTCCCCTCACGGATAGTTACAGTTCTAACTTGCTGCTTGTCTTGGGTGACTTTTAAAATGTATTGGTTTGGCAGTTGCAATTCTGTACTATTGATCTTAAATCTAATTTTATAATATTTGAAGTTGAGAGGATGTGGCTTGAAATATTTTAAATTTGTCTGGATCTAAATAATATGAGCATGAAGTCTTGAAATTTGACACCTTGGTTTACTCCCCAGATATTTCTTCATAAAGAGAATAGATGCTGCTTAATTAGCTGAATAACTTTGTCAGCTACCTGCTAAAATAGTGGCTATTGAAGGAATACCTCCATCCCTAGCAGACATGGGGGAGGTGTGAGAGGAGTGGAAATACTCCTCTTCCCCGCCTCCCAAGCTCAAATCTAGTTACAAAAGAAAAGATTGAAGTTAAACTAGTGATAATGCATATATCAGGAATAGGGGACGCAAAGTTCTTTCTGAGTGCTGATCTGCCAACTAGGAATTTTACATGCAAATGGAAACAAGGGAAGTGTACCAATAGCTTGAAAGAAAAAAAAAAATGTGAGAAGTCTGCTTGAAACAGCTTGAGGACACTTCCATGTCCTTTGATGCCCTCAAGGCCTTTTTTTTTTTGAGGTAGAAACTGGATAGAGGAACTCTGAAATAGCTACAGAAACTCATCCCGCTTAAACCTTCTATTTTTGCAAATTTTTCTGAGCTGGATCAGTTGCCTAATTAGTGTCACTAAAGGCTTGTTTTGGGGACACCACTCTTAGTGGTTTGCTTGGTTTATTGTTTGCTGTGTACTACTTGTTGATCTAAATTACTATTAAATGAGCATTAGTATGCCAATTCAACTTTCTAGCTTTCACCTGTACTTTTCTTTCAATCTGTGAATGATCCCTGAAACAAGTAGAAATTAGTTGTGCTAGTTGCTGATAACCATCATTACAAGTTTAACGGCCTCCTTTTTAATAATCAAAAATCCCTAATCACTTTGCAAAGTGGTACGTGGCTGCTGACGCTGCTTTCGAAAATGTCACTAGGGCTCTTTGAGAGGCTCCTTCCTGCTGTTTTCAAAGTATATATCCATATAAACTTCTTAAGCCATTATGTTGCTTTATGCATTATGAATTTGCTTATAAAATCACACAATTCCTGGTGTCTTTGGAGGGGAGAGTTGCAAGAGGAAAAACTAACCCCATCTTTCTCTCTTGACAGCAAGTTGAAGTAGATGCACAACAGTGTATGCTTGAAATCTTAGATACTGCAGGAACGGTATGTAAAACCAACTTTCCTAAATACTGATGTACAGCATTAAAACCGTCAAAAGCTGTAGGGATGTAAATGATGACATGTTTCCTTACTCATTCTCTAAAGAGTAACTGTGGTTAGTGTATTGGATTAAAGGATGTTCTTTAACATACTAGTATTGTCATGGTTTAACCCCAGCCGGCAGCTAAGCCCCACACAGCTGCTCGCTCACTCCCCCTTGGGTGGCATGGGGGAGAGAATTGGAAGGGTAAAAGTGAGAAAACTCGTGGGTTGAGATAAAGACAGTTTAACAGGTAAAGCAAAAGCCGCGCACGCAAGCAAAGCAAAACAAGGAATCCGTTCACTCCTTCCCATAGGCAGGCAGGTGTTCAGCCATCTCCAGGAAAGCAGGGCTCCATCACGCATAACCGTTACTTGGGAAGACAAAATGCCATCACTCCAAACATCCCCCCCTTCCTTCTTCCCCCAGCTTTATACGCTGAGCGTGACATCATATGGTATGGGATATCCCTTTGGTCAGTTGGGGTCAGCTGTCCCAGCTGTGTCCCCTCCCAGCTTCTTGTGCACCCCCAGCCTACTTGCTGGTGGGATGGGGGTGGGAAGCAGAAAAGGCCTTGACCCTGTGTAAGCACTGCTCAGCAGTGACTAAAACATCCCTGTGTTATCAACACTGTCTTCAGCACAAATCCAAAACACAGCCCCATCCTACCTACTATGAAGAAAATTAACTCTACCCCAGCCAAAACCAGCACAAGTATTTAAACAAAACTTGAGTATTGCAGCAGAAAATGAATTGCAAGTTTCCTGTGAGCTCATGTTCTGTAATAGGGGAAGCATGAGACTGATAATTTTAAAAGCTTGTGCTCCTGTTTTAAGTTTATATTGCCCAGAGGAAAATTTCGGCCCGATGGTTACTCGGGTTTGATTTTTGTTGCTGTAGAGAATACATGCTTTCTTCTCCTCTACTTTTTCTTTTGTGTGTGAAATGTACTCTGACATTGGGATAAAAATAGTATCGCTTTAGTCAGCTTATATGAACTCAAAGCGTGGGGTTTATGCTGACCCTTTGCATACTGGTCAGGTTTTTTGACTTGTTCCAAAATCAGTCAAATAAAAAGCAGTCATTTCCTTCGTTGATTCCAGTGAGCACAAGCTCAAGATCCTTGGAGTATAGCATGTGTTCTCTGAACTATAATAGTAATCTGGTCCAATAATTTATTTAAATTCCATATTAGAGTAAGGCCATGTAAAACTACATGGAATGGCTGTTCTCTCGAAATATACTGGGCTTTTCATCTGACATACAGCAAGGGACTTGGTGAGCGATTGATCCATCACAAGATAGCCGAGTCACCAATGCGAGAAAGGCAAATGCTGTTCCACAGTCATACTGGTGAGAGTTTTCAAACAGGGAGGAGTGCTAATGCTGCTGTGCAGTGCACCCGTGAGTCTTCGTATGCAATACCATAGTTGTCATCGAAGTCTAGGAAATGTGACGAGTCTTTTGAGTGTCTCCATCCTTTAGTCAATCTCCTTGAAAATGAAAGTAGAATTTAACATAGGGGAGTGCCTAGACTACAAAATGGAGGCTGAAAAGGGATGCATTTACTTTGTGATGCGTTTTAAAGAACGGTCAGGAGATGGGGAAAAAGTTGGTATGTAAGGAAGGATTCGGGAGGAATGTAACTTCTGTAACCTACAGATTACACTGTACCTTCCACTGTGCCTCCTCTCTTTTGAAATTACTTCAGTTTCTGTGATTCTGCCCTCCCCCCACCCCCCAGGGTATAGCCCTTGGCAATATGTAGATATTGTTCAGCCACCCCAGATAATGTTCCAAACCAGATTTATTTAAAAGTGGTTCGGTTTACTGTAATGCTTATAGTCAAATAGTAAAATATTGGTCAGTTTAAAAGGGGGGGGGAGGGCACAAATGCATTGTACTTGTGATCCATTTGTGACCTGAAGTATATTGCAGTTCGTGTAAGGAAAGTGCAAACTGAATGCAACATCTGTATCTTTTTTTAATTACAGGAACAGTTTACAGCAATGAGAGACCTATACATGAAAAACGGACAAGGTTTTGCATTAGTATATTCCATCACAGCACAGTCCACATTTAATGATTTACAGGATCTGAGAGAACAGATTCTTCGAGTCAAAGACACTGATGATGTAAGCATCTCTAAAAATACTTATTACTTATATTTACAGTTTTCATTTCAGTTGTAATGTATGCCCTGTGATCGGATAGCTTCCAAGCTTTAAATTAAGAGACAAATCAACCAGTAGATGCATAGTACAGAAATGCAACTCTTAAGGCAAACTGGAGAAATCGTAAATTGTCATGTAGTATATAAAGATAATTGTCTTTTTAATATCTTCCTTTAAAATACTCTATTTGAAACGATATATAACCTTATTCACTAGTACTGCAGAAAACATTTCTAAAGCAACTCTATTCTTACCTTAGTTACTATCAGTGAAGGTTCAAAAAAACCTAAAGTTCAGTTTTTTCTCTTCAGTATGCCTACTGTTTATGGTATTTTAAAGCACTAAATTCTAAGTTCTTACAGAAGACAGTATTGTAAGCTTTAAACTTGCACGTTATGCAGCTTTTATATTTTTTGTGTGTTCCTGCAAGTAAGTTTGGTCGTACTATTTTCACACAATTTCAATATGTACCTCTTAGCATTATTAAAGCTATAATGTGAGGCTAAAACATACCAGTTTATAACTGATTAAAAAAAAACTTATTGCAGTTGTAGGAAGTAAATACTTAGTCCCTTAATAAAAGGAAGAAGGTATTTCAAATGTGAAACAGCAGTAAAAGTGTGTTTTTAGCAGAAGCACCTTGCATGGTGTAGTCATCAGACAGAAAATCTTCCTTGAAAAAAAAAAAGTAAGCAATGAACAGTGTTTAAGTGTGCTCATCTCATTTAAACTGTGCTCATGGAAACTTCAATCCCTTCCTTACTGCATGTATCCACATATACTTCTGTTGCCAGCAGACACAGAGTGTATTAAATGTTTTAATTTTGGGGAAGTTCATTGTGACTTTTGTAATACAAACCACCTTGCACTTTCTTAAGTGTAAGCATTTGCAGGTCTTGCCTGTGTTCAGCAGATTTCTTCTAGAAGTGATTTATTACCCATTATCACAAATGTATCTCAAAAGGGTAGTAAAGTTGCACGTGCCTTTCCCATCCAGAACCTACCAAGTTATAGCCTTGTTCAGCATCAAATTAATTTTGTACGCTAAAATCAAGATAAGGTTTCAAATATTGTCACGTTTAGTTTACCTGGTATATTTATGCTGATTCGCATAAGCTTTCTTTGGTAGTATTTTGGTAGTATTTCCTTGGAATTGTATTTCTCTTTAGAACGCTCCCCTCAGTCTTGAAAGCCATTCCATAGAATCAGGAGAAAGATAATGAGCTTCAAGTTGCAGCTTTAGTTCTCACCAAAATTTTCATAAAGTTTTTCCTATGCCAAAGCTTAGGCATGACTTGCTTTCTCGGGGGGGACGACTAAATGATCAAAATATTGTAAACCTTTTTTCAACACTTGAATTTGGGAGAAACTTAGCTATGTCTTTAAATTAGTAGAAGGAAGGAAAAAAAAACAACTTTGTATGATTGCCTTTTCTTGCCACAAAGGTCAATTCAGCATTTTCTGTAGTTAGTAATTTTGATAAGCTAGCATGTTTCTTTCCTCTGTGTGCATCAGATTACTAACAAGAACTGTGTGAGCAAACTGCTCTTGAGAGGAGTGCAGATACGCTGGAAGTAGAGGAATGGTGAAAGGAGCTTTAGCGTCCTTCATCATGCAGTCCAGTACAGGCCACTTTTTCCAGGATTTCTGAACATGTAAGAATCTTGTAGCAGATTCTTCAGTAGACTTCTTGATACCTTAAACGTCTAAAAATGAAATCTCATTAGGTCTTCTAGAAGATGTGAAACTTTCTCAGTTGGCGATGTACCGAATCCTCAAACCATTCCCCCACCGCCCTGCCAAACAACAGGCAAAAAATGCAGTCATTTTGATTTGAAGATTAAAGTCTCACACAACCATGAACTTAAGTTCCTGTTACACCAGAGCTTGATTATTCTGGAGGTCAGGATCCTCTAAGGGTTCAGATAGGGTTTTAGGTGTGCATTTACAGTGTGCCTTCCCAAAATTTTAATGAATTCTTTGCTGGTATCAAATTGTTTTTAGGTGCCTATGATTCTGGTTGGCAATAAGTGTGACTTGGAAGATGAAAGAGTTGTGGGAAAGGAACAAGGTCAGAACCTAGCAAGGCAATGGAATAACTGTGCATTCTTAGAGTCTTCTGCAAAATCAAAGATAAATGTTAACGAGGTAAGGCCCACTACCTGTGGGGGGAGGGATGGCAGGGAGAGAAAGATGGGACACTGTTCTGGTAACCAGACATTACCGTTTGTCAAGAAAAACTAACTAAATTATGAATAACTTTCACTGTTAATGGACAAAACTGTACAAAACTATTGTGAGAATTTGAGATGTTTCGATTAAGGGATGTAGTTAGCTTTGACTTAGGACTTTTTAAAATTATATTCATTTTAGTATAATTAGTTTTCAAATTATATTCATATGAATTTGGGATAAATACTTTTTTCATGTTATATTCCCTAGTTGATATAATCTCTATCCACTGAGAATGCACTGCTAGACTACTTTCTTAAAGGGTTTTTTTTTTAGTTAAGTCCTTAAAACTAATTGATTTTAAGTTATTTGGTATTAAATTATTTGAGATAGTAAGGACAAAAACTCTTAAGGGTTTTGTCCAAATTAGCAGCTAATTAGAGAAAAAGGAGGCAAAAACCTCTCTACTATCTAGCTACTTATTTAGCAGGAGCTAGGTGACGGATCAAACACATGCATTTTTGGGACTTGACATAGTGCATGCCTTCTTATCCTGTGGGGGTGCCAGCATAAAGAAACGGATGCAAAAATTTTCAGAAAAAGAAGTTGTGTTAGTGTTTACATTTCTGGAACAGCTTCATTGTGTCTTCTGGAAAACATTGTTGGCAGCATCAGTCGAGTTGAAAGGGCCTCTGTGCAAGACTTGCATGTAATCAAATGAGTATGGTGGTTTTAAGCACAGTTTAATTAGTTGGGAATTTCTGGGAACTATTCAGTTTTTCTTATACAAATTAATCAGCTTAACTATATAAAAGTCATATGTTTAATAAACTAAACTTACTTCCGTCAAATACTAAAAGCCCTTGTTGGAATGTTCGCTGCTTTGCAGCCAGTGCTTAGGAGACTGCTAGGATGGCTTTAGTATGAGGACTTCCTTGATTTAGGAGATGCAGAAATAATTGGAACAGTGTCAGTTATGACCAAAACAGATGCTGTTTAATTGTAGTATGTAAACTTGTCTTAAATTAGCCTTTCAACAAAATCATGTTCTAATTAGAATTCTAAGAGATTCAAAGTGTGAGAGTGTCTCATACATGAGTTACTTTTCTAGGAAATGTTACGCTTATGTCATGCTGTAGTCCTAGAGAGGCTGCTGAATTAATTCTCTAGACTTTAGTATTTTTAAAGTATCTGGAAAAGCATGATCTCATTCAAATACAAGAGACTATTACAGAATATGCAGTGTACTTGAGTTACCATGAAAATGTGGAGTTAAAACTTACTAGAACTTTCTTTAAAAGGATATCTTTAGAGTGATTTGAGTTAGAAGAAAGCTGTGGCCTGTTTCCTGACCTCAGTGCTAAATTGCAAAGTAATAGCATATAGTAGTTGATCACTGTGACATGTATCATGTGTGTTCAGATAAATTTGACACAGAGATTAAACAGCTGCAGATTATAGATGCCCTTCCAGTTTGCTTCATTGAAAGTAGAAAAGCCTTGACAGACAATTATCTTAAACAGAAAATAAACAGGTATTAATTAAGTATACAATTTAACTTTCTGGCTTTGTGATAACTAAGTATTTACAGGGGGTTTTGAGTATGTGAGTACATTATGTGTGAAGATTCAAGGCTTAAGGTTATGAGAGAAGCCTCTTAATTCCAATAACCAACTGATTTTTATGTTCTCAGATCTTTTATGACCTTGTGCGACAAATTAACAGAAAAACTCCAGTGCCTGGAAAAGCACGCAAAAAGTCATCATGTCAGCTACTTTAATACATAGCTGTACTGTAGCTCTGAGCCAGGTAAACCTTTAAAATTTTCTGTGTATTATGGCTATTAAAAACAAACAAAACAACAGGAAAAAAAAAATACCTAAACAACTGTGGTCGCTGTTGATGCAGAACAGCATTGAAAACTCTTGATTTACATTATCATAGAAATTTTTATGGTCTTTATTTTGCCATTCCAAAGTCAGAACTACAAATATGTGCAAGATACACTGTTCACACTAGTATCATATTCCTTGTTGCAAGCTTTAAGGTGTTGGCAGAGCTCAAATTAAGGATGTTCATTCTGATACTTCAAAACTTTAGTTTTTGGAAACAGGGTTTTCTTTTTTAAAGGCTGATAGAATATACTGCAAGAGCTCAATTATCAGGAATGCACACTGAAATACTGCAGTTTGCATGCTAAAATGTCACTTTCTGCTTTGAACTCCTGCACGTACTTGCATGATGTCATAGGAATTCAGCTTACTTTCTTTGGACTATATGGATATTTTATAGGCTGCATTGTAACTGGTACATTTGGAAGAGAACAGTGAAGCGATCATTTTAACACTCCAAATATTTGACCTGGAGCTGCTGGCTACTAGATCAATTTCTTACTCGTTGGCAGTTGGCTAATGTTCTACATGACAAAATCCTTGCTTTAAGAATGCTGCTGAAGGCTGAAGCAAGCTCCAGCCTGCTCTTTAAGCAAGCCTTTTCAGAAGTTAGTCAGCAGGCGTGATTTTTCTGCAACTTGTTCTTCGGCAGGTTGTTTCCCCCTTTCCACCTCTGAGCCTTAGTATGGACAGAGGTCTCTTTTGATTGACCTGACATCATGCAAGTTGCCTGTTCATCTTGATTCCCTTCAATGTTACTGAACATACGGTGGTTTGGTTGCTTCAGTGCTGTTATCCATTATTTTGTCATCTGACAGACCTGGTTGATGCAGTGAGGGATCCTGATAGGATTTCACTGTCATAAATTGCAGGCTTTTATTAATATTCAGATAGTGCCATGTTTAACTCTTTTCGGTATCAATATTAAAACTTATATAATTTGAACAACTTGAATCAGTTAAAAGTAAAACTGAGAGGGTTCCAAAAGTATTAGCTGAGGATGGCAGAAATGGCTGCTGCGTTTCCTTAGCAGGGCTTTTGATTCAGGAGCTTTGATCCTCCAAATCTGTTTTTGTTTTTTAAAGCCACTAGAACTGTCATACTGTAAGCAAAACTAGTCCCACCCATCAAATACTACTTCCACAGTTCAGCTTGGATTACCATATGTATCCCAATTCAGTTTTACTAATTGAGAGTCTGCTATTTGTATGTGCACAGTAGAAATTACATTAGTAGAGGAGAAGTGATAACCTTATCTTCCAAGTCTGTTTGCCAAGAACTTTGCTAGTTCCTGCTTTAGTTCTTTTAACTAAAGAGAAATGACAAATAGTTGTTATTAATACTAACCTCGTGTTTTGTTGTTACAGGTCTGAAGAACTGTTGCCCAATTCAACAGTGCCAGCATTCCAACTTTATTAAACCTACCAACATCTTAAATGGACTTTCCTGTGGTGGTACCCTTTAAGAAATGGATGAAAGCTACTACATCAGTTTGCACATTCTAATCACTTTCCAGTGTCACGAGAGATTTTTACTTATAAATATTCTAAGTGTATGCAACTGGTAAAACCAGAGCCTACATCCAGTATTACTGATAAGAGACATTATTCATCCACCAATGTTGTACATGTATGAAAACTGTGTACTGTATACTTCAACAATCCCCACTTTCTATTGGAGAGTACAATAATGTAAATCCTAAAAGCACCACTATTTTAGCATAATAAAAGAAAGTCCAAAGAGCTCCTATATAGACTACTCCAGATAACTTTGCTTCATCGGTATTTGTAGCTTATTGTAACTTTTTTAAAGAAATACAGGATCATCATCATCGTATTGTACAAAAGCGCTTTGATTAACACAACAGCTATATAGTTTTTTAATTTTAGGAAAAACCTGTGGAGACAGTGATCTAGTCTTTAAGAGTCCTTTCAGTATAACGTCTGACTAAAGACATGGCCTTTAATATCTGTTGGGAAGGAAATGTCCAGACTTTTCAACCTTTTATTGTATGTTTCCTTTTCCTTGTTTACATAGGGAACAATGTTTATAGTTGTGTGTACAGTGGGGGTCTACAACAAGAAGTGTATATTTTAAAACGATTTTTTAATGATTTAACAATTTTTTGTAAATCATTTTCGGGCTTCTGCAGCTGTAGATTCTCACTGTGAATTCCCTTGCTTGCTCATGCATAAGTGTATTTGCAATACCAAATATACAGGTTTAGTACTTTTGCCTGTTAGTGATTGTTTTACATGTGTAACGTTTTGGTTGAGATGTTAAATGGTGGAAGAGTACTGTGGATGTGAATGTGGGAAGTAATTTTAATCATGTGTAATTGGTCACAGGGCCTAAGTTGCAGTAATTAACTTTTGCTGATTTATTTAACAATGCCTTGTTGCTTTGTATGCATTAACGTTTGGGTGTAAAGATTGTGTGTATATCCAACAGGGAGCCACAGTATTTAAATTGACCAACCTAATGTTACAACTGCTTTGAGGTGGCCAAATGTAAACTAAAAGCCTTAATTAAAAGTGGTGCAATTTTGTATGACTTAGCATCAGTAGTTCAATAAATTTGGATTGCCATGCAAGGGCTTGCATTACAGTTATATACTACTTGAATGTTTTGTGTTTTAGTAGTGCTAGTAAATATTGATTTTTAAATCTCTTGCACAGTGCAGATTCATACATCTTAGGATGAAAAGGAACCATTATGACTTTGTCTTCTGACAAATACATGCCGTAGATACTTCTTCTACTAGCATCCCATGTGCTAGGGTAGATGAATTTCTGACTGAAAGTTATAGTTTTGGACTTGGAATATTCCAAGTTCTAACATAAGGGAGAGTCTAACAGAAAAATAGCTCTCTTCAAAGGTTTTGAAGCTATTAGTGGCTGTTTTGGGAACTTGAAAATACATTGCCTGCTATTTTCCTTCTTTCCAGGAAGAACTCATTGTTAAAATTGACAGTGTAGCTAAAAAAAAAAAATCCTGTTGGATTTTTTTGCATGATTAAACCATATTTGTTTGGTTTCAAGGAAATTTGCAGAAGAGCATTCTTGCAGTATTGAGTGTAGAGTTTTACAGACTTTAAATATCTGTTAACACTGTTGGACTGTGAAGTGGAATGCGTGGACTGTGGATGATTTCCCTATGTTGGCTGTGGTGCTGAAAATTAATGTCACACCCAAATACTTGGTACCTCCTGTTTCTCTGGCACAGAATTATCGGAGCTTGTTCTAATCCATTTCTGCAAATTCAATCAGATTAGGTTAGCTAATACCGGTAAGCTTTGAGATAGTTTACGTTGCCCAAAGTGAATTAAGGAGCCCAGCTGATCCTTCCTGCCGGTAATTTCATCAGTCATTGCCATTGTTTAATGGAGGTAGTACACTCTCACTGTGCAGAGTCAGAGTTAAGACTGAAATTCCTTTTCATTTATCATTAGAAACCAGAGCATGTGGTTGATGATCCCCATAAATACCTCTTTTGGTACTCTCTGCATCCTGATTGGTCCCCAGAGTAGATGAGACTGGAGCACTGGATGCTCTAGTTCCTTTTTCACTAGGTACCTTCCTCCTTGATGAACTAATCGGTATTTTTCCTCCCTTTGCTTTCAACCTCTGCTTATTCAGGTCTTACAACACTTATGTCCCAGTTGTGCTTTTATCTGTGTTCTTTTTGATGTGTTTCTTTTCCAGGCAGCCGTACAGATGGCATGGGGTGGGAGGGAGAGAAGATTCTTTGCTAACATTAGGGGGGGGCCCTGGTCTGGTCTCAGTGTCCAGCCAGCAAGTACTGATTACAGGGAACATTGGGCTTTGTCCTGAAAGCTCTGTACTGAAGCATTCTTGGTTGCTTTGTGGAATAGTAAATATACATTTCCGCAGCATTAGAGGTAGTCAGTTTGATCAAATCCCAGGAAAGTAAAATTTGCAGAAACTCCAGGCTTTACCATCTAAAGATTGTGCTAAAAAAATGAAATATGCTTTTTCCTTCCTATGTTTAGAACTTAGGCCAGATTTGTCAAATTAACACATCATAACCCAGGTAATACCTAAAAATCAGTATTTGTCTCCTTGAAAACTTAGGCAGGCTTCAAGGGAGCAGTGTCCCAGTTGTTAAAGGGAAGATGCGTGACAAAATGATGCTGAGGAAGTGATGGACATGAAGCATAAGGAAAAAAAAGGCATGAAAGAATTTTCTTCGTATCTAAGTAATTATAGCATAAGAAACTGTTCCCGCCGAGGAAGTGAACATCCAGTTCCCCACAGGAATTGGAACTATGTAAGCAGTTACCAATTCTAGAAAAGAATCCTGTTGTCTGAAATTTTTGAACAAACTTTTACATATCTTCAGGATAACTGCTTTGTGTACCAGCGCTTCAGAAGTTCATGCTTGTACAGAAACAGAACACTTCTCATAAAGCTTTAGATGAAAACATGCATAATTCATATCTTGAGAACTAATGCAGTAATTTTCCAAATTCAGTGTTAATACACGTATTACTGCTTGTAAAGTTAGCTTATGCTTACAGTGCACACGAAGGTTGTGACTGCTTTATTTCCACCCTAATCTGAAACTGGTATATGTCAGTATTTAAATGTCTGAGCTTTCTATGGAAAAAGTAATGTTTATGTCCTGAATTATAGAAGTAGTATTTACTGGAATTGCACTCCTCCTATTAGGACTCTTTCCTGTCAGTATAAATTTATTTCTTATACCTTACCTTGTTACTAATGCCCTTCTTCATCCTCAAATTATTCTGTGAAATGAATGTCTACTTGCCGAACTTACGAGAGTATTTTGAGACTTTGCAAGATGTTTTCAGATGTCCAGATGAACACACTGTAAGCTCAAACTACTACTGCTCTTCTGCATAAAAGAATGTAACTTGTGGAAAAGTATTGTAGAACTAGATATTGTTTCATAATGTGTACTGATATTGCAATGCTAGAAATGGGAGGTGGGAGGAGAATCCTGCTGGAATTTGGATTAAACTGTGCATTTTTCTCCTTTTCTGCTGTAGTTAGAGTTGCTGTTTCCTCATGGGCGAACGCTAAAGATGAGGATTTTCTTACTTTAAAATGCTTTAAACAAATTGTGGATGAATCAAACTTGATGGGTTTTTCCCAAAGTTTTCTAATCTTTGCCAGTTTTGGGAATAACGTAAGAGGGGGAGAAGCTTTGCCACAATACTGTACTAGTTCTAGATAGACGTCAGTTTAGACATATCAACAATAGAAAGTTATTTCTAGATGTGAATGGTCAAAAATAGGAGTCTATATACAGCTGTCTAGCACTTCTTGAATTGTAATATGAAGATGCAGCCAAGCATCAGCGTTTTGTCCAATTTTAAACTGCTGTCCCAACAGCATTAGGCTATACTTCAATTTATAGCTTTTATTTTGCCTGTGTATGGGAGGGAGAATAAAAGCGAAGAAAAAGTTGCTCAAATATGTAACAAAATGCAGTTGTATGTAGTTCTCTGAGGTAGCATTAGTGAAGCAGAGCTCTTAATCAAATTAGGTTCTTACTTTGGAGTCTTAAGCACCTTATGCTTTTCTTTGAAAGGTTTATGAACAACTTAAAGATTCTTAAAACCTAATTTAACTTCTCTGTTCTAGAAAGTAAAACTCTGGAATCATACTTATTTGTCACAAACTTTACATTCTTAGTCTGGAACTATAAGCAAAGTTGTTTTGTAGTCTTTATTTTGTTCTCAGTGTTGCAATATCTGGGCTTCAAACAACAGATAAATGTGGATTTTGCTTTTTTTTTTCTGTTTGCGGTTTTTTGGGGGTTTGTTTTGGTTTTGGGTTTTCTTTCTTTTTTAAATACCCTCCAAAACCATTTATTTTCAGAATTTTGAATCATCAAGCAGATGGTGGCTTTCCTGTTTTCAACGAGATGTTCTTTAGGGAGAGACTTGTGAATGGAGAAAGGAATGTCTTCATAATTCCACTGTACTCACTTCAGCCTCCAGAAACATTAGTTCTGCCAAACACAAGCTCTACAGCTTCATTGTTTTAAGAAAGTTCGCTGCCACCAGGATTTTTTTCTTTGAGGTTGTGGCTGGGGTGAATTTGTGGCTGGGGTGAATTACTTCATTTGAAAGACATTGTAATTTCTAATTAACTCACGTAATGTCTTTTGGCTACCATAAACTTGGGGGGAGGGGACATTTCTGCAATCTTGGATACCGAGTGAAATTATAGTGGAAGTTACAGTTCCTTCTATGGTCAGTATACTTCACCTTTTCACACTGTGGCATTTTTACCTTATACTTCAAAATCTAGCAGGGAGGAGTCAGTAACTTCACTCCTGTACTAAGTACAAAAATCTGTGTGTAAAATCCCAGCTCTCATAATCTGACTTTACTGCTTGTAACATGCCCAATACAACAAAGACCCGTGGCACTACTGTCATGATTTTCAGACATAAATAAAATGGCAGTTACAAATTTGTCTCTTTTTCCTTTTTAATAAAAAAGGGGTTTTAGCTGAGCTTCCTGAACAGGAGTAGGCATGGGAATCAACTTGTTTAGGGTAAGACCCCCAGAAAACATTAATTTGAGAGTCAACATGGGTGTTTTAATACTAAGCAAGCACATAAACACTTTAGTTAAATTCTTGATTGGTTTAAGAAAAAAAGTTTCCTTACATTTAAATTAAAAAAAGCAAAAAATTACACGCTTCCAGGAAGGTGTTTCAACTAAGAAAAGATGGGCTAAAACATGAGCTTTCTTCTCTTACAAAAAGGCAAGGTAAAGCATAGGTTCCACGGTTTTCTTTGTACTGAATGCAATGTCACACATTGCACGAGAACTTTGTCGTGCTCTTGCTTTTGGTAGTTGTGAATTAAGACTACAATTTTGTATATG
Source organism: Pygoscelis adeliae (assembly GCF_000699105.1). Taxonomy (NCBI): domain Eukaryota; kingdom Metazoa; phylum Chordata; class Aves; order Sphenisciformes; family Spheniscidae; genus Pygoscelis; species Pygoscelis adeliae. The sequence continues at coordinate 7,292,590 of NW_008825108.1, read as the reverse complement.
CAGGTGTCATGTATGCAGCTTAGCAATGCATCAGGGCAGTTTGTTTGATTTGCGAGCTGTCTGTATTAAAACATATTTTGTAAAGGGTAATTGGAGTTTTGAGTTAGTTCACATGTTTAATTTTAATGCTGTATATCCTGAACTTTAACCTCATACATCCTGTAAACCCCACTAACTTCACAGAAAGCTAGTAGGGAGCAGAGGAATGTTAGGCATTGGCAATAAACCTGCCATGTTTCTGTGTTAGTCGTGCTAGCTGCCAAGTTGTCTTTGCTTGTCCTGCCTGTAAGTACGGAGCATTGCTACCCCTCGTGAGATTCTGAAAACACGGCTGCAGTTAGGATCAGTGTGGATGCAAATATGTGAAACTTAAGGTGGATTTATAACTTGTAATTATACATTTAAATTCAGAGTCCTTTATATCACTGACTGAAAAATTAGCATTCCCTTCTGCTTCTTGGAAGTGTAAGATGCTTGCATGAGACTTTCAGGTCTTTCTCCTTTCCCCCCCCCGCTTTCCCTCCCGTTAGATAAATATGAAGTGGGATGCTAGTCAAAAAATATTGCCTGAAAACACACCTCTAAGTTTTTGCCCTGTTCCCCCCCTTGCCCCTTTACTGGAGCCAACTTGAAGCCTCTAAGGTGCTCTCCCAGCCTGCACTTAAAGAGGCTGTATATACTAAGACAAGTTCTCTCAAGGGTCCCAACTCGTTTATATTCTTTTACAGGTTGGTTTGGTTGGGTTTTTTTGTGTTGTGTTTTTTAAGCACGCGTGCTGCCCTCTTAATTCCTCTTCAGTATTATTTCTTTTGCTTTGTTCTCATCTGTCATTGCTTTGAATAAACTTGAGGTAGCACGCAAAGGAAGCATTTTCTCTGACATCGTTACATCTCTCATTTGTTTACCCTTTTCTGCCCTGAGAAAAGGCTATCCTGAGGGTGTGAGCTGTTGGCAAAGAATTGAACCAGATATTAATTTGTGCATTACTCTGTTTGAATTTCCCACTGCGCTACAGAGACAATAATGCTACACTCGTGTGAGGATGTGTTGAGAGGTAAATTGTATTAAATATGTAGCACTGAATTAGAATATACTACTTCCTCAACATTCTTTGAGTTTTCTGCCATAATGAAGGTGGTTGCCTTCACTTACGCTTTCATGATGGTCTACGTGATAGAGGGACAACTTACATTTCCTGGGTGACAAATCTACTGAGGGTCTTCTGATTGCTTGTGTTCTTGCACACCCAATCTCTTCAGGATTCTCAGCTTTCCTCTTCTTGTAAAGTCTCCAGCAGCTTCAGTGAGACACCAAGCTTGGGTGCCACGGCATTTTATCAGCATCTTAAGCAAGCTATGGGACTTGAGATGATGTCTTGCAGTTCTGCTGCCTTTTGTAGCTGTTTTTGGATGCATCCCTCTGTATGAGGAATTTAAATGCCCCTCGTAGCTGTAGCCCCAAATACACCCAGGTACTTGCAGGTGTTTTTCAGAACTTGCCTGTCTAGACTAAAAATGCAGCTTGGATAGTTTTCCTTGTGCTAGAGCACAAGTAAACAAACTACTACCACTAGCACAGTCACTTGTACTGATAGGGTAGTAACAATATTTTTCTATAAAAAGTGTGCAAAATCCATTTTGGGGAGGAAGGGGAGAGGTAGTTTCCCAACTTTATTAGTTTGTCCAGGGAGGTAAGGGCTGAGTGATCCTGCATGGTGGTTACTGCTCCACCTCTAAAAGCTGGTGCCGGCAGTCTGAGTTACACTGGGAGAAAGGGGAGAGGAAAAGAAATAGACACGAGTTTGTTTTCACCGATTTACAAACGCATCTTTGCAAAGGCCGGGAGGCAGGTTCCTCCAGCTGAATGTGTAAGAACATACTTCGTGCATCAGCTTAGTCCTTCTCTGTGCGATGAGATAACCTAAACCGCACCCGAAACTTTTAAACTACGGGTTTTTTAAAGCTTTGTCGCTTAACGCGGGATCCCGCTGCCCCGGGACCGACGGAGGAGAGCGGCCGGTGGCAGCTGCCGCCCGGGCAGAGGGGGGCAGGTCAGGCCAGGCC
>NW_008825108.1:7274212-7290269 GCF_000699105.1 Pygoscelis adeliae | reverse complement strand
ATGTGACCCATCCCCCTGTAGCGGCCGCGGAGGAGCGGGGGCGGTGTGTCCGCAGCGCGGGCTGGAAAACGCAGCGAAGCTGGAACAGTTTCTGAGGGGTATCGAAGGCTTTTATGTCACCCGAGAGCTTTAGACCTGTTTCATTTCTTCTGGAACGTATTTATAGATAAAACTGAAGCTGTTAATTCCGCAGGCGTCATTGAGCCGGGCCTTTGCAGGGTGCTCTGCAGGCAGGCCTGCTTAGGCAGTCACAGCTGTGGCCTTCGCGATCCACCTGTAGCTTCTCCTTTGCATTTTAGTAATTGTTCACGATTTTTTCCCCTCCTGCAAGACACGCGAACTTTCTCAATCTGCGAGGGTTTTGTGTGTCTGAAGAAAAAAATCAAACAGTGAAATCATGTCATTCTTTCAATTGAATCTTTCAATTCAAAATTGAATTTCATACTGTTGCAGCTCTTACTAGCTTTTTTTTTTTTTAATAAGAAAATGTCTGTTGTGGTGTAGGAGGAACAAAGTGTGGGTTTTCAGACAAACTCATTTTCCCGAGCTGATGAGCAATACTAGATGTTCTGTAGAGGAAACTGGACATCAGTACTAGAATTGGAGATGACTTACGCTTTGTTTAAGTTTCCTGGTTGTGGGGTTACTTGAAGCAACAAAAAAACCTTGTCGTATGTTCTGCTTGGATTCACTTGCTTACTTTGTGTCTGTGTTGCTGTTCTCTAGAAATGGGTTTGGAGACATGTCATCCCCCCGTGATGCAGAGATGGCCAGACCTGGACGGAAGCAAAGCTCTCAGAAAAGAGTTTCTAGTATCCTTTTTCTGTAAAGATTTTTTATCTTCTCTTTAATTGTTTGCTGTGTTCATGTGGAGCATGTATTTTTACCACTCCTTTGATTTTGAGCATATTGAGAATAGTTTTTAAACATACGGCAAGTTACTCTTTGTTTTATACCCATTTAAAGTGAGGAATGTATGAATATAATGTGAAATTGTTATCTGATTTGTGAGGTATTCTGCAGTCAAAATTTTGCTATTGAACTGTCTCGTATTTTCCCCTTAGGTAGTCTGTTTTCTTTTCTGTGTGATATTTTCATGCATTAAGAAGGAGAAAAGTTCAAAGACAAAACTGTGATTGCAATATCTAAAAACTAGTAGGGAGGGATATTAATGACTGACTGAAAGTGTGACTAGGAAATCTGGATGAGTTTCGTTCAGAAAAATACTGTGTTTTCAGCAACAGGGTATGTTACTTGGTCTTTACAGAAGAACTTGGGGATAAGCCAAAAGATGCAATTCTTTGCCTTTTCACGGAATAGTATTTCCTCTGAATGGAATTGTCGCTCTCCCCTCCTTTTCCCCTCATTGTAGTCTCAAACGATGTCAAAGCTGCTGTGGTGGTGGCTCAGAAGATTATTCACTAGACTTCAGGGAAAGTAGGAGATTGTCGAAATGCTTGTATAGTCGATTCTTGACTATGTTTAGGTTGATTATTTTGGTTGTGGGTTAAATATGATTGCAGGGATGTTGCGTTGCCTGTCTCCTAAACTTGTGCCATCGCATTTGTGTATCGTGGTGTTTTACATTTTTTCATGGGCTTATGAACTCAGGTTGATGTCAGCCCAGAGAACTATGTGAGCCACAGCTGACTCCATCCCTGAGTTTTTGAAAAAATGAAGTTTTCTTCACTCCGTTAGCTTAATTTTATGGTCTCATGCTCTTTTGCATGTATTGTGTTATCAGAGTATTGTGATTATTTAGTGTATCTTAGCTTTCCATCCACACTAATAGGAAGAAGAGTACACAGACATGGATTTAAATTTCCACATAATCCTCCCACACCCCCCCCCCCCCCCCCACTTATTTACAATAAGAAAAAAATATCATGTAATTTGACAGGTAATGTAATGGTATTTTTCTGGTTATGATGGCAAAGGAATCTAATACATTTGCTTGTCCTTCTGTTTTTTGTAAGCAGAATAAAACTAGTGAGATATTGGCCCTGATTATATTGTCCCTGAGAATCGTGATGTTCTTGGACGCTGATATAACATAGGATGCTGAAACTTTTACACAACTACTTCTTAGTAAACCATGCCTAGAGCACTGAGCCTAGTTGCCAACAGGAAGAAGCAAAGTAGAGCAACAGAGACGACTTTTGTTAAAGTCATCAGCATCCTGGAACCGAGAGAGAGAGAACTTTTGTTTGAAATGCATTCAGTCCAGATTTTCTCATTAAGGTTTATGTAGCATAAAGCAGCTCCTCATGGGGCAAAAGTATTCTCTTTGATCTGAGCAGTTATGAAGAGTCCCAGACCTGTGGTGCTCAGGTTTCTGAACTTTACTTTGCAGTGTCCCTTTTAGCCTTCCAGCTTTTAAGCTTCTGGTGAAACATTTTGTGACCTAACTCAGGCTGATGAATGGGACTTTCTGCTTTAGTCTGAAAGACAAGATGTGTAATCTTCATAATATTTGAGCTACAGCAAAATATTTTTCCTTTCCAAGTATTCACAATCGTTTTGAATAGAGCCGAAAGTGTGTTTAGGAGAGTGTTTCTTAACTTGTTTATTAATCAGTTCTTACATCCCTGGATGACACTATTGGAAACATGACGCCCAGAGGCCAGTTGATTTCCCGAACTCCTAGTTCATTGCTTCGCCAGCCAGGTAAGACTACTTTCTTTTTTTAGTATTTAGTTAAAGGAATAATATGTTTGGACTTCATAATTGATAACAATTCATAAGGAGAAAGACATGGACGCACTCTAGTGGGTCCAGTGACGGGCTGCAGAGTTGATTAGGGGACTGGAGCATCTGATGTATGAGGAGAGGCTCAGAAGAGCTGGGATTGTTTAACCTGGGAAAGAGAAGGCTTGGGGGGATCTTGTCAATGTATATAAATACCTGATGGGAGGGATTAAAAAGACAGCCAGGCTTTTCTTGGTGGTGCCCAGTGAAAAGACAAGAGGCAATAGGCACGACAGGATATACAGCAAATTCTGTTCAAACGTAAGAAAAATCTTTTTTTGCTGTAAGGGTGATTGAACGCCAGAACTGGTTGCCCAGACGGTCTGTGGAGTCTGCATCCTTGGAGATAACCAAAGCTGACTGGACAAGGTCTTGAGCAACCTTTTCTAGTTGACACTGCTTTGGGCAGGAGGGTTGGAGCAGATGATCTCCAGAGGTTCCTTCCAACCTCAACTTCTTGGTAATTCTGTGGTTCTGAAGTTAAACACATTATAAATATGGAAAAAAACACTTAGTAGTAGTCAACATATATCTTCCTATGTTACAAATTTATGCTATTGCTGAATGCCAATGGATTTTTGCCTTTCAGTTTTTAGAGGGTGTTTGAGCTTCGTTTTCTTTGTTTGGCACAAGAGTATGTCCAGTATCATTTCAGTTTCTCTCAAGTACCACATTGAAACTGATTCTCGCCTTACTAATCAGCAATCTAGTTTGTTGTGTTTCCTTCTTTTTTGCAGCTTTCTTTTGGTTTTGCAGTAGCTTTTAATTCTTCAAGATTGTCTGTTGTGTAGTGTCTATTCAGGTATTTTTCCATCCTTGTTTTTGTGGCAAGTTAATTCTGTTGCTGACCTTTCTGCCAGGTGTATTTACTGGTTGCATTGGTAAATGATTTCCCTCTCCACTCTCAGAAGAAGAAATTCCATGGCACACCTCACAGAAGGGCTGCAGAACCACACATGGTGGCTAGGGTCAGGTTGCCCTGAAACCTCCCAATCTCAAACCCTGTGTTCTGCATCAGCTGGCCCATATTAGGAGTGTGTTGGGGGTTTTTCCCCAACTGGCGCTGGTGCAAGATACCAAGTTACAGAGAGACTGATTCTTCATGATTTCTTACGGTTCCTGGCAAGTTCTGTGTAGGCCCTGCTTGTTCTTGTTTAGTGCAATGTCTAGTGGATTCTGTTTTGGCGGACAGCAGCAAAGATAAATGCTGTTAGCATCAGCCTTCTTCTCAAGCACGAACTACTTGTGTGCCAGCACTGACAGCTCTCGCAGTGAAACTGCAAGTTGTTCTTAGTGTTGACTTGACACTAAACGTACTGTGAAAAGGTCTGTAATGCTCTTAGAGCCTCCCTCACTAGTTGTGGCTGAAATAAAGAAACATGCCCGTTCCTCACATTTCCGTATCATCACCAGGACTTACCTCCCTTTTCCTTGTCACAGTTTCCTCCTGTAGTCTCTATTTTGTCATCAATCAGGCATTTATATAAGGAATTCCTCTTTTTCATCATCATCTAGCCAGTGTGTTTTCCAGCAAGCTCCAAGAGGATGGTTGCACCTTCTGCTGCTCCACGTCCTCCTTTCAGGACTGCTTGGAGATGGATGGTGTGTTAGTCGTCTTAAGAGAGAAGCATTGCGCGTCATACTGTGACGGTCAGAGAGCACTTCAAAATCAAGTAGCTCTTTTCCCACTTTTATCTTCAAATTAGAACATGTGTATACCATCTTGACCATTGTCTGTCTTCAGTGAAGATCTTTATTTCGATTAGTGTGTTGATCTAACAGCTTGCCCTGATTTTGTCACTATGAAGTTTCTGTTTTATCTCTTTTCATAAAGTTCAACAGTACAGAATTTCAGTAAGAGGTAGTGTACAGTTTGCTTGTGCAGCAGCTGCCCCCCAAAAATATAGACAGTTGATGTCAGGTAAAAGTAGAGATTGCAGATGCAAAATACTTTGATCAAGAAGGTTTAATGTTGAGCAGTTCTGTTCATTTGTATGGCTGGTCATCATAGAGATGATACATCAGGAGATGTTACTAGACAGCATATACTCTGTAAACCTACCATCTATTTTTTAACGGACTTCAGAAGGAGACTTTCTGATTTCTGAATAATGATTTTCTCTGCAAACTTCCCTAAATACAGCTGACAATTATCCACATGTGTGGCTATGATTTGTGATAAACTTTCTTCAAACAGCATTATGAGTGGACAGGCAGTCCTTACAAAAGGTTTGCTATTTGACGTTCCTGCGCTGTTTCATTCAAAGACTTCTGTGCTTCTTGATTACAACCCTTCATTTCTCCTTGGCATTGTGGCTTTCTTCTGTTAGCTTTGCCGCTGCACCGTACAGATTTTCTAAGAGTCACAAGTGTCATCTGCTACATAGGCTAGAGCTACTTCTCTTTCAAACTGTCTGACGATTCTGCAACAAACAAAGCATCAGCGTTTTCACTTCTGTTTCTGTTCCCGTTGTACAGTCTCATTCCTACAGTGGAACGTTTAAAGTGTTCTTGTGAAGTGCATCCATTGTCTCCTCTCCTGGGGACAAGTTTTTTTGCTTCCTTTGATGTCAGTTGCTCCTAATTGTGCATTTGGGGGTATTAGAAACTGTATTTGAGGATTATTCAACATAATTCTTTTTTGCTACCCTGTAAATTCCTAACCCTTGAGTGCATTGTATCATATGGGTAGGGGGGTTTATAGTGACTACTTTCTGGCACCATGGAGGAGAGGAGAATGATGACCCATTAGCAATTTGAATGCTTTGATCTGCAACTTCAGAGTCAGACTGTTAATGTTAGTAGCCATAATTCTAGTTCTACAGTTTGAGAATTGATTTGTTTCTTTGATCTTCAGTATGCCTGACTTCCACATCTCAAGAGTTTAGGGAAAACGTATTTGTGGTGATTCGAGGTATGTGCTAATACAAGGACATAAACCTTGGGACAGAAACCTTTGGTTCTTCAACTTTCTAGATCTGTGTGAAACTGATGCATGGAAAACCAAATCTACCTATTGATACGAAGCCTTCTAGGGTCCCTGTACCTGTTTGCAATGACCTTGCCCCCTTACAATTTGAGGGTGTCAGAGATCTGACGAGATACACTCTTGCAATCTTCAGGATGAGTCTGATGGAAACCCTGGACATACTCTTTATTTTGTAGTTGTATATACTGTTGTAGGCATCTTTGATGCCTCTGATTCCAGCAGTCCTCCATTCTAAAAGGAAGTGTTAATGATCTTGATACTGAAGCTATCTTGGTATCAAGAACTGCTGCTGAGGGCTGTACAGGCACTTCTGTCTCCAAATTTGCTAACAAAACTTGGGGACTATGTGTCATTCCCTCTTTGCAACTGTTGATGCAGCTCCTGATTTGGCTGTCACTGTGATGATGCAACCAGATGACTTTCCAGGCTGTTTGAGGTTGATAAGAGGACCCAAGCAGCTACTGTCTCGGTGCAAATTCTGTGGTCTTTGGGCTGTATGAAGGTCTGTTGTGGTGGAGCACCCTGTTGTCATAGGATGGGGCATTTATCATCTTGCAAAGCAGTGTCTCCATTTTTAACGTGGGCCAGATATTCCTGGGAACACTAGCCACTGCACTCATGTGCGGGAGTATCTGGAGCAGATGTAGTGCTTGGTAGAGCAGACTTGTTGCCTTTTGCTTTAAGGGTTTGGAGGCCAATTTCCAAGAAGGAGTGACTGGAGATTTATTGCTATTTATGCTGATGTGAGCGTACCAATGAACTCTTTAGTAACTGAAGGTGTGTCACACATTCAGTGCATATACACACTCGCGTTCAACCTGGCTGCAGACTTCTATCTGGAATGCTGCTGCACTTGAGGAAGAGCTGAAATGACAATAGATACACTTTGTCTTTACGTTTATACATACCCTACTTGGAAAACTAGGGCTTGAGTATGCTCCAGACTTGGTTAACAGGGTGTTTGTGTAACCCTAGTGTAACTAGATGTGTAGATTATTAAATTCCATTAACCCCCTTATTTCTAAGTGTTGTCAGGCCCAAGACTTGTTTTTCTTTTATAATTGGTATTTGTGGGTTTGGTACAAGCCTTCTGATGGAAGGAAAATGAAGATGGACAGGCGCAAGTTACTTCTCCATCAGGTTGGTTTGTTTGTTTCTTGTGTGACCAAGCAGGATTTCATAAATACTTCAATCTCCGTTATAAGATTTCCTTTGGAGCTCCTTGATAGAGCATAGTGGCCTTAAATACTTCTTTTTAGAAAAGGCTCTCTCTCTTTCAGTTACTGCACTAAATCGAAGCTCCATGAAGCCATCAGATATGTCTGCCATCCTGGGAACAGGAGGAAAATCTCCTCTGATTCTACCAACTCCTGGACTTTTTGGCAATCTGTCAATGGTAAGACAGTTAGAGCACCTTTTCCTCTTTTGTTCCTGTGAAACTTATAAGAAACTACAAATTTACAGTGTTTCAGTGTTGCTTGCACCCAGGACAAACTGTGGGTGGTACAAGCTTGCTATTACTACTATTGCTGCTTGCTGCTAGTATTATTCATTACTGTGGTGTTCTTTGAGACGATGTAGTGAGGAATAATAGAGGGGTTTAAGGACTTGCTAAACACACCATGTGTGTTAAGCTAGTCCTTATGACATCAGCTTGTGACTACAAAAATCTTGACTTCGCTTGTTTACAAATTCTTCAAAGACAGTCGTTCTATGTCAGCAAGTTAAACCTTCAGAATTTTTCTTATTTTGTCACTCTCCGGTATTAGGTTTAATTTGGATGTTAAAGTTTGGACTTCAAAGAACAAGCTCTTCTGATGACTTCTCAGATGACATTAATTATCTTCTACTGTAATGTCTTTGGAAAAACACTGATTAGGAAAGTTATCAGTAGGGACGTCTGAAGTATTTTATCTCTGTTTATTTTTAAATTAACTCAAACCAAGTTAAGATGTTTTTCTGTATGTGCATTTTAATTCATTCTCCCTTCTGGTTGTTTCTATAGTTTGTTACAGCCCATTTGTTTCTTTAAATTATCAGGTTCTGGGGCCTAGTTGATCAGCATGTATACAGCTCTGAGCAGTGTCACTTTTCCTCTGATTCGGAGCCTCTTGTCATTCTGTAACTAGTGTTTTGTGAGTGGAGTACATTTTAGGTTAGTATTTAGTGCTCTGACTTGAATCCAGTTTAGATTAGCAGGGGGAAACTTGGAACTAGACAAAGGCTTTCACAGGAGGGTGATGGAAAAAGGACTTAAATTATGTCTTGTGGAAATTTACTTGCTGGTAGATAAGAACACTCATCAGCCCTTTTTGTATTTCCCACAGAGACCTGATAACGATTTTATTGGAACTGAGTTTCTTGTTATTTTCACTCTGCAGTTGGAGTGCTATAGCATTCTGTTCTAGAGGCTAGAGGGCAATAATGGCAGAGAGAAATCAGGCAAGAGGAATACTGTGGGTAGAAACTGGGGCATAAAAGGAAGAATAACAGGTATATGTCCACAGTTTTTGGATATGCTTAAGAGACTGCTACAGCAACGTCGTCTGGTTCCCTGTTTATACTTGTTTGGGTAGTTTGACCATTTTAGGAGTCTGGAAAAAGAATCAACTAGTGGCACATCTCTAGGTCTTTGTATAGCATTAATTGCTGCTGAGAAAGCAATTGCTGTCATGGAAACGGCTATAGGAAGCTGTCCTGTCAGAGCAGTATATGTACAGTCTATCTTCTGTTTTGGCCATTTTGCTGCTCTGATGTCAGATATGTAATCAAATACATCCCCTGAAATACCCCCCAAAAAGTATAGATATGTCTTTATTTCCCCCTTTAATATTCTGATACTTGCTATTATTTTAAACATGTATTGCTTCATTCGATCAAATGGTTTTGAGCAATTCACCAAGAAGGTTGAAAGACTGTGGTAAATGGTTCTAATTCAAATTTTAGCTATTTTGCTTAACTTTTCACAGCTGCTTTACAACTTAGTCAATGTTATTCTGTTATTTTTTACTTTGAACGACAAAACACTACGTAAACATTTAGCATAATAGAATATGAAAGTTTAGAGTGATTTATTTGTTTTAAGATGAAAAGTGATACATGGTGTTTTAAAGTAGGTCTTATATTAGCTTCTACTTTAGTTATTTCCTGAAAAAAACATTGAGAATTTCCTTTTTCTAGATTAAAATTTATCTCTTCAGAGCTGTTTGTTAAAGGCATAGTTGTACCTTATCTAAAGGCAGTTATTTCACTATTAATTTTTAGAATTGCTCTGTTTATACCATTTATATAGAATGAAAAAACTTGGAGCTAGGCTTATAATAGTCTGAGATTGCTGTTTATTTTCCTTATGTTCTTTTTATGCTTTTAGTTGGATGAAAGTAGCTGGACAATGGCACTCTCACCTCAGCAGTCAGGAATGTTTGTAAATCTAGACATGTCTAATATGACAGAAGATGTCACTCTGAGTGCTGTACTGTTGCGTGAGGACGATCCTGGGGAAGCTGGTGAGACAACCTGAAGTTTTCACAATAATTGACTACGTTTTTTATTTATGGGTTATAAATATATATGTTCTTTTTTCTGTATTATTTTGCTGAGATATTTCTTTGTCAAAAACAGTCTAGTTTAAAAAGTTCAGAAAGCTATCTCTTCCAGTTATTGGAGTTTTGAGAGTTTGTCTTCTGTGGAACCTGGTGGCACAGATGGGTGATGTAAGACAGAAACTGGATTAGTTTTGTGGAGATACGCAAATGAGTTTGTTGTTAAAACTTTCTCAGATGACATGTTTACAGCAAAAGTTTTATAATTACTTGACTTACCTTGTAGCTTCTGTGTATCTTACTGTCTTACCTGGTAAGTTCTTCCCACTTTGTGGGATATAAATAGTTCGTATCATCATCGTCTTCATTTAGATTTATGGAAGACAAGATGCCTTGTCATCAGAAGGATTTTTTTGTAGCGTGTTGAGGGTTTTTTTACCAAGTTGTGTCTGACTAATATGACTGTTTCTTCTTAAATCTGTTCTAGCTACTATGAGCATGTACTCAGATTTTCTGCATTCCTTCCTGAAGCATACATCAACTACCATTTTCGATCTTGTGGATGAGTATGAAGGTATTTGTAATAGTCAGGTAAGTAGTTTGCTTGGGGTTTTACTTACTTTCTTTTACAGTCCCTTCCCTAAGTAGTATTGCTATTTTTCTTTAAGCTGAGAAGTCACAGTACTTAACATAGATAATTTAAATCTTCCAGCTGGTTGCAGTCTTATGAGTCACTGACCACTAGCATTGAATAGCATCTCTCTTTCCTCATACACTGCTTTGGCACAGGAATACCCATTGTGTAGCTTGCTGAATACTAAAAATGTCATCTGGCTGCCATTCCACTGCAAGTGTCAAGTGACAATAAACATGAGCAGATGTATGGATTTTTTGTTAATTATAATAAGCTGGATTAAAAACTACTTATTTCTCTTGGGTATAAATAAATAAAATCATTGTATTATGCTTTAAGAGTTTTCTGCTACATTACTAACAAGCTGGCAGTAGAGGGCTCAACTTTAGATTTAAGGTGTCTCTGCTTTTAGACATGTTTTTTTAATTGATTGGCTGTTGACTGACAGTTCAGGGTCAGCAGGGATTAACAGTTTGAAAGGAAGAAACTATGATGCTTCTGTCAATAAGTGTTGATCACAAAAGAGGGAGGTGGGCAGATAATTTTTTTTAAGAGACTTCATACCTGTGTCTATGTTAAGAAAATGCGTTCTTGGTAGAAGGTTGCTAGCCCTGTTTTGTGCAAATTTGTTGTTGGGGCTGCGCTGGAGAACGCTGAGATCTTTAATGAGGCGTGTACCACAATGGTGTTCCTAAGTAGGAAGCAGACAAGAGAAGGAAAATAAATGTGAACTTGATTGTTCTGTGAGATGGTGGAACTTCCAAGGTCTCTTCCATTCCTCCTGTTTGAGAAAATGGATACTATCTACAAGGTCATGGAATATAGAGTGGTTGATTTAAGCCACCTGGAACTGTGGGGAGCTGATTGTATGTTGCCAAGGACCTACAAAAGCAGAGTGAAGGATTCTTCCAAATCTGTTGCTCACCTCCCACTTGAAGACTTATGAATATATTGATACCTGTCAAATTGGGTACTCCTAAAATGTAAGAGTTTGGGGCCATTCTTAGAAGTAGTAGGAGCTGTGGAACTAGCTACTGATGGAGAAGACTTTATTGTCTAAGTTTTCTTCATAATAAATAAAGGAAAAGATAATAGAATTTCTTTTTGGTAATACTGTAAATTATGTGGTAACCAACAGTTTGGGTTTCCTCATTTACCAGAGCTAGAAGGGAAAGAAAGGATGTCTTTCAGGCAGTGATAAATACTGTCACAAATACCAGTAGGGCTGACTTTGTTGTATTGATGTATATGGAAACAAAGTTGGGAGTTTTGGTCGTTTGTTTGGGGTTTTTTTTCTGTAGTTGCCTTCTCTCCCTCCCAGTCTTTTGGTGCTTTTTAATTGATCGACATAAGCTGGTTCTATCCTGGGTTTGTACAGTGCCTTGGAAAACAAAGTTACTCTCTTGGTTTATGCCATCTAGGCTGTGTTAATATTATTTTTACTAACAATTAAGGGAATTTATGGTGTGGAGTATCATCTACCTATTTTGAAGAGATGGTAATCAAACTTGGTTGTTGAGAGCATTCAGGATAATGAAAAGATTGCTGTAATGGCTTAGAAAAGATACAATGATGGGCAATATTAACTATGTATTAATTTATTTACCTCAGGTGAATATACTAGGGAAAATAGTTTATCGGGCAACTCCTGGACAGCAAAAGTTTTCAAAAACTGCCAGTGTCTTATGGCTTCTTAAGCAGGAGATGGTAACTTGGAGACTGTTGTCCTCGCTTTATAGGTAAATCCTTTGAAAAGCACGTTATGTTTTTGCACTGCGCTTTCTTGGATATATTTTTTATGAGTTTATAAATATGGATTGAAGCAATTAAGTACCTATTAACAATCTGTTTAAGGGACTAGGTGCTGATATATATGTCTATTATCTATTTATAGAAATAAAAGTTGTAAATGGACCTATTCTTATTACTTTTGCAACTCCTAGTTTTTTTTTAAAATAACATTTTTATAAAGGTATTTTTAAGTGCTTTCATTTATGCATTCTGCTGAATTTTCTCAGCTTTATTTTAATCATTAGGGTTTTGCACTTATTTCTAGGGACAGGATACAGTCTGCACTGGAAGATGAAACTGCATTTGATATCACAGTAAGCTTGGACTTTTTTGGGTTTTTTTAAGCGATATAATAAGCTAAATAAGCTAAATACAAGCTAAATGCTTGTATTTGATTTTTACAATCTCAGTATTGCAGCCACTCAAAATTGAAAGGTGAAAGAATGTAAACAAAAATGAGACTTACTTGATTTTTATCAAGACAAATACTAAATTTTCATATATTGTGAAAAGTGAATTTAAACATTCAGTTCTAAATAGAAAATGCTATTGTAAAAATATTATAAAATATACTTTATGTCTTATTTCCTTAAGTATTCCACATACACTTGGAAAATCCACTAGAAATAACTATTTATTTCTTTTAAAAAGTTGCATCAGTAGGGGTAATGATCCCGTAGGTCAGAGGTAATTTTGCTTTGCCTAAAAGAAGAACATGTGGTCTCAAGCTGTCTAGCCTTTGCAATCCTGATTCCAATTTATCTCAAGAGAAATCCAAATTTTTTAGCATTCTTGTTTCAGCTGTAGTCTTCTTGTCTGTGTCTTGTTCCAGCGTTTGCTGCCAGAATACAGAATCATAGAATCATAGAATAGATTGCTTAGGAAGACAAAACAATAAGCAGTGTGACTCTGCCTTTGTAAAGTTTATGATCGCAGTTGCTTTTTTTCTCAGTCATAAAATAGCTTCCTCTAGGATTCCCACTGCTAAGTTGTCACTATTAAATTAAATACTGTTGTGCCAAAAAACAATCTCCTTCTACTTGTGTTTTTTAGGAAAATGCATCTTCTGTTCTCTTTTTGTTGCAAGTCTAATGAAAACTAAATTAATGCAGGAGAGCAGATAGAAAGATCAGGGTTCTGGGGTTGGGCTTTTTTGTTTGTTTGGGATTTTTTCCCACTTGTTCATGTTAAGTGTGCATATGGTCTTGGAAATTGTCATCTTTTTCATGTATAGAGTAATAAATGGGATTTAGGATAATATGAGTGCAGTCAGTGGAATCAATGGATCTACTATGTAGCATCTTTCTCTGGTCATACATACATGAATTATATTCTGAATCTCATTTTTATAGTTTGTAGTGTAACTGGATGTAAACAATCATCCAAATAAAACAAATGTATAGTGTCATCTGTTTTTAAAAAAGGGGTCGGGGAGAGGTAGCATACTGAACTTGTAGAAAGTCTATGAGTTGGTATGTCTTCAGTTTGGTATTCGTGGTTTTGTGGCAAGTTTTCTTTTCCATGAAGTAATAATCAGCTTTTTCTTAAATAGGTTTTAACTGCTAGTGAAAAGACAAATGTAGACAACTTGTTTCAGAAAGATTCACTTGTTCGACAAAGCCAGGTATGACGGAAAGTTTTTAAGATGAGAATGGAAATAGATCAGTAGACACTTAAATGTTTATAACACTAATGCTCTATGCACTTTATTAAGCTGTTTCTAATATTTATATTCACTGAAGTGTGTTATTCTTTGTATGCATAAAAAGAATGCTTTTTAGTTTCTAAAGATCAGAAATTTCAAATACTTATTTCTTTATATTCACTGAAGTACATTATTCTTTGTATGCATAAAAACGACACTCTCTGGTTTCTAAGTATCAGAAATGTTTTTCAGGCTAGCTTGGGGAGGATGGAGGGCTGAGAGCTATTACCATTTGGAGCATCTGTTACTGTTGATGATGTTAACAAACTGTTAAGTAGCACTGTAGTAACTGCAGCATCTAGTGAGAAATAGAGATCAAGTGCCTAAACAGCCTTCATATTGGATACTTAAAATGAAAGTGGAGTAGTCTTCAGGATGTGTATGCCTTTGGTTACCATGTAGATAACGAGTAGATCCAGAGATGAGAGGAAGGCAGTTAAAATATTATTTGTTACATGTTTGTTTTAAAAATGCAATTTAATTTTATTCCAGCTGGTGGTAGATTGGCTAGAGAGCATTGCCAAGGATGAAATTGGGGACTTCTCTGATAATATTGAGTTTTATGCAAAATCTGTGTATTGGTGAGTTCAGGCTTTCTTTGATTGTATACATGCTCCCGCCAAGTGTAAGATTCACAGGCACAGACACAGAATCACTCTTAAAAAGTGGATTTTTAAAAGTTGTTAAGTTCATTCACTTCTTTTGTTAAAATTCTTAGATGTAAAAATCACGGTTTCCTCCCTACCTGCTGAAGTATGTCTTCTAAAAAGTCAGTTACTGCTTTTGGGAGGCAAGGATAGAAGGAAAACCATCAAAGCAACTTAATTGAATCATAACCTGGATGCACATTTGATTTTTCATAATAAAGCACAATAAGAGATGGTCACCTGCTGATCAGCCTGTTGTTTATGCCGGACAAAACCATTTTTATT
Source organism: Pygoscelis adeliae (assembly GCF_000699105.1). Lineage (NCBI taxonomy): Eukaryota > Metazoa > Chordata > Aves > Sphenisciformes > Spheniscidae > Pygoscelis > Pygoscelis adeliae. The sequence goes on along the minus strand of NW_008825108.1, from coordinate 7,275,928 downwards.
ACATGTTTCTCAGATGGTCATTTCTTTGCCTGGCTTTAATTTTTGCCTGTTGTAAGTTCTTGTCATCTCTTTGTGTCATTGACCCTTTACCAGAAGCTGTTATTGTCATCTTTATTATCAATGATGGGGTTTACGGCAGAAAAGACCGAAGCCTGCCTTTGATTCTAGATGCCTAGAATAAACCTGCTTTTAATGGCCAGTGAATACAGGCTTTTGGAATCATGTGTTCATCCGAAGTTGAATTTCTGTCCTAGACTGACTTTATAGTGAATGCTAATGGGAAATTTTGCTCATGCAGAAATCAATTCATAGTTTAATACGTGAATGATTGAAATAATGGATGCTTTTGAAAGAAATCAGAGATATGTGAATTGATTCTAATATTGTACTTGTGAAATGTTGCATTTTCACAACAGTAACACAGTCCATTGATAAATCAACCAAATCAAGCGTGTCTCTTCTGTAACCATATTCCATGTAACAAAAAATATCTTTCAGTATTTGTGTCTTATTAAAAGATGCTTGCTTAAAAAAACGTTTTTCTCAAAAACATTTCATTGTTTTCAGGGAGAACACACTACATATGCTGAAGCAGCGACAGTTAAGTACATACATTGGAAGTTCTCGAGCTCTGGTAACAGAGTTGGTAAGTATTATTTAAAAATAAGGTTTGGTTTCAAAATGGGTTAGAGAGAGCATATATGCTATTTTCACAGCCTTCCACCAATTTTCAGATAGTTGTACTATCCAAAAGTAGTTGTACTATCTAAAAATTGCAAACATTTAAGTTGGAAAAGATGAAAATTAGTACAGAAATTGTGAGACAGGACACCTCTGGAGTTCCTTTTGGGATATGTGGACTTCTGTTTTCTTCCAGCAATCGCTTCCACACCCCCACCTCACCCCCCATCACAAGTACCTGTGGTCTGTTTGGTGAAGTAAACGGCTTTATTAGTACTTTTTATGTCTGAAACAAACTCATGTTCCAGAAAAGCTTATAAAACTGTTTGGAAGCCCTTGCAGATAAGGGCGTGCTGTCTTTATACAGTAATTAGTACAATGAAAGCAAGTCCTGATGGGATTCCTTGAGAGCTACTACAGTAAAAGCTAATAGGAGGGAAGTCAAGGAGAGAAATGACTGTCCAGTAGAAGGAGGTAATGAACTCCCTCAGTGACAGCGAAGCAGTTGTAGAAGATTAATTCAATTGGGGAGTGATCTGAGGTATTGATTAGCTTGAGAAAATCTGTTTGGATTAAATAGAAACAAGCACAGCTGTTGTGAAAAGCCTTCTCCGTTAGAAGGTGGAGGAGGAGAAACAGTCTGGTAGGTAGAGAGGCAGAAGGGGAAAGGATGTTTGAACGTGAGAAGGGCTGGAAGATGAGAAGTTTGGGGCAAAAAAACAAGGTGGTGGAGTAAATAAAGAAATTGCAATGACTCCTTCTGATAAGAACGGTGACAGAAGAGGAATAGAAGAAATGAGAGAGGAAAGGCGGTGAAGTATCATGCTAGATATTATGTGGGTTGTACAGATTGTTGTGCCAACGTGAAAAAGTTACTCCAAATTATAAAACAGGGCAGGAAATCACTGAAAGAGACAGAGAGGCATTGTGTGGATGGATGGTGACTTTTTTTTCTTGCAGGATCCAGATGCTCCTATAAGACAGAAACTGCCACTTGATGATTTGGATCGAGAAGATGATGCAAGGTTATTGAAG
>NW_008825108.1:7269846-7274166 GCF_000699105.1 Pygoscelis adeliae | reverse complement strand
GATGAAAATTATAGTATCTTCTTGGTTAACTAGTTCATCTTACTTTAAATCTATATTTAAATCTATATTAAAGCTGATGAAAAGCTGTGGACTAAAGTCTCTGTTTAAATTTGGCTTGTAGTGATTTAATTTCCAATTTATTATCAATACTGACAGTGATGGACTGCTAAATTATTATTTTAATGAAATCTTGCATTTAGTTAAGTAATTTTGGGTGTAGAATAGAAGTTATGGAAAAAACATTGTATCTTTAGGTTTTTTGGTTGTTTGACAATAATTTTTTACTGTAGTGGTTTGATATTAGATACTGCCAGACAAACACACAGAATATTTCCAAGAACTTCCTAGTTGCATCTCTGATAATCAGTGGATTATCATACAGGCTTCCTTCTAGATATATTAGAGTGGAACTCACTTGCAATTTTAACTAGAGAGAGAGGTTTGAGGTATGCTTTCCTTAGAAATAGTATTAAATTAAGCAAACTTTACTTGCTCTGCTCCTCTAACGTTCCCTTGAGTATATGATCTGAGTGGAGTTGAGGGAGAGAGTCAGGGCTATTTTTTTTTTACCACTGCAAAGTGGCACATTTGGAGGTGTGTGCCAGGACTGAGAACTGGGGACCAGTGCACAAGCTCCACAGGCTAGTACTGCCATCGGAAGAAATTTATTTACACTGGTTACTCTCATTAGTTAAAATAACTTTTTCTTGCTTCCTACCTTTAGTTTTCGTACCTTTATTGTTCAGCAAGGTCTTCAGCAGTGAAAACTCTGCTAGACTTTATCTAAATATTCTAGAAAGCACATTATTATCCTCCGTTAACTCTTTCACTATAAGTCTGCTTGTTCCCCTACCTTAGAGAGAATATATGATGTATATACTTTGCATTAATCCTTAGCTGAGTAACATCCAGGCAATTTCGGTCCTAAAGCTGTTCTGAATAATGATTCCCAGTTGAGAAGTGGCTTTCATGATTGAATCATGTAAATACTTTGTTGTGGTGTTGTCTAAAGGCCTCAGCTGGAAACTGATGCCCTTATACTAGGCTTTATGTATATATAATGATATTTGAGTAAGGGTGAGGGGGACACAACTTGAGATTCTTGTGCCCAAGACCTTAGACTTAGGAATACGGTTACTTGCTAGTATTCTGTTCCACTGTGGTGCACATCTATTAATTTTCTGATAGTATGGGCACATGAGCATGTTGCTGCAGGGCAATATGAATATGAATTTGCAGCATCAGTTGTTCTGCATTCGCTGTTATGATGTCCCTACTGTCTGATAAGCGTGAAGTGGGTTATTCACTACTGAAAGAGTAAGTTAAAATACTTAGAATTTACTCTGAATTAAGAATGAACCTCTCTTCATTTACCGTACAATAGGTAATACGCAGCAGGTAAGCTAGAACAACTTGCTTGTCTATTCTTTAAATTTACTGTTTGTCACCATTCTCAAAATGGCTGAATGTCTGCAGCCTTCCAGTGTGAAAAGAACAGAATTTGGCTAAACAAACCAAGACTGCATATTGCATTTTTCTCGCTGTTCATACTGTTTTGTCAGTCCTGGAACAGTACCAGTCAGACTAATTAGATAATCTTTCGCTGACTTTTTTTTTTTTTTTTAGTGGCATAGGATTGGAAGAATTGTAGGCAATCTTCTTTTTGTACAGTTTCTGTTCTACTTTCCGTGCTATTCAAAATAGCTTTGAATTAAACCTGTTTGTGCTAGTGTATAGACTACTGGATATCATTATGGGAAAGGTGGGATTGCTGTTTTTACAAGTGCATGAGGGGTTTGGAAGGCTAAATCAACTGGAAAAGTACATGACTGAAGAGATGGATTATACATCTAAGCAACAAGACGACACCTTAAACTAAACGTATCAGAAGGATGCGTAACAGCTGTTAAAGCTAGCAAAGATGAGACTGTAGCATATTTCTCACATTGCTATAAATACTGACTGAAAAACTAAAATGTTTAGTGAAAAAAACACTGATGACATTTTATTTACTTTGAAATCTTTCAGTTGTTTTGAGTTTAAGGTTCTTTGTGCTTATTTTTTATAGAGTAGAATGTCTACACAAGTTAACTATTTTAATAATGTTCACATTTTTAAAGGAAAAGCTAGTGGTTTTCCTACCTTGAAGCCTGTTGCTGAGAAAATTCATTCTATTTCAGGCACAGCGCTTATGCAAACGATGTGGTCAGGCCTGGAGAGCTGCAACTTTGGAAGGATGGAAATTGTACCATGACCCTAACATAAATGGAGGTATCTACTTCAAAGTGCATTTGAGACAGATGTACAAATAGGGCAGAGGCCTTTCTCTTAGTATCTGTCTGTGGCAAAGAGAAATCTCTCTTTCATCTTAAGAGCCTTTTTTGTGTCTATGTCTGTTGAATGTGTAAAAACTAATATGAAATTATTTTAGTTGAAGATATGAGTTCATTGAATCCACTTAACATGCTAAAGTCACTTTCTTTTTGACAATCAAGCATAATCACTAGGGAATAGATGTCTCGGAGTTCTGGACAGATCTTCTCTACCTCCATATAATATTTCAGTCTGCATTTTCTCAACATCTGTCTTGTGCCACCTAGCAAACATTTTGTTGTTTACAGACTCAAAGTTGGACTCTATATCCAGCTTCAGAAAGGTATAGTAGGACTAGAGTTCAGCAAACGTAAATGCAGGAAAAAAAGATGCTTTTAAATATTTGAAAATTTTTAAATTACCTTTCTCCTTGGTTCTGGGGTTCCTTGCACACGGTCCTATTTATAACAGTACATTTCTTCTCTTTATGCTCAGGACATTTGCAGGGTTTAGCAAAGAATTTAAGAACGTGTCTAAGTGTTGTGCGTAGCCGGGTCTGGAAGGCGTAATGCTTTTCCCACTTTTCAAATCCTGATAGCCTGTTACTTTTATCTGCATGCTTCACCAGTGTCCTAGCCTTGTTTTGAGTGTACCTACCTAGCCTGCTGTTATATGGGTTTTAATTCCATGATGCATGCCCTCATGCAGATGCATGCAGAATAGCAGCACTGAAGCAGTGACATTTTTTTAGAAGTTTGCATTCCTTAAGATATAAAAATTCCTTCTCTCCTTAACTTTTTGTTTTCCAAATGTAAACATTGTAGGTATGTTATGGTCAAAAACATTATTTTCTTCAAAGCTAGATAGCAGCTAAGCTTTCAAAATACTGTAGCTTTAAGATGTGCATTTACCAAACTTCCCAGAAAAGCCACCTTGCAGTCCAGTCAAAAGCATAAATGCTTTGGGAACAGTTCCAAGGGGATTGAAATTGGGTTAGTAACAGAAAATAGGCTTTACCTTGTTACTGGTTTCTCTTTTTTTAATAGCACCTTTTTCTTTTCTTCCCCCCTCCTCCCCCCCCCCCTTTTTTTTTCCTCCAATTTTTAATTATCCTTTGCATGTAGGAAAAGAGCTGGAGCCTGTTCAAGGGAATCCATACAGGTGCATTTGGAAAGTAAGTTGTTGGCGTATGGCTGAAGAGGTAAGAAAATGCTGATTTGCTTGATATTAATATATAAATTTGAACTTTTCTGAACTCTAACATAATTTTAAGTAAACGTACCCCCTCTGTGTTTGCTGCCTATAGGATTTGCAATTAATGTTTCTAAAAGGACTTCTGAAATAACGTATTTACGTCTTGTAGTGAGAAATCTACATAATCAGCGCCAGTTTTTCAGGCTTAGGAAATGTCTGGCTTGTTTTTTATTTGGTTGAAAGTGAAACTGCTGACACTAACTTTGACTTTCATCTTGACTTAATTGAATGGGAAAGGAAAAACGTTGCTTTCTTTCCAGGTCAATATAAACTTGTCAGATAAGTTACAAGGGGATACCAGTGAAGGGGAAGTCACTTGCTCTTCTTATTTTGGCTCCTGATGTGTCCTGTGATTTTTCCAGCTTTTCTTGGAAACTGTTAGATGGAACATTTTGTAATGGATTAATCTCTAATAAAATGTAAAGTGACTAGAAAACTTACATGCTTTGTAATTAAAAGTTATATTTTCTTACTGTTTATTTTAGGAGCAGTTTAATAGATACGAGAGAGCAATCTATGCGGCACTGAGTGGAAACCTCAAACAGGTATGTCAAGCCTCCTATTTAAGTGGTGTTTGGTAGTTGTACATTTTCTTTCTCATATGTGACAGTGATATCATCAGAAATACTACAATTACTGCGTATTGTACTTTTAAAGATCTAGTAAGCAGGACAATAGCAAACTTCGCTCCTTTAGTAGACACGTTCTTTGTAGGATTGACATGCCTTAATTAAATATACAATAGACTTGTCT
>NW_008825108.1:7268998-7269821 GCF_000699105.1 Pygoscelis adeliae | reverse complement strand
GGTTCTAATGTTTTTTTTAGTGCTTTTCTAGTTTAGTATTATTTAAGGGCTTATATAGTCACTTTCCTGCTCATGTACAGTATTCTTATAGACAAGTTGGTGAGATTATTCTGTACCCAGATTTCATTATCAATAGGTTTTATACTCTGCACGATGCTCACTTTCATCTTTAAGTAGTTCTCTCTTTTTATTTGTTTTAATCCTGCAGATGTTTTTATACTCTCCCACTGCTAACTAGTGATTTTTAGATTTTTTTTTTTATTATTATTTTTAAGAACAACGAGGAACATTGCAGACTATGATAAAAGCTTCCGTGCTATTATAGTAATCAGTGGTAAGCTCCTACTTGAGGAGCTTGATTTCTCGCTGCCCCCCCCCCTCCCCCCCCCATCTTGGTATGATGTAGTAGAAATAAAGATAATTCAGAAAATAAAAAGAGAGGGAATAAGGAACGTTTTCGGGTTTTATTCATTGAAATTTAAAATTAGTTCTTTTACAGGAAAAAAGGCATTGTAAAATTATACAGACACAGAACAGAAGATACGTACCTTCTTGTGACAGAGCAGAGAGACATTTAATGAAATTAATTGTCAGTAATTTCAGTAAAATTCAGTCATTTTAAAATTACTGTAAGAGAGAAGTGTTTCATGAAATGCAGTATTTTCTCTGGAACTTGTCCCAGGGTTTCACTGCTGAAAGAGCCTAGCAAGATTCGGAGAAGAACTGGATATAAAATTCTTTGTATCACCACAGCAGCGGTACTCTCTTCCTCTTACCCTTCACCGCTCGCTACTGCACTGTGACTTTTGCAACTGTGACATAA
>NW_008825108.1:7258127-7268975 GCF_000699105.1 Pygoscelis adeliae | reverse complement strand
GGGCAGAAAAGTGGATCAGTCTTCATCTGGATTGGTTTTATGAGGTGGTACACAAGAGGGGGAATGTTGTCAGAGTGGTGCTGCTTCTGGAGGGAGGATAGGATGATTTCTGTTGACTACCTTTGATATAAAATAATCCGGGAACTAGAGCATTATTCAGTGAAAGGATTTTTTTGTATCCTGCTTTGATGAAGGAAAGGATGCTGTTCAAGACGGTTATTAGTCTGCTTTGGTGCCCGGAAATCTGATCCTAAATTACAGTTGCTCTGTTCAGATTCTGATAGTCCTCCATCTCTTGGTAACCTTTGCTCTGTTTTTTTTAATACGTAGCTTCTTCCAGTTTGCGATACCTGGGAAGATACTGTTTGGGCATATTTCAGGGTCATGGTGGACACTCTTGTTGAGCAGGAAATACGAACCTCAGTAATAACTGCAGAGGAGATGGAAGAGCTCCCTAGAGATTATTTAGAAACAAAGTAAGTTTTAAGTAAAATTATGCTCCTATACTCAACAAAGGATCCTGTATGATCTGTTTGGAAAATTTAAGGTAACTTTTTTTGCCTTTTCTCTCCTACTTTTGAAGCTGGACTTCAGAAAAAGTTTTTGAAGAACTTCAGGCAACAGACAAAAAGGTACATATTAATTACAGTGTTTCTCCTCACTGTTTACCATTTTTAATTATTAACGAGGTTCTACTTTTGCTACACTATTTAACAAAATGCTCAAATATGCACAGTGACTGATTTATTGTAGGTTTTCTACTTCTGTAACGTGTAATTTCTCAATTCAAATAGATTTTTCTATATGCTGCTGCTTTTTAATGATGAAGAAGATACAGGTTTTGTCTTGCCCCATATCTGCCAAACTAGCTGGGTGTGCTAAAGACATAGCTGACTGTCAAGTGTTGTCAGACATACAAAGCAAACAGAGTAAATCACCTATTTAACATTTTAGATAAAATGTGCAAAGATTGATTACGTGCTGTTTTCTTTATAGGAAGTTTCGGTTTTCTTTATAGGAGGTTTGTGTGCATATTTCAAAACAAACCTTTCAGAATTTAGAAGCATATTTGCTTAAACAGACTGTGTTTCTTTGTTACTTTTAACACCCAGGATACTTAGTTCATTTAAGATGGAATATGTAACTTATATGTTAATTTTGTAAAGATTAAATTGAAATGACACTTTTATTTGATGGAACAGACATACAGCATTTATCATATTGCAAAGACAGACATGTTGAAAGCTTACAGTCTGATGCAGTCAGCCGCAGATACACCCAGCTGCCTTTGCCTTTCTAGTGCAATCCTCACCATGTAGCAACTTTACAGGTGCATTTAAATTGTATTTCATGCATTAATTCCTCTACCGAAAAAAAAATCTCTTCCTCCTCAAGTAAGTTTCACATGCCTTTTCTCTAAGGATTTGTTGCTTCTTCTGTGACTTTGTAGAATCTGTTCTCTGTAACACTGTTACTTACTCTCCTCTTCAGAGCAAAAAGCCCTTAGTCTTGGATCTCTTCCATGAAAGTATTAACTCCACAGATCTATATTCTGGTTCTTTCTTTCAGTTTGTCAATACTCTTGTAACTTGACATTGAGATAGCAAGTGCCTTTTCTCCTGCTCTTTATGCAGAATACCCTTTGAGATAGGAAAGCTTTTTTCCTTAAGGAACCTTTGCTTTATTTATAAGTTTGCTTTCTTTATACGTTATGCTATAAGATTTTATTCAAAGACTGAACTTTCTTTTTCTCTCCCCAGAGGGTTATAGAGGAGAATCAAGAACACTATCACGTGATTCAGAAATTCATTATACTCGGAGATGTGGATGGTGAGTTTTTCTCTAAGTGATTTTTAAATGTCAACTGACTACATTACTTCTAGTGACCTTTCCAGAAACTTATATGTGAATGGATTTTAGAAGCACACAGTAGGCAAACTCCACCTAAAAGCTAAGCTGCTTCTTTAATCAAGAACTGTAGGGACTTTCTGCAGTTTGACATAAAAGGTAGTTTTCAAAGAAGTCATGAAATCATGTAAATGTGTCAGACACTTGAAATCATGTAAATGTGAGACTATTGCTGTAACTTTTTCTGAGAAATGACAAAATACATACAGCAGATATTTAAGCCGAACAGCTAAATCTTTCCAGAAGTGTTGCTGTTCTGTTTTGTTGGGCTTTTGAGGCTAAATTACATTTGCTGAATACATGCATAATTTTGAAATATGTCTTAGGTGTTTTTTCCCCGTGACATGGCTGATATCAACATTTCCTTGGTGGCTATAGGTTTGATGGAAGAATTCAGCAGGTGGCTCTCCAAAGACAGAAGTGTGCTCCCAGGACATCTCCTTCGTTTCATGACGCATCTTATTCTGTTTTTCTGCACTTTGGGTCTGCAGACGAAGGTAAGTTCACTTTGATTTGTTGTCATAGCGATAACTAGTCTTTGAAGTAGAAATGCTTGTGTGTAAATATATAAACTACGTACAATGATGGTAAATTACTGCCAGGCTCATGAGGAGCTGCATGCTTAAAGAGTGTATTTGTTGATCTTGCCGCCTAAGTACAATGGTCAAATTTAGAAAAGAGCATCCTCCTCCCCTCTGGTTCAGCTTGAAAATTATTTTTTGAGGATGATGGATTCTACTCATAAACCCTTTATTGAGAAGGACCTGACTCAAACTTCAGTGTTAGGTTTATCCATAGCAGCCAAGATGCTTTGAATAGAACCTGATTTTATACACAGTCCTTGGAATTGTACCTATTGCTATTGTTTTTGCTTGAGGTAATTGGTACTAGCTGAAACTTTCATATTTTCACAAAACATATACTAAGTATAGCCTACTAGCTACCTAGCCTATTTATGCTAAATACACAGATGGGTCACACAGCTGCAATTACTCTTTTCTGAGGCAATCGCAAGTAATTAGAAGCTCTCCTTTTCTACTATTTTAAAACTTAGAAGCGTTCATGTATCAAGTTTCTGAATGTAACCTATTTTGGCCAAAGACAGGTGTGTTTTCATTATATGGTTTAAATACAGCTCTGAGTTATTATATTTTTTCGTGCCTCTAATCATTGCTTCATTCCCTTGTTGAAATTTATTTTTAAGTCAGTTAACATTTAGCTAATTAAAAGGAACTTGTGTGTGTGTGCGTGCTTACGTGCTTGTATACATACACATTTTTTAGCCAGACTCAAAATTTGGTAGAGTAGGTCTTTAAGCTAAAGTATGGTAGAACTACTCATCAGCATATGTTTAACAGAGGGAACAAAAAAGGTGCAATTCCCTATATAAATTCCATTGTGGGATTGTGAGTAACTGTTGATTACTGCCTCTACAATTTTGGAGTAGGTGAATTTACTGAACGATTACTCAGTCAACCCTCAGTAGACCTCGGAGGGAAGAGGCAGTTGTGCAGGCTTTTATGATGTTCCTTATTTGATGTTTGAGTACAATTCATATAGGTGTATGCTTAGATGAAGATCTTTAATTTCATTTACACATATAAAACTGTTTGTTCTTCACAGTAACAAACACTTGAGTCTTAGCTAAAGCAGTCTCAGGTGCTTGGACTATACTTTGGTTTTTAGTATAGGCTATTACAGATGAGCCAGGTGATATTTATACCCTGTGTACATAGGTACATTAGAATTTTCTATAATACAACAGTGCATGTAGCACACTGCAATAGTCATCTGTTTGCCTGACATTATTAATAAAAATAATTATGGTAAAATGGAAATATTTGAAAAACAACTTAAAAAGTAACTTTCCAGTTAGACCAAAAAATGTTATCCAGTTGCTGAAGAAGAAAATCCTTGGAACACTAAATCTTTGAATCGGAAGACATATTTTTTTAATCACTCTCTGAGAGAAACAGTTCTTCCAGCTGAGCCTGTTTGAATGTGTAGATTACTGAAGCAGGGATAAGCAAATAACCTTGTGTCTGTGTAATAGTGGTAGCCTGTAAAGTATCTTTTTTTTTTTGCCACATTATCTGATTTAAAATTGAATTTATATTTGTTTGCAATAAGGAGGAAGTTTCTGTTGAAGTCCTGAAGACCTACATTCAGGTAAGCTTTCAAAAATACAGTTTGCTTTCTCTGATGTAATTTAGGCGTAAAGGAGGAAGAAAAGCAGACTTAAGGTTACAGGATGGAAAGAGCTATGACACAGTTAACGCTCTCTTCTCAAGAGATGCATGGAAGCTTGCCTAATATGCAGAGTTTCTGTCAGCAGTGTGTAAATAAGAGACAGTTTTATTGATCCTTGTTAGAAGCTGAGAAGTTGAATCTTCCTGTATCAGAAGAAAATAATCAGAAATTCGTTACACGTTTATGTTTTTACATAAAACATGTTTTTACGCAAATGTAAACATGTAAGTGTTTACACAGAGGAATATAGTATGTTTTTCTAAATATTTGCTTCTTATTCTGCAGCGCATGATATCTGAGAAGCACACAGATTTAATAGCCTTTTATGTTAGCCACTTGCCCCCAGAGCTAGCTGTTGCTCAGTATGCTTTATTTCTCGAAGATGTTACTGAAAGTGATCAACGCCACCACTGCCTTGAATTAGCAAAAGATGCAGGTGAGATATGCTGATATTCAAATTATCATTTTATATCTTGGGTTATTTTGTCTTTCAGTAGTTTTTAATGCAAGACCTAGCTATGAAAATTATATTGTTTCCTTCCTGTGTCTCTTCATTTTTCAATTAAATAAAATTAATTTGCTCATCACTTCTTCAAGTAGGTATATTGTGGTTTTTAACTAACCTGGAATTGCAATTCTTCTTCTGAATTAAACTAAATATCACTTTTGCTTCTGGATTATGTCCAAACACAGCAGGAAGTAAATGCCAGCTGCCTGTCTCAAATACATGCTCTGAAGCTTGACATGATCGTGTTATTTCAAAAAACTAATTATAAAAATACATACCTGTTTGTGGATTTAGGAAGGTTATGAGCATCTTAAGGTTTTTTGTCCTGTTTATAGTGCTCTTTCTTAGCCGTGGTGGGCTGCTTGCATTAATTGTAAGCTTCCTTCCAGGTCTATACATCAAACTAAAAGGGACTACAGTGAAGCAGCCCACTGTCCATTGTTTGACACTGCCTCTGTGCCACTCAAAAATCACAAATAGATTTACTGCAGAATTCAGTGTCTAACTTTTCTTCAATCATTTTTTAGCCATTTTCTTTTAAAAACTTGGGTAAGGTTTCAAAAATAGAACGTCCTGCTTCAACATCTGTAAAAGAACTATTCTGAGCTTTTCCTGGTACATTCCTGTCTAATCATAGTCTTGCCGTCAGAATTGTAGGAATCGGTGGTCTTAGCAAATGTATCTACATGCTGGTCCCCAGCACAGACTGAAAAAACTTGTTAGTTGTCTTATTCTTTTTCCCATGTTTGATGTTCTCTGTTACCTCAAATATCATTCTTCTAAAATACCTGCAATAAATTATGTATCTCAAAAGCTTATAATTTAGTCTGAGAATGTGAGTGTGAACAGACTGATAAGAATTACTAGTAGCAAGGAATAAGACTAACAACTGGAGCCTGAAATTCATTTTGTGGCAAGTTTGAATTCATGATTGCTGTTACATGGTTCTCTCTTAACCTAGGTCTGGATGTTGCAACCATAACAAAAACTGTTGTTGAAAACATCCGCAAGAAGGATGCTGGTGAATTCAGTCACCATGACCATGTGTTAGATACAGGCACAACGGAGGTGAGTACACTTCGTAGGGCAGATATTCCAGTTAGCAATCAACTACAGTTTCTTTTACCATAGATGATCCGTGTTTCTCTTTCAACGGTGGTGGAAATTGCCTTGAAAAAGCCTCTGAGGAAAATGCATTTTCCATGTGATCAAGTGAGGAGTTGAATTGCACGAATTCGTAACTTCTGATTCTACATCTTCTTGATCTTCTGGGCTGCGGTGTATGTTGCTCAGCAGCATGTCTGTATGCAAACAATAAGTGAAGATAAAGCCCATGAAATGACTATAACAAAATGTGTTGTAGCTGAGAGTAGGATATTATTGTAGCTTCTAAGAATTATGAGGATTAATACTTTGGATCTCAGATGCACCTTATTACATGCTCAAGTGACATATTCTAGCTACACGGACATTGCCTTTACTGACAGTTTCCTTGTCATGACTATTGAGTGTTGGTTGGATCCAACTCAGTACTTTAGTGACAGTGAGGTACTGTTAATAGCTTGCATTCAAAGCACTGTTTAGAAAGCAACTGATAGTTTGCAAACTTGTGGCAATTTTTATGCTGTTCGGTACAAAGTTTAAACTCTGTAAGCCAAATAGGTAGTTTATCTAATGCAAGAGTTGGAAAACTGTGGCTGCAGGCTGATGGCGCCCCTTGTAGCAAGGGCTCCATAAGCATAATGTTTGTACAGTGTGTTCATATTAAAGTTTGAGGAAGATGCATGGTAATCCATAAAAATTTTTGAGAGCTCCTGCTCAACCATTAGTCTGAATATCTTGGAAATACTTAGGAATGGATTTTTGAATGATTCTAGATTGCAGAGATTGTTTTCTAAGCTTTTGATACTAAAGTTGTGAATAAAGCGATCCTTGTTAGTATGTCATAATGCTATCCAAAGATCTCTAGAAACTTGTGTATTTCATTGACCAGATTTAATGTGTCTGTATGCTTGAAATGTTACTGAATCTATATGTTGGTTTTTACAGGCGGATCGGCTGAAAATAGATGTAATTGACTGGCTCGTATTTGATCCTGCACAGAGGGCAGAAGCACTTAAGCAAAGCAATGCAATCATGAGGAAGTTCTTGGGTACTAAACTTCACAAATACTGTAGACTCTTTAAATGTTGTTTTTGTTCTCATTGGCTCTTGGCACTGCACTTGATATAACTTTGAATCTAGTCTACTAAAAAGCATGGGTTTGTCAGTTTATAAAAATGAAGTATGGAAATTGCAAAGCTGTTGATACTCAGTTCACCTTCCCATAGCATCCAAGAAACATGAAGCTGCAAAAGATGTGTTTGTGAAAATTCCCCAAGACTCTATAGCAGAGATATATAACCAATGGGAAGAACAGGGAATGGATACTCCGCTTCCAGCTGAAGATGACAATGCTATAAGGGAACATTTATGTATTCGGGCATATTTGGTGAGTTTCAAATATGCTGTATTCCAAGTTATTACTTAGAAATAATGGTGGCTTTGCCTTGGTGGTGAAACGTTAAGCTTTGTCCATTTGATTTTAACTTCTCATTCCTGGATGCACTATAGCTGAGAATTTACGAAACAGTGAGGTTCTTTTTATACTTAAAAGTAACTTTTGGCTTTTGTGCGTTTAATGACAGTCTTGTAATTATATAAATAAATGAGTGAAAAATGTCAAAACGCTGTTTCCAATGCAATCCAGGAAGCCCACGAAACCTTCAACGAATGGTTTAAACACATGAACTCAGCTCCGCAGAAGCCTTCTTTGTTACCACAAGCAAGTTTCACTGAAAAAGTGGCCCATGAACATAAAGAAAAGAAGTACGAGGTAGGTAAAAGTTCAAGTTGTTATTTACTATAAACATTTACGTTCTTGCATAGGAGGCAGTCTTAGTTTAATGAAACAGAGTAGAAGTCTGCTAATTCATATTGCTAAAGAACTCTATTACAAATTATTCTAGTTTTATGTTGAAAAGAGGGAGTATGAGATAGAATAGTAATGCCACTGCACAATAAATTGTCATGCTTTATTCTTACATGACTCAGCTTTACATATAATATTGTACACTGTACTAGTGAATATTCATTATATTGTGTTGATTGTCAGTGTTGTTGTTAAATCTGAGTACTCGATTTTGCTATTAACTCTTCCCTGGAAATGGAGGATGAAGGCTGTCTTGTGTTCTTGCATTTGTCACATTTTCTTCTCTAAAAGATGCTACAGTTCTGTTTGTTTTGCCAAAAGTTCTTTTTTGTATGTCTGGCCAGTATGAATACGCTGTATTCGGTTTATACAAGTATTTGTTACATAAGCATGGCAGAGTAAGTTGTTTAAAATTATCTTCCCCTAGTGGCTTCGGCTGCTTCTGAACAACCTGTCTGACTCTCTGGACAGGGAATTAAGCAAGGATGGAAATAGCTGTTAGCAGCAGGCTTTTAGGTTTTGGTAATTGGCTGAAGATCCTAATTTGAATTACAGCTGCGCTGGCTGTTGCATGCTAGGTGAAGAGTCTGTGTTAAAATAGCCTTGGAAATGATCCTGTTCTGCAGTAGTTTATTTTTTGTTTCTTTGCCAGATGGACTATGGTATTTGGAAAGGCCTCTTGGATGCTCTTACAGCTGATGTGAAAGAGAAAATGTACAATGTGTTGCTGTTCGTTGATGGAGGATGGATGGTTGATGTTAGAGAGGTAAAATGAATTTTTATATCATGGCGTAGACCACAAAGCCAGGCTGTACCCGGTTTTACCTTTGTCATCTTTAGTTTGATGTGCTTCTGTTTACTTTGTTATAATTCACTCTGGCCTCGCTGTGACCAGTTACAGATTGCTTCCCCTTCAGTTACCATATAAATCGGACCTGGCAGTCCAGTCTAGGCTGGTTAGTCCAGTTTTTTGCCTCTGACGCTGCTAATTATGTGGTTATACTGAGTTGCCTTTTTGAAGGTAAATGTTCGTAATACTAATATATTATTTTGCTATGGTAAGGATGCTGAGGATGACCCTGAACGAACACACCAGATGATTTTGCTGCGAAAGCTGTGCCTGCCAATGATGTGTTTTTTACTGCACACAGTGTTACATAGTACTGGGCAGTATCAGGAGTGCCTACGACTGGCTGACATGGTTGCTTCTGAGCGACACAAGCTTTATACGGTGAGTTATTGAGAGCTGCAGACAGCTTAGCTTCCATTTAAAAGCTCTGTGGGTTGACTGTGAGAAAAGCCTCTATCTAGAGAGGAAGATGCCATATGTTCCTTAACAGCATAAGTTTCTTCATCTCTTCCTGTTCACTGCAGTAGTAAAGGGTTTCCTCGTATGCCAACTTAAGGAATCAGAGAGTTAACTTTGAAATACTGAAGATGATGCCAATGTTTTGACAAGCAGTTCTTCTGAGTAGCGCAGTTACTAATTTTTGGATGGGGGCTATTGAATTGAAATAAGTTGAACTGTAGAATTACATTTCAGAACACTGTATTAGCAGGTTTTGTTTTGGAGCACTTGGTTTAACCTTCTCTCCCTCCAAAAGCCTGAAAAGCAACACAAAAAAACTTCATCGCAAAAAAAAAACCAAACCCCAAAAAACTAAACCACAACACTCCCCCCCGCCCAAGAAAAACCACCCAAGGATTAGAAATCTGAAAAGAAACATCAAGGCTAAGAAAAATACTGTGATGCATTCGCCTGGATTGGCTTAAGATCTCTGCTAGCAATAACAGGAAAACTAAATTTGGCTGTTTAACAATAATCTTTGTAGTAGTTATGAGACAGCTATCTTGAGACTACCTTCAGGTTTTGGATACTGCTACTAGCTTCCAGTCCTTTACTAAATGGCGTTCTGAAATGTCTGGTGTTCACACTGTCTTAAATAGAAAGAAAGAAAAAAAGAAAGAAGAAAAAAAAGAAGAAAATCAGTAACAGTTAACAACCATTTACTTTGATATCAGTGCTGTTCATTGCAAATAAATATAACTCCACCATGTCTTTTTTTTATTCTTAGGTATTTTCAAAAGAAGAACTCCGAAGGCTTCTACAGAAGCTGAGGGAATCTTCTCTGATGCTTCTGGACCAGGACCTTGATCCTTTGGGATATGAAATTCAGTCATAGGGTTTCATGTAGATATTTGCAAAAACTTCTGAACATGGACATTCTGGTTATAAAAAAAGAACAAAACCGTGACTCGAATAAACTGTTCTGATCTTTTGGGGGGAGGAAACCTAACCCTCAGATTTCAATTTCAACTTGAAAAATTCTGACCAACTTCAGAGAAGATGTTTGTTATACAACCTTTTTCATAATGTTTTTTTTCCTAATTAAAGTGCTTCACAAATAGAAAATGTTTGTTTATTCTAACCTCTAATGACATTATATAGATATGGTGATTGTATGAACCTCCTTAATCTCTTTGCTGCATGCCAAAGAGCTGCCTGTAGACGGGAAACGGTACTCAGCAGGAGAAGAATGCGCAAGGGTACAGTGGAGAGGAAAGTGAGAGTGGAGGAGGATGTATGTGGAAAGCAGGGGAGAAGAAAGCCGATGCAGGGAGCTGGAGGAAAGGAACATCAAAGAAAGAGAAAGTGAAGGGCTACCACCCCTTCGGAAGAGAGGAGGGCTTGCTTCAGGGCTTGTACTGGCCTGGCGTACATTGTGTGGTTGCTAAAATGCCGATGTAATCCTGAACCGGAGGAAAAGTGATCAAACTTCAAACTCCCAAGTTTGAGATTCTGTAATTTATTTAGAAACCTTGTCCTGGCCCTGTTTACGTGTGTAAACACACGTTTACCTGCTTTTCCCCTAACTGGAGAGGGCAGAGCTGTAGCGCAATTAGGTGAGGGCTTCAGCTCCTTCACCCAGTCGGCGCCTTCTGACAAAGAACGTGGTTTGTGCCGTACCTGTATGTACGTATATTTTTACGCGTGTATTTATAGAAATACCCAGTCCAGTCGTTGAGAGGTACTTGTGCCTGGGGGGAAGGCGTGTTTCTGCCCACCGCAGGAGGCGGGGGCATGCCTGCGGGGGTGTAGCGGGGGGGCGGGAGAGGGGTCCCGCAGCTTTGGGTGGGCGGCAGGGCGCGTTTCGCCGGTGTGCCTCTTGCTCCCGGAAGAGGGTCCGCGGAAGCCTGGCTGCCGGCCCCC
>NW_008825108.1:7257567-7257975 GCF_000699105.1 Pygoscelis adeliae | reverse complement strand
TGAACCTGGCCGCCTCCATCTGCATCGTCTTCCTGAACAAGTGGCTGTACGTGCGGCTGGGGTTCCCCCACCTCAGCCTCACCCTGGTGCACTTCGCCATCACCTGGCTCGGCCTCTACCTGTGCCAGGCGCTCGGCGCCTTCTCCCCCAAGAGCCTGCGGCCCTCCCAGGTGCTGCCGCCGGCCCTCAGCTTCTGCGGCTTCGTCGTCTTCACCAACCTCTCCCTGCAGAGCAACACCATCGGTACCTACCAGCTGGCAAAGGCCATGACCACGCCGGTCATCGTGGTCATCCAGAGCCTGGCTTACGGCAAGACCTTCCCCCTCCGTATCAAGCTTACCCTGGTGAGGAGGCGGCGGGGCTGAGGGGAGCGGGGAGGGACTGCCCCCGGGGCTCGCCTCCCCCCGC
>NW_008825108.1:7250047-7257303 GCF_000699105.1 Pygoscelis adeliae | reverse complement strand
TGTCCCTCGGTTAGGTCGCCTTTAAACAGCACCCTGCCTTCCAGGAAACCCTCCGTACTCCGTTATTTATTAAAAAAAAAAAAAAAGCAAACCAAATTGCGATAATCCACCACAACCCCTGGTAAATTGTTCAAGGAATTGATCGTCCTCGCTGCTAAAAATCGGGGTGTCACCTTTAACGTGGTCATGAGCGTATTTTCAAGGGGTGAAGATCACTTCATCGGTAAAACACCATTTTACTAGAGAGCACAGATTTTCTCCTTGCAGAAGTAAGTGTCTTGTATTTGGACCTTTCCCTATAAAGGACATTTTCCAGTCCTTCAGTTAATCCCATGGTTTATCCTTGAGCTATTCACATTTTATCAGTATCCTTCTTCAATTTCTACTGTACACAGTCTAAGGTGTTTTTGTGGAGGGTGCACTAACGCCAAATATCGGCACGGTATAACCTTTCTGGCCGATTATTGGTGAAAAAATAGATACATCCAAGGACTGCCTTAGCCCTTTCTGCTGTAACATTGTACTAACAGCTCATGACCAGTTCATTATCGGCTGTGATTGTAAAAGCCTCCCAAATTAGAGTCCACTGTCATGTTGATGTGATGGTCATCATCAATTTAAACGTGAATTTCTTCAGAAGAGATGTACTGTGCTTCCAAAAGAAGCAAGGCGCTCTGACCTGTAGTGTGCGAGGGGATAAATAACGGTCTCTTGTCCTGATTTGGGGCAGGAGGAGGAGAGAGATGCTGCCCAGTAACTTCAGGTGATGGTGCGGGTACTGGAGAAATGGTAGTACCTGAGTGAAATTACCCTGTAGTTTTTCAAAAAACTTAGCAAGTTTATATTGTGTACACTGGAATCTATGTTACCGATGAATGTGATTTATGAAATATGAATGTAAACATCACTCTTCAGTATGATACAAAGGTGCATTCTTTTGCCTATAGCATCTATCTTCCTATCCATAGATAACTAACGCTGTCTCTTAAAGCATGCTACATTGAAAATCCAAGTTATAGTCAATTATAGTCAATACTGACATGAAATCCAGTAAATTTGGAATAAACTGGCAAAAGAAACCCAAACGTTTACTGGTTTTGTTAGCTTCTGTGTGGAGGAAAATGAGAAGGAGCAAAAGCAGATGTCTGCTTAGGCAAAGGTGCTCAGCTCCATCATAGACAGGGTCTGGAATTTGTCTTGAGAATAAAAGGAAGCTGACATTTTCTTCCCAGCTCTGCTATTTTTTTGCTCTTCCTCAAGTATAATACCTCACCCCCAGGCTATGAGAAGAGGAAAGTTTAGGCACTTAGGGGTGTTTTCACTGCCCCTGCATATGCTTTCCTCCTCGCCTGACTGCGCTCTACGGCTTGTGTGCTCCCAAGGGACAAACGTGTAGGCCTCTGGTTAGGCAAAGGGGCTCAACAGTCCATTTATGTAGTATTGTCGACATGAGACTCCCTCTGTGTTAGTAGCCAGTTTGCTTTTGCTCACGTTTTCCATTTATGTTTTTTTTCCCCTCATGTTTAACAGCTTTCTCTTTTGGTTTTAGTGGGTAGGAGCTAAGCAGCATGAGTTGCAGGTAAACTCTATGCAGTTGCTGTACTATCAGGCACCAATGTCCTCGGCTATGTTGTTGTTCATCATACCCTTCTTTGAGCCAGTCTTTGGAGAAGGGGGAATATTTGGGCCCTGGACGCTTTCTGCTGTGGTAAGGCTTTTATTGACTTTATTTAAATAAATAATCATCATTGATGTAGTTAAATTTGATACTAAGATCTGTTCCTTTGTGAAAGAGATTTTTGTACAATCATTGACTATGATGAGATGAGAGGGGCATGTGTGAGAGAAAAAAACCTACTTGTTGTGTCTGCCCCACTTCCTCCCAGAGGAGTCTGTCCGTCAATTGATTTACCTCCTTATTCTTGTTTCTGTTTAGAGGGCATCTGAACAACAGGAAAATCTGACAAAATCCAGAAGCTTCCCCTAGTGTATTAAATTAAAAATATGTAAGTGCCCTAGTTCCAGCTCTTACTGTCCACTCAGAAAAGAGATAAGCATGCTCACTTTTGATACTCTCAACTCCTCTTCTGTGGAAGGATGCCAACATCAGTTATTCTCTAGAATTGCTAGTTTATTTTCACCAAGAAGGCTGTAATTTCTCTCTTTATCCTTCTGTCCAAAAAGGAGCTAGTGGCATATTCTTATTCTTACCACTGCTGATTGTGCCGCTCAGTGATGGGTCATTTCTCGTACCGCTGCAGTTTATGAACGGAATAGCAAGTATTTCCAATAATAAAATCGGATCTTTTTCCAAAATAGTTTTTTGTGTGACCATAAATAAGACTTTGTCTCAAAGGTAACAAATACAACTTCGATGTGTATGAGAAGCCAGATTTTCCAAATGACTCTTAAATGTTCAGTGAGAGTAAAGGAGAAAAGTCTTGTGGTTATATCAGTATATATTTATGGACATCATACCCTAAGCTACTTTACACGTCACCAATGTCTGTACTGATTTGAAGCTGTTTCTATTTTTGTTCTCCATATGTTTTTTCTTGCCTGATACTTTGCATTTGAAAGTAAAGGAAACTAACTAAATAACCTGAAATGTATCTACAAATGGCCAAAAGCGTGTCAGATTACTGACTGTGTCCATTAATCCACAGATAATGGTACTGCTGTCTGGGATAATAGCCTTTATGGTAAACTTGTCCATTTACTGGATCATTGGAAATACGTCACCTGTCACGTATCCTTTGTAACATTAGTTGTTTCTCCTGTTTCGAGGTGAATTATGTTGGCATTCATTTGGGCTGATTTACTGTGGGAAAATTGTTCGGTAACCTGCCTGCTTTATCTTAAATGATGAAGCTGGAAAAGCACGTTCATGTTTTAGTGTATTTCATTTCTTTGTTTGGGGTTTGTATAGATATGGCGGTTAACTTACTGACATGACCTTCATACCTACAAAGAATATTTACCCACATTTTGGCTACCGTGAGGAAGTGTTGGCGTTGTCAGTTAGTTTGTAGTGTACGCCGGCTGAAAGGCTTTACATGGAGGTTAATTCTCATAGCCGCAGAGATGCAGGGAAGTTGCATGTGTTGAAGTCAATGCGACATACTGTTGCATGCTTCGGATGTAATTAATGAAGTTCCCAAGTGTTTCTTTTTACAAAAAGTAATACTGATATTTGCTATTATCCTTAACAGAAGTCTAGGTATAACATGTTTGGACATTTCAAGTTCTGCATCACCCTCCTGGGAGGGTGCCTCTTATTTAAGGATCCACTGTCTGTTAATCAAGGCCTTGGGATTCTGTGCACATTGTTGGGCATTTTAGCTTACACCCACTTCAAGCTTAGTGAGCAGGAAAGCAATAAGAGTAAATTGGTTCAGCGTCCGTAAAGCAAGGGGTTCTGGAGACTAATAGTATTGTGAAGAAAAACAAGTATTTAAATATGCATTGATTCTAGAATGCACAAAACTGCCTCGTTCATTTAGATCTATGGTTTTAGTTTAACCGCCAGGATTGTTATTCTGTAACTAAACCAAACGAACTGAATTATGTAAAATGCTGGGGTTTTGCCATCTCAGTCAGTCCTATCACTTTCATTAAATTTAAATGGTAACTTAAAAGACAAAAAGGCACGTTACAAATCGCTGTGGAAACTGTACTGAAGTAATTATATTTTTGGCATACCAAATGAGATCACAATGGCAACAGTTATAATACCGAGAGAGAGAGAGAGAGAAAGAAAGGAATCTTGTCTTTGTGATCATGCCAGTATTACTGTTGTGGAGAAACTTGGAGGTGTTTTTATGCAGATGTTCTGGTATGTAGTGATGCTGCTTCCTTTTTGTCTGCTGAATGATGAAGAGGAAACATACTTTGTTCGGTAGTTTTAAAAAGGGCCGCCAAGCTCAATCCTATTTCTTGTATGCTTTCTTATGTATATTTGGCTTCAACACATTGATAGATTTTGGCTGAAGAAAGTAGATAAAATTACAGGTGGAGAGAGGCTAGAGGAGACATTGGAAAACTTGAAGCCACAGGCCAAGCTGTAGAAAAGTAGGAAATCAGATCTAAACAGTGCATCTTAAATTTTTCTTTTGGTCCATCGGGACATTAATGAAGTCATTCATCTTTTAGAAGATTCTGTTACTGCTTTATAATTTTCTCTATGCCAAAACCAAGGCTTTACATGAGATCTTGTAAATACTCGTGAGCCTAATAAAATTGCTGATTTTGTGGTGATAACCAAATATTTTGCAGCTCTTGCACGCAGACACCCATGCTAAAAATATTTTTGGAGAAATCTTCGGAAAGGTCACCATCTGTAATGGACGTGAAGGTTGCCCAGTTCTCTCTCCTGCCTTCAACCCCACCTCCCTCACTCCCACGCCTTTCCCCAAGCGTTACTGTTCGGTGGGATCTGCGGATTTGTCTGCTCTTGTTTCGGGGGGAGGCCCAGGGGCTGTCTGGGCAGTGCTGGGTAGGCAGCGTTTCCTCAACAGGCAGTCCCCGGAAACATATCAGAGCGACTGAAGAGTGTGAGGTGGGACTTGCTTCTGCTCTAATTCGGGAACGCCTTGAAAATTATTTTGTGCCAGTATCAAGCACTGATTTTGACAACGTGGAAGGAGGAAGTTGAGGGCTGTTCTATTTAAAAAAAAGAAAGAAAAAGTAACTACTTTCAGTAAATCTGGTGAGAACATATGTTCGCTAGATTTGCAGGGTTAGAGTTTATTTGCAGTATCTTAATCCTTACATTTTGGGGTTCGTTTTGTCTTCATCTACCTCTAGCAGATTTAAAGAGGGGAATTATGTGAACAAAAACAAGTATTTAAGTTTTACAACTACCAACAGAGATGATATTTAGTTCCTCTAAGCTTTTTACAATATAGGTAACAAGTCTTTGTGTAAGAAACAATGCAGAATCTTCTTAAGCTTGTAAATTATTTATTCTGTTACAGAGTTCTTGATTTAAGAAAGTTATTTCTCTGTGTAACCTAAGTTTACACCGTAATACTCTATATCATTTCAGAGTTAGAAATACCTGGAAAATTTTACATCTTTACCAACTGTGTCTTAGACATTGTATTGGTCCAAGGATAATGTTTTGTATGCGTTTTTGTAAATCTATAGTTAGTTTAAAAATACAGCCTGGACTACTGAAAGATGTGTTCAGACAGCCAGTCTCTGGATGCATATCCTTCAGTATGTACACTGAGAAAGCCACTTGCATTAATTTGTGCTGTGCACAAGTTCTTCTAAAATGTAGATAGACTGCAAAGACTCTTACAGTTAGAAAACAACAACTGAATTAGAAGCCTGTGTGACAACAATATTTGGGATGAGACTAATGTAAAGTGTTAGAATGAACAAAAGAACCATGTCTGTGAAAATACAAAAGACTCCTTAAGGAGAGGAGCAGATCTGCAAGAGAAAGTTAACAGTGTCATTAAAACAATACATTATAAATACGGTCTGTTGCTGGAATGTATAAGTCATGGAGGTCACTTAAGTGACGTGGGGTTTTTTTCATACATTCAAGAACTCTTCTTTGAGATTTACCTGTTGTATCTAACAAGTAAAGTATCTTGAACTTTGTCATATGGTTCAAAATATTAAATCCAGGAGGCTTGTGTAATCGTGGGATAAGTAGATCTTTGTACATATTGTTTCTTTGGATACCACGTGTAGGATGGGAATAAATTTTTAATCACTTGACTGATATCTGTTTATTGCAGGGGAGAACAGTTCTTGTATTTTTTCATCTTCTGCTTGAATTGCGTACACTTTGAGGGTGTGCCTAAGACAAAATGGTGCCACTTGGATTTCTGTCTATATAAATATTTCAAGGAGTTTGCATATTTTGGGGCTGAACTCATGACACAAATGAGGGAGGCTGCGTGCCTCCACTCCCCTGGGCGAATACAGGGACTCACATGTACGTATGCACACACTTGCCCACTGACAAACTGCCTGTGTGCTTTCCTTCACCCCTGTCTCTTTCCCCCACCTAAGTCCTTCCTGAATGCTCCATTCTCTGCATGTTCTCCGTTTCCTTCTCTGTCCTGCATGAAGGTCTCCAGTGCCGAGGTTCCTTGGTCTGACCTTTCCCCTATGCTAAAACTATGCATACTTCCCTCACCGCTCAGACCTCTACCCCTACCCCTTAGCAGAGAAGTCCCGGTGGTACTGAGGAGGAGAGCAGGAGCAAAATGAAGTTAACTGTTACGATGCCAGAGTAGGGTAACTCTGGCACCAGCCAACTCCTTCCTTCACAGGCAAGTATATGTTGAGTTTTATGTTGGGGCGACTGAATCTTCCTTCAGGAGATTGTAAGACAACAAAGAGAAGGAAGGGGTAAGAGAGACTTTCAGTTTAGACGGTTTTACTGCAAGCATCGTGATAATTTACTTAGCCAAACTTTTAAATCCGGAGGTAAAAGTAGAGTTTGATAAAAATTGCCGATACTTACCTGGTGGGAAATTTGCTTATTCTAGTTTTTACTGTATCACTTTAATATTTTTTCCTGTTGATCATATGTATTTCATTCAGTTTTGGCTTTCCTGAAAGAGAAATTAGAGACTTGGCATCTTCAACGATATGTAGTCATCACCCTGCATGTGCCGTCGCAACTGGAGCCGTACTGTACAAACCCCGGTGTTTACTTTCTGCTTTTCATTTTACTTCATAGTCTACATATGACTAAACGTGGTAACGAGACGGACCTTGGTCCTTTTCAGCCATCAAGTGCTTTGCTTGCTTATATTAGCATTCTTTACTTTAAAAAGCTACCATTGATGTCGTTCCAGTGGAAAAGCTAGCGTAGATACCGGGGTGGCATTTAAAAATTAGAGCAGATCCAGATGATTCTGATTAAAATGTGAGTGACTGGTGGTAAGTTATCTTTGCTAGCCTTGTCCCTGCAAACGCTTTAGAACAAAATACATGCGTTTTTCTCATTTTCCCCAAAGGAACGGGAAGTATACCTTCGCTTAGAGATACACTCAGTTAAAAGCTTTGTGTTACCTTTAACTTTGGTAACTCAGGACTTGTTTGACAGATTTTGCATCTGGTTTTTTACAACGTGCCAAGTTCTTGCAGGCTCTGGGGGCACTGAGCCAGAAGAGTTTTTCTGTTGATGGGTGAACAGCTACTCTCTCAGGCTTGAGGTTGAACGAGAGCGGTTTGCTGCTGTTACGTGTATGAAAAGGAGGTTTGTCTTGCAGGAAGTCTACCTTCAA
>NW_008825108.1:7233073-7250028 GCF_000699105.1 Pygoscelis adeliae | reverse complement strand
AATGTATCCTCTCTCTGTCTCATCTCATGAAATGAATTCCCAGTGATGGCCTGGGGCTAAAGCAACATTAAAGCCTTGTTTGGGCTACCCATAGTTTTTATTAAATTTTTTTTTAAATATTAGTGGTGGTCAATGCCGGTTAAGTATTAAGGTAAAAATCTCAGTGTCCTATATAATAGGAGCTTCAGAAGAGTGTTGGACACTCATTCTGGACACAACGTTTTGGAGTACAGCTAATGTCTAACCCATGTCTAGTTTGTCACGTCTTCTGCAAAATCTATCAAGAGGTAATGATGGATTTCATAACTGACTGTATATATTTATACAGTTGGGCTGCCGAGAAGGGGCTTGCTCTTGAGCAATACCCTGCTACTAAACACTGACATACTGTTAATGTCTTTAGCAGTGATTTAGAAGCATTCAGCCTGAAATTCACCAACGTGCTTAGGAAGGGAAAAAGACAACTCACTCTGATAGGTGAGAGAGCTTTTTATCTTCTTGCTTTTAACAACAAACCTGAGGCTTGCAGTTTAAGGGAATTCGGGAAGCAGGCCTTACTCTCGCTCAAATCACCTTTCATAATAAGATTTTCCTCACAAGATGTCTGTTTTGCTCCCAATTACATAGTTGGTGTCTTACCTGGATTTTGAAAGAATAGAATTTGGATTGCAGACTTGCAGGAGTGTGTTTGTGTTATGAGTTTTTTCCTCTTAAAAGTTTATGTTAGCCATTCACAACCCAACTTCCCTGTTTAATGAGAAAACAAAAAAGAATGTTGAATAAATGAAAGGTAGACTGGATATATAGTGAAGATATGTTTCGTTTTGCAGAAGAATTTCACTCTTCTAACTGTAAAGATGCAGCACTTTCTGTTTCTCTACTGCTGTAAACGGGTAGATGCACATAAGCACCAGCTTTCTGCTCCATACAAATTTACTGTCGTCCTGCTGGTGCTCTTTCTCGGATCGCAGTCTCAGCCTTCCATTTGACAGCTCAGTTGCTGCAAAGGTGATTGGGATGTCAGCTGCAGAAGGTTAAGAACATGAAGTGAAAAACTATCAGCAGGAGCTGATATAATCTTAGATAATGAGAAATCCTATTCTAAGACACAGAGACACGTTACCAAAAAGACCTGTGCTAAGCAGTGGGGAGAGGTGTGGGTTTATCTCCATGCAGGTATTGCAAAGAATGCAAGAGCTGAATTGTGTGAATTCTTGCTGTGCTGCAGTAGTTGACAAATTTAGTTTAAACTAGCTTTTAATAATATAAAAATTTAAAATATAAATGCCGTGCAAAAAAATAAATAGCTGGATTCAGACACTATAAAATCCTTGCCAGACTCGTCCCGCAGCGATGGTTAACCTTCCTGAGAGAAGGGAGCTATTGTTCCGCCTCCCCTTCGCCCAGCGGTGCTGGGCTTAGGGAAGGAGGGTTTGTGTTCCTGAAAGCTGGTCTGCTTTTTTAAAAGTGTATCAGTTGGTCCAATGAAAACGTATCACCTCTCCCTACAGAGCTTGTCTCCTGAAGTTACTGTTTCTGCTTTCATCTAACTGATTTGGATAGTGCTTCTGTCTTCCCCCAGCAGCTGAAAGGTCTAATGGACCTTGGGGAATAGAACATATTCCATCGCCTCATGTAACTGCAGCGTCCAGTCAGCCCTGCTGTGGGGGATCCAACACAGCCCAAAGGGTCATAGTTACACTATATGGTACGACGAGAACTAAAGAAAGGGGAAATGCAATCCCTTTTCATTGTTTTAGTTGCAGAGCAGTTACTAATACTTTCAAATTTTAGTCTTTGTAATTTCCCTTTAGTAGGTGCATAAGAAAGCTCCCTTTCCTGTTTCAGTCTGCTCTTGCTGTACGAAGTATAATTATACTATATTTTCTGGAATTAAGACAGAAATCGTATTCACTGCTCGCATAAATATATTGATCACACCCAGCGTTGCTTCTTTTACCTAGGGCCCCTTAACTGCCTTCCAATCCAGAAAAAAAAAATTGTGTAAAATACAGGAGTCAGGTTAACCTGAATTAAGTGATTTGCCAGCTCAGGAGTTGCATGTACCTAATAGGCACAATATGCTGCCTTTATAATGGAAAGGCAGGAACAAGACACAGAAAGATTAAACATAATGTAATGAAAGTAAATTATGTTTTTAGAAGCAAGTAGTGGGGATGATCCAAAGGTTGCTGGAGGATTAGCACTGCAAAGATACGTTCTGATTTGTTAGTGGCTTCACTGGAATATGAATACAAGCCTTTCATTCGAAGGCACATGGTTATATTTAAGGAGCTCCAAGAAGTCCAGCACAGCCATGTGGGTAACTAGCACATGCAGGATGCACATGCAGGCTAGCAGTGTGGCAGAAAAGAGCAGGATTATTTTTAGAACTGTAGACGGCTGTGTCTCATCCAGGAAGTGCAGGGAGGAGATCTCTGGTTGAAGCACAGCATAAGAATGTAATTTTTAATGACCTTGGCACAGAAAACAGTTGTATTTTTTACTTTCTTACAAAGCAGAGGCTGAGAAACAAACTTGTTTAAAGAAGCTGTGTTCTGATCGGGCGAAGCACATGGAGTAATCATGGCTACTGGGATGCCAGAACAGAGGTGGTTGTGTGTTTAAAAGAAAAAAAAGTGGATTAAGAGACAACTGAGAGGAGTATACAGTGTGTATACATCTAGGCAGGTTTTTAAATATAAGGTCTAAGTTTAGATGTTTAACTCCACACTTAGGCATCTGAATAGGAGAGCCAGATTTGTCAGTGTGAACTTCTTCCCTTTCAATTGTACTTAATGGAGAATGGCATGTGCTTGACATTTCCAGAAATGAAGCTGCATAGTTGACAAGTTTGAAATTTTTTTGGTCTCCAACTAAATTAGGTATGCTGTTTAACAAGGAAACTGACTCCTTGTTCTGCTTCCTTACTCTGTCCGTAGTGTTTTTAATCCTTCTTACTCTTTGGGGAAAAAGAAACCATTTGTGCACTTTTATTTTCTGTTGCGTAACTAACTGCAGTGACTGAATAAGTTTCGTTTTACAATACTCTGGAGTTGCGTATTAAAAACTTAGATTAAGATCTTGTCATATATCTACGTGCGCGCATGCTGATTCCACTCAGGTTTCTGTCTCTGAGCTGAATGTTTTAGTTGCAGAGCAGTTACTAATACTTTCAAATTTTAGTCTTTGTAAAGACTAAAAAGATGTATTTTACAGCATCAGCTGTTGTGAAATAAAGTGCTTCTCTCGAAGGAGTGCAAAGGTAATGTTAAGGTCTTCTGGGATCCAAAGTGATTTACTTGTTAAATGCATTTCTTGTGGTGGTTAGTCAAAAACTGGTTTCCTATTTGTTAATCCAGTTGAGAGGAGAAACCGACAGTGGTGGTCATACATCCTTCAGGCAATTATGAGATATTTCTAAAACCACCCAATCTCACTTTTCTGAGTGATAAGATGATTCTTCTGATCAGTATTAACAGTGTACCAATGTTTTTTAGCTAGTATCATTCCCCAGAGACCCATTTCTTCAGCTTTTCTTCAGGTGCAGTTTGCATAAGACTTTGGTCTACAGGTAGAAAAAAAGAGGGAGAGACGTGGTAGATTTGTTTGCCAAACAAAGCCCAAGCAAAACTTTCCCACAAAGGCTACTTTGATTCATGGATAGCTTTGCCTTTGTCGGGGTGGACATGTAAACCTTAATTCTATACCCCTAAACCTACACTCTCAGTGAGGTCCAGCCGACAGCAGAGCGGATGGACACATGGGAGGATGGCACTGAGCTGGGGTTCCTCAGCACCCACAGTAAGTTGTTTTTGTAGAACTAGATGCAAGATTACAGAACCAGCTGTACTTGGGTGTCATTCAAACCTCATCTTGGATGCCGAAGAGAGAAATTAAAATACAGGTAGTTTGAAAATCAGAAACTTTCAGAAATTAGCAGATTTTGTGAAAGACATGCTCTTAGCACATGTTATATGAGGTGGCAGAGTCAGTGGAACCGCATGTTACTGCTTAAAGGCATATTGAAGAAATTTTTTATGCTGAGGGTGGTGAAACACTGGCACAGGTTGCCCAGAGAGGTGGTAAATGCCCCATCCCTGGAAACATTCAAGGTCAGGTTGGACAGGGCTCTGAGCAACCTGATCTAGTTGAAGATGTCCCTGTTCACTGCAGGGCGGTTGGACTAGATGACCTTTAAAGGTCCCTTCTAAACCTTATCATTCTATGATTCTATGTCCTGCTCCTCCCCATGAACACGGCTTGGACACTTGCTTCTGCCCCTTGATCTGTCTGAGCTGGGAGATTCATCTGACTCTCTGCTAGGCCGAATAGCCATGACTGGTTCAGACAGCAAGCTGATTGCCTTACTGTGCAGGCAGGCAAGTTTCAGTGCTGGGACAAGTGAGAAGAGTGACACCACACAGCTAGAAACAGGATTTAGGGAAGCGTGGGGCAGGGTGGGAGGCACCTTCTGCCGTAGTCCAGATGTAACGTCCACATGCCCAGCCTCAGAAGGCAGGTTTTGAAAGAGAAGGCTTCACACACAAACGAAATGGTGAGAAAGCCCTATTTTCATGTACAGCTACCAACCTCTCGGCCAGAAGCCCTCAAAGAGTTTCTCAAGCACTCCAGAACATATTTATGTGCCTATAAGTGGTCTTGAAGTCTTTGGGAGACTGGCTGGCTCTGAGCCTCAGTGGCTCGTTGCCTGCCTCTGCAGGCTCCCATGGCTGGCAACTCTCTATTCTCCTTGTCCCCTGTATAAGGGGAAGATCTTTGGAAGGTTTGTACGTTGGTCCTACTTTTCAGCGTGCTCCATTTAGCTGAACCAGTCTGTGCTACATCAGCTGTTTCTGCTTCCGTGAAGACAGCTTTACTCATTTGAGAGCCTATAATAATTCACAGGGTGTCACACAAATCAGAATTCATTGGGATATTATTTTTAAAGGCTGGCTAATTTTCTAATCAGTTACTTGTCCCTAAGCAAGCCAGGATTTAAATATTTTGTAGTTAAGTACTCTCAGTGTTTTCATTGAGTTTAAAAGTAAGATAAGCAGACGCTGATCTCCGGAGTTTCCTTTTAAAAATGGATGTAAATCAATGCATACGAAGATATCTAAAGAAATTATTTTAGGATGTGACATCCTTATTGACTAACAGGATTTAACATTTTGGGGCTAGGAATGACTGACATGAAACAAACTTCTGGAAAGACTTTTCTGCGAAAGTGACTTGACAGGATTGGGTTGTAGCATAAGAAAAAGAGACGTTGGGCTCTAAAGAGGCATTGCTTGAAAAGAGGCTTGCATTGAAAAATGGAACCAAAACCTAGTAAAAGTGGAGAGCTGATATGCATATATAAAGTGTAGATAAAACCATGAAGTTTCCTTAGTTTTACTGCAATCATCTTTTTGGTCTTGCATAAAATAATTGTACGGCTGCATGAACCAAAATGACTCTTAACTCTTACTCCATGTGCACATGCTGACAGTGATGTGAGACAGTACTGCTCCCCAGCTACTTGTGGCTTCCAGAGACGATTGTCCTTTCCCATCTGTGTCAGCAAAGAGGAATGTGGGCCCATGCCATGGTCTCCCTTGAATGCAGTCACTTCAGTTAACAGTTTAACATGCCAGACTGTGAACTGAACCCACTGAGATGTGGGTAGCGATCCCTCTGACTTACTGTGTTGCAAGGGCAGTAACTTTTGCTAAGAAAGCACAGTCAACAGCAGAGGGAAGTGATGTCTTGAACTGGAGCAACTTTATTTGCTACAGCTGCCTGATCAAAGCTGTAATAACAACAGCAAATCATGCCTGCTAGTAGGCAAAGAAATATCAAGATCATAATTTTGGAAGTGTGTGGGGAAAAATCTTTGAAAGTGATGGAAAGATTAACCACAAAATGAAAGAGGGTCTCACTTCTCAGTCTTTTATCAAAAATAAAAAGTTGCCACAGTAAAATGTGTGTATTTGCTATCACAAAGGAAATTCCCTTAATATCTGCATGAGTGGAATGCAAAATACACAGCTGAGACATGCTCTCTACAGATGTCAAGATGTACATTTCCAAGGAAGCTTTCATGGAAGAGAACAGGTTCAGCTTGAAGTACAGAGCAAATGAGCTATAAAACAGAATGGCCTGCAAATTACCATCAGAAGTGTCTTCAGTGGTACAATCAACCCAACTCATCTTGCAAAGAAAGCTTTGAGCTCCTTTGCAACACAGGAAAAACTGGCTAGCGCTAGCTAAAGTAATTATCAGTGGTAACATGTACTCTTTACTTCTCCCTAAGCATCACCTGAGGGAAACTTCTGGGAATTTGGACCCAGTTCTATCACAGGAGATACTGCAGGGGCTTATCAACCCAGGTGACTGATACTGCAGGTAACGGCAGGACATTCAAGGTGTGGTTAGATGATAAGGTAAAGACCACTGAATGGTGCCCTGCCTTCAGAAGAGGTTATTTCCCCATTTCCATCTCCAATTCTCGGCTTCCAGCTGTGTCTTTCTGCTGCTTTCCTTGTGATGTCTCGTGTTCATGTGACTGCATGATAAAGCAAGCTGACATACTAGCAGCAAATAAGAGTAAATATCCTGCTGTTGAATCAGTTAAATCTGTGGTCAGATACGCCAAAGCCAGCTCAAAAAAATACTTGGCTGGGAGTGCACAGCTCCTGGCAAGGCCATTGTTTCAACAGGGCATTAGATGGGCTCAGGATATTCTTTCAGTGAGATATTTCATGGGCTCAGCTGCATCACCTAACCATGCAAGGTAGCTGAGTCAATCCAACACCACACTGCTTCCAAAAAAGCTCTCACCATCAGAGCTTGCAGCCAGCAGTGAGGAGACGAGGAGAATGTGACACCTCTTTTGCAGTGGTATGCTCTGAAATCAGCCAAGCTTTCTGTAAGCTTCACCTTCAGTAGTACTGCTGCCTAAGCTAGCTGAAGCAGATCCCGCCTTTTCCCCTGTCTACCTGTCTGCCATCATTCCAGTGATGTCCTGGCCCAGCCACTGTGTAGCTACTCAAGATTACCTCAGGGAACTGATCAGGCTGAAAAGTAACCTGCGGAAAAAACGCACTATTTCTCAGGTGTGCCACACCACTTTATCCACTTTATGCCATAGATGCACAAATATCTGTGCCAGTGTAACAGAAGGGGCAGCAAGAGGATGGAAGAGGTGGATGGGAACAGATCTCAGTGAAGTAGCGTGCCTACCAAAGAAATGCATGTTGAAACTTCACTATCTCACCATTAAACACAACCGTTTTAGTGTGGCTCTGCAGCTGAGTAAGCCCCACAACTGATTGGTTTCTTTGAGCAGAGCAGGTATGGTAGGTAATGTGGCTGATTAGGGATCAGGAAGAGGGTAAGACAGGCCCAAGTCAATGATTCTCTGTAGCTTTACCTACATCCCATCCGGTAAGAAAGAGGAAATTAGATATTGTGGCATCTCCTGCATTGAATGAGTTAACGATCAGGATAGGCAATTATCTG
This sequence comes from Pygoscelis adeliae, assembly GCF_000699105.1. NCBI lineage: Eukaryota > Metazoa > Chordata > Aves > Sphenisciformes > Spheniscidae > Pygoscelis > Pygoscelis adeliae. The sequence goes on along the minus strand of NW_008825108.1, from coordinate 7,242,522 downwards.
CCAAAAGGGATGGTCTGTATTCTGCCAGACCTTCTTCAGTAGATATTGGGGAACACACGTGTTCTCATGAATCTTCTTGAAACTTTGTATTTTGGTGCTGAAAGCCAGAAGACCTGTGCTCTCAAATGTCTCGCTGCACTGCATTTCTTTCTGGATATGTTTGTGTGAGGCTTGTTTTACTTATGTGAGGAAACTGCAGCCTGTCTCCTGACAGCCAAGTCATGATGCAGAAATATCTTACAGACCCACAACGGTGGATTTGGGGTTTTTCCCTTGTGAGGAACACTACCATTGTGTATTTCTCTCAAAGTGTTCTACCATGCTGTGTCTCCTCTGGCCTTGGCTCACATCTGAACAACATGGTGTTAAGTAAGGGAGGTCAGAAGTCAAAGCCCAGTGCCTGCATATCTCTCCAGGTACGCAAAGAAAGGCAGAAGAAACTGCCAAGAAAAACACACAGAATCAAAGCTACCACAGCTAAAAAGATTATTTTTAAATGACAGGGGTGATCTAAACTAAGGTGCTAAGACGGACCCTGTGAAACCAGCTGAATGAGGGAATGCCAAGAAGTCCATGCACTTGCTTTCTCTGCAGGCAAGAGATAACTGAGATACTAATACTTCAATGAAACCAAACAAAGCACAGAACAACAGTTTGCATGGCTTCTTCATCTGCAGTCAGCGTTTAGTTTGTGTCCTGCTTTTCCAGTGGCATCAATGGGTTTGTGCAAGTTTTCTCCATTTATTTCCAAGAGCCTTTCTTTGCGTGCTGTAGATGGAAAAAACCCTTTTCTCCACCAGATGGCACAATCACCAATAAACCTTCACTAACAAACCTCCTTACAAAGCCAGCGTGCTCTGAGCCTGAAGGCTTGTAAAGGGAGATAATGTCTGTCACACCAGCTAATGGAGCCAGGGGAGGTGGCATAAAAACAAGCTCAGTGGCACAGGCATCCTTCAAAAATTCATATACCCTTTGGATTAATACTTCCTCTCTCTCTCTCCAAACCATGCCTTCCTGATAAAGACTGTGGATGTTATCCTGAGCTGTATTGCCCACCAGTACTTAGAAAGAGGTTTCAATTTGTAGGGCAGCTGGGGTGGGGGATTCCCCTTGCTTTTCCTGTTTCATATTTAATCAAAAAAACCCCAAATCTGGTAACAAAAACAAGCCACGTACAAGAACCACCTGTCTTGTTTAAGTTTCTCTAGTGCAGCTGGACCCATTAGAGTCCTCCTCAGGCTAAAAAACATGTCACATACTGGAAACCGTATCAGGTGGTTTTCAGGTGGAAGCTATGAAGAACTAAAACTCTACAATAAAAGAAGAAAGGCAGGGTATGAAATATATGGATATTAAAACACTTTAAAATAGGAGTAAACCCGCTTGCTATATGCTGCTTTATTGATCCAATTCTACAAACATTTTCACATGTAATTACCAAAAATTAGGACACATAAGAGTATTTGCAAAATAGTTTGCAAGCTCTTTGTATGAAACTATTTTTTATATGTCTAGAGAGTATATATATTAAATATACTGTGGAAATATTAACAAAATCTGAAAAGCAGCAGTGACATGGAGGGGAGAAGGAGACAAAGAATATGCAAATACTGGGAGAAAAACACTATATGGGGCAAAGGGGAGAAATTCAGAGGTGAATGTAAAAAAGATAGGACACATAGTGCTGGTCATCCCAACCAGTGTCTGGCACCTGAACTCCCAAAAGCCAAAATCCCACTTTCCTAGCGTTTCTCACTGCAGCTGTGAGAGTGGAAAACATGTATGAGAGCTTTCCCCTTGATACAGGGGGAAAACATGTATGAGAGCTTTCCCCTTGATTTCTGTGACTGTCATGTTCCAGGACCTTGGCACCCAGCTTGGCACAAGCAGATTAATCATCAAGGCTGTTGCAGCAGAACTGCCCACTGCATCTCTGTGTGTCACAGAACTCCTCCCAGCAACACCTGGCTATCTTCTTAGCCAGCTCAGTTCCCTAAAGTTGTCCGGGCCTTTGGAAGAGTCTGGGTGCCTACGCTTAACCCCTTGCACCTGGTCTTATAATCTTCCACAGAAGAAGGGTTTTCTCTACAGTAGATTGCCATTGAAGGACAAATAATTTTTGCAGAGATCTTTAGATCTCCGAGATCTTTAGGGTCATTTGCCTGTTCTGTTACAGCACAGAAATATTGCCTGCTTTGGTCTCCCTTCACAGTAGTAGTCCATTAACTCTGGGAGATGAGGTTTAGTCCCTACTTTCCCAGCCCTTTCTTACTAGACATTTGAATAGGAAAAAGGAGCTGTAGATGAACTGTGAGTAGCTGCAGAATGGGAAATTGATAAAATTGATGCACAGATGGAGCCTAAATGCTGAGGCTAAACAGCTGCTTTCCATGTTTTAGGTAGCCTTTGTGAGAGCAAGGGACAATCCTTGAGGATCAATGGAAGGAACAGGTCAAACAGGGCCATTAAGAACATCAGTGAATAAACAGCATTTATCACGTCCTTAACATTCATTAATATGATTAGGTCATATTGATAAGGTACTTTGACAATCCTGTCAGGTTATTGCCAAGGGAGAGCAAGATGACTAGTTATGTTCTTTGTGGAGATGCAAGTACAGAAGAGCTATACATGTGGACTGGAGGAAATAAATCACACAATCAACCATAAATAGAAATGAAGGATGCAAGTTCTGACATATTTCAGAAATTTAAAGCCTCCAGTTCCAACTACTGCTAGAAGAAGAAATCTGGGAAAAGATCACTCAAGATGAAAGTATGTGTGGCCCACTACAACTATATCATAATGAGGCTGTCTGGATGTTAGAGCAGTTAAAGAAGAACCTCTGTATATGTCATGTGTAAATCTCCTTCCCTTCGGATCTTTTTTAAATCGCAACACTAATATACCACTGCAAACATATAAATAATTAAAGAAACAACTTTACTGCATATTCGTTATGCTATGCAAACTTAAAGGATCACAAGACCACATGCTTCAAGGTGACTGCCTCTCCAGTATAGACTGTTTTCCGTGTAAAGCTCAATATGCTTGAGATGTAAAGCACTGTCTCGCAGACTACTTTGCCAGCTAGGTAAAAGGAAAACTTGATACAAGTTGGTAGCTGTCTGTGATTTATCGGTGAATTTATTTTCTACTCTGCCAGCCTGTCATTCCTGTACGTATATGCACTGGTTCTTGCTCTAGAAAACCTGCCTTTTTCTTCTGTGTCTTTCCCATAAGACAGTCTTTCAGTCAGACCAAATACAGCCACCATTTTGAAGTGGAAAGGGCAAGAGGGCTGAATAACACTGACTGGACATAAAGTTACACAGTGATTTGGGTTTGCTTGTTCACAAAGCAAGCAATGCAGTGCACACAAACTCACTATTAGGAGCCCATGGCTTCAGTCCTCTTCTTGGTTTGGGTCTCAAGTGGAGTTCGGGTTGATTTGCTGACTGTCATTCAGGATTTCTGTTTCGGTGGCATAAATGTGTTCCTTACTTAGATGCTGTTGTTCCATGTTTGTGTTTAAACACGTACTAATTCACAGGCAGGCAACTGGACACTACAAAAAAAAACCCCTTCTCTTCTTGCTTGGCAACAACTAGTTGCATGCTAGCAATTAGATGGTGAGGTGACATTTGATCAGGATCCACCTGAATCAAGAGAGGGCATATAAATAAGGAAAAAATGTAGACTGGGTAGCCAGGAAAGCAATGCGTCTCTTCAGAAGGGTGACTTAGCAAGGTACAGCAGTTTATTTCAGGAGGTATATAAATCCATGCCTGATTTGGGGGAGATTTGATCTCAAGGAAACTCTGAGGAAACTCCTCTCCTCGGCAAATCCACTTCCAAAATGGGGTTTGGAATATATGTCCAAGATGGATAACATAGCCCTGTTTGTGATGGCAAGGGACTCTTGGAGGGAAACTACTCAAATTAACCTTCAAGGTTTCAAGTCGAGGCTACCCCAGACACTAGTAATGCCTCTAGTAAATGCTCCAAACTACTTGTCTGGCTATTGGCATTATTGTTTAACTGTACGCGCTGCAAGCTGTATGTTAAAAGCTGTATTGGCAAAGCTATGCTCTCAAAAGTAGAGAACCATTCGATACCAGCAGAATGGTGACTGTAATTCACAAGCAAAACCAATTATATTAGCCAAAGGAGAGTGCTGAGGCTTTTCTCAGGAATGGATAGCTCTTTCTGCATCAAGTAAAATCATACACCGGTCAATAAGGTTACATCAACCAATATTAAATTGTGGAGCAGACCACAAGGATGTCTGCAATGGAGGATGGTATAGCAACTTTGTGGTCTAAAATAAAGGATATTATTCCTTGTATAGCAGACAGCTAGAAAGCAAGCATAGGAGCTGGGAGCATGCAGGGGAGATATGGACAAATGGGTTCGCAAGGCTGGGACAATTCTAGGAGGTACATGATCAGATGCATAGAATGGGTCTGAGTTAAGTAGCTGCTTGTGTAATATAACACCCTGCTGTGTTTTGTTGTTAGTAACAAACAGTTCAAGTAACAGCCAGACAGTTAAAATAAACTTTTTGTCTTCCCCTCCTCTAACCCAAACTGCAGCCTGACTTTAACAGTACTTTCAGGCCTGACCTCATCAGCAACTGTAGTTCTGTCCATGTGTGGCATCCCGGACAGGATTTGGATTGCACGCTACGTTTGCTCTCAGCCTCCCCTAGTTCTAGGTTGTCCCTGAATCCATTTCAGTGTTCTCTCAGGAGCTTCTGAAAGACATCTCAGTCTTCCAGGTGAGTCCTATTAGCCTGTGCACACCGCACACACCCTTCTGGGTCACTCCCTTGAACAGAAATGTGTTTTGTGCTGGACTGAATAGTACATTTGAATGACAAATGAACACTGAATTAATAGAACAGTTCTAAACTGACCTGGGGTCATCCTAGTTTGCTTAAACAAGGCAGATGACTATTGCTAAACTGAGGCTTTCTCTGATGTAATTACATGCAATCAAGTACTCCTACAGAAGGAGAGATCACTGGATTATTTGATTTTCACAGCTACAGATTAGCAAAGCGGGAAACGGTCACAGTCTAGCCACATACTTCACCCCTGCTTAACAAGAGTAGAAGAAAAACACGTTTCTTCACTCAGTGATGTTCCTAACCAAAACTACTGAGAGTAAGAAGAGCCTTTTCCTGACATTTTTCCCTTTTGGTTCTTCAGAATTGCTCCATGAGCTCCAAAAGCGAGGAGTAAACAGAAAACTAGAGGGGAAAAAAAACACCCAAACCTTTCATTCCATGTTAGATACTGAGCACTTCTAAGTTCAAGATAGCTGTTTTATATTTTTGCCAGTTGGCCTCCCTTCAGAAGGCATACACTATTGGTTTAATTTTGCTTGTGGATGACTGAGCTGCTACCAAATAGGAATCAGATTTGGGCAGACAGACTACCAATGTCTCCCAGATGTATGAAGGAATGTGAACAACAACTAAACAAAAGCAGAAGAACTTCTGTCTTCTGATGTGGGATTGTTCCAGCTTCGGGTGGTTTTGAAGAAGCTTGTACTTAACGCTTGCAAGAGCAGGGCACACCTGAACTGAGTCCCTGCGGGAGGGAGGTAAGAGCTTGTGAACGGCTGCTAGAAAAACATTTTATTTGAGGCCATCTTTGCCAGTCCACCTGAAGTCATTTTATATTTTTCAAAATAAACAAGGTTGAATCTGAAGTTACAGAAATGTAGGAAACCGCCCATCTCATATCCAAACCACCCATAAAATACTGCAGATATTTAAGCCCAGGGTGCAGATGTAGGTGAAGCTGCAGAACGCCTGCTGTGCCACCCAGCCCACAGAGCAGCTGGGATTGTTGGAAAGGGCAGTGCAGCCCTGGGCAGCTCAAAAACACAGCTCCTGCACACCAGAAAAACACAAGTTTAACAGCAAAGTACAGCTTAGTGTTCCCTGTTAAGTAGCTGCGACAGCATCCCATGTGGTGTTTGGGTTCCCACCGCTGCTACGAGCCTTGCTCTTGATTCCTGCCTGTCATTACTGTCTGTTCAAAATTGCCCCCAGGAAGGCTGCGTCCCCTTTTCATTTAGTAGAATATGGGTGTCATTTACAGTAAGACGTTTCCGGTGGTGGTACTGTAGGTACTGATAGACCTCTCCACTGGGATAGGTCTTAGCTTATGAGGTGTAAGTTCTCTGAACCGAATATGCTATTACTGGCATGAGGATTTCTTACCAACGTGCTTTTTCTTACACAACAAAACAGGAATGTCAAGAAAACAACAAAAATTCTTCCTCTTGTATTTGTACAGAAGTGTACTGACAGACTGTCTGGCATGTGGGGTCACGGCTGCAGCAGACAGGCCTGGCAGAAAGCCCCGTTAAGCCACACATGCCCCAGCTGCATTTCAGCATCTTTTTTCCATCCTTTTATCTTGCCATGCCTGACAACCTGCAGCACATGACTGATCACAGCTTTGTGTCACACTAATAGAGATGCAGTCTAAGGCTTCGGAAAGGATATATCAGCACAATGTAAGGCCCCAGAGGCTTTTTTTGAAATTTTTTTTTTTTTTTTTGTCCGGGAGCAGTTGATAGACAGCACGTGAGGTTAACTCATCTGATAGCCAAGAAGCAGCAAACGGGTCAGAGATGAGACCTGACAAACCCTGGCCACCCATGCCTCCGATCAGCATCTGGGAACTTCGGACCATTTCATGTAAGTGCTGGATGCTGACTAGGCAGCAGCCAGCAAAGGGTAAGCAGGATATGTTGGGGGGGGGGGGGGGGGGGGGAAAGAATTACGGTGAGGAACAAAAATCTGAAATGGAAGTCTTTAACGGTCCATCCGTTCACTTGAGTTGGGCACCCCGCAGCACAGCGACCCATCTTTCCTCTGGCACACACACCTATAGGTAGACTAGACCCATCTCATGAAGAATTCAGCTTGCAAGCATTAAACAATGAAATGTCTACAGTTAGAATCTGAATTTATATTAAAAACATCATACCATGTTAGTTAACCACAACGTTAAGTGGGTATCTCCAGTTAAGGCACTTGGGCTACATCTGCTCCAGATATTTTCTGAGCATGATAAATAAAATACACAGGTGGGGTCTTACTGTAGTGATGTCTCCTTTTCTTTTTAGGACCTTGAATTAGTGGTCAGCTCTCATAACTATACAAGCTTATTACCCTTCAAGTAAAACTTTTTAATTATATTTGTCCAGAATTATCAAGCATAAGAAAATGATTATGCATGTTGAAGACATAGCATGTGCTGTATTAGTGACAAACAGGACAGAAGTGGTGCAGCACTGCGTGTCAGAAAATATCCCCCTATCTCCCTAAGCAAGCACAGACAGCGTGTTTTACCTACTCGCAGCCTCCCCTTACTTGAGATTAGTCTGTCTGAGAAAAGAGGTAAGATTGTCCTTGAAGACTGATAAAAATTCTAGACAGAACCTGTTGGGTCTTTTTTTTATCCTTAGCAGTTGATGAATCGCTAAGGGAAGTTATTATTTAAAGAATCCCAATTTAATCTCAAAGTCATTGGTCACAAGACACTTATTGGTTGAGAAATAGAAAAAGAAAGTCATAGTTCCAGTTTGGTAAGTCTTGGACTGTAGAAAATCTATTGCTAATTTAAAAAGCACCTTAATTCCCACACAGCCTTAGCAAAATGATACTGTGCTTAAGACAAGGCTCAATAATGTGATATATTTTTGGGAGAACTACATAAACACTCTATTTTTGTTCTGCTTCAGTTCAGTAAAATGCATTCTGTATAGGAATTAAATAGTTTTCATGCCACATCAGGACAAGATAGAGCATCAGTAACACTGCTGTTCAGTATTACATCAACTGAATGTAGCCATTCGGTTCTATCCTCTTGCATTTTTGTGTAGACATAATTTTCTCCTAATGGTGAAGCTTGCTAGCTAAGGATCTCAGTAATTGGGGTGCTGGGTGGAAATGAGCAGATATCTGACTTTGCCGGTGGCCGGGCATTCCACTTAAACTGGATTTCTGTCTGCCTTGAAACTCCGGTGCTAACAGGAGGTGAGCATGCTTTGCAAAATTCTGGCAGCTGTCTCTCACTAGACCTTGAGCTTTATGCTCTAGAGGAATAACAAGCTCGTCTTGAAAATCCGTCACCACACAAATATCTAGGTTTAAACCATTGCTGGAATTTTTACAAGGTGCCACGGTTGCTGAGAATCTATATTTGGCCAGCGGACATGTCCAGGCAGTTATCCACTGCTTGTTTGGACAAGTTAGTTGTCATGGAAAATTAGCATTATGCTTACTCTGCTCTAGCATATCTTTAAACACTATCTGCAGCACTCATGTTCTTTAAGAAATCTTTTCACTATTCAAATCTAATTTTAAAATGTCACCATGGACAACGAAAAAAACTGAGAGATTAGAAAAGGGAGTCAGACTGAAAACTAACCAGTTCTAGTTGAAGTGTAGCAATTAATAAGTACCTATCAAAATAACATACTTCCAAATACCCTACACTTCAAAGATATTCAAGATTATAGAATGGGAGATGACAGGAATATAGGACAATATGACGGCATCCAGTTCTCTTTGGATGTAAAGTTTTCTCCTAGTTTCCTCCCCCAAGTATCAGTGAAAAAACAACTTAAAAGGCACAAATGAGCATTGCAAATCAAGCTAGTATCCAAAGGTGTCGTTCCCTATTAGCCAGGCAAGCAACACTTATTATTGTGTCCCTGAATTTATGTGGACTGTAAGCAAGAGTCTCTGCCTTTATTAACCTCCAAACAAATTGACATAATGAAGTTTTCTATCGCTAACATATGCTGCAGCTGGATTTACGGAAGTACGAGGTTGCCAATCAGAAGTCTTAAGGCTGTTTATCCCCAAACAAGGGCTGATATTTCAGAACCAATGCTCACCAAGCAGGGGGCCAGAGGGCTGCCACCGACAGGGGCTGCACGGCCTCGCCCCATGTCCACAGGGTTGCGCCTCAGAACTGCCGGATGCGTCTGAGAGGAAGTCAGAGAGATGTTCAACATCAACAGAAGATTTTTTAAAATTTCTAGTCAAGTGAGGATCTGCAGGGAACATTCATATTCTTTTAGGCTCGCTGTCAGCAGCAAGCCCTGCTCTTCCAGCTCTGTCTCCTCAGTGCTTCACGTCCACAAGCCGCATGTTTTGTTTAACACAGCCAGACGGTTTTCGTGGAGTGGCCGCAAACACAGTCGGGACGGGATAAAAGGGATAGACAAGAAGAGCAGGGACGCAGACGAGAAAAGAAAAAGCCGCCGGCAGAGCACAGCCCGAGCCTCCTGCTTCCCGCAGCCCCCCGGCGCGGGTCTCGCAGCGCCTGCTGCTGCCAGGCCTTCGCCCAGTTTGTCCCTCATCCCGGGCACCGCTTTTCTGTTCCGGCCGCCGCCGCGGGCCCGGGCTCTGG
>NW_008825108.1:7203418-7232266 GCF_000699105.1 Pygoscelis adeliae | reverse complement strand
TGCCCCGGGGTGTCCCTGCGCGGGCGGGAGCCCGGGTTCTGCAGCTGCGTTCCACGTTTTGAGGTTGCTCTCCCTTTAATTGCAGGCAAATGTGCAATACCAAGATGTCGTCCCTTACGGATGCCTCTTCTGTCACCACTTCGGAGCAAGAGCTGCTGGTCAGTAGCTCTCTTGGATGCGCGAGTTTTTCATGCTTTTTGCAGTTTTTATCTGCTAATTCAGAAGGGCCACTTTGCTCAGCGAGCGATGGTTAGAGAAAAGCCGGGAAATCCGGTGAGGGTGGTCCCTCTTTGATCCTGTAATTGTGAAGCAAATCTTTCTCATTCGTGGTTGAGAGTTGAGGGCGATGGTTTAGGTCTAGACTGTTTCCTGGAGACCTTTGATGGTCAAGTTGCTTTCTTTTAATAAAAAGGATCTTATGGTCCGATTTGATCATGGTAAGTATTTTGTGGTGGAAATTGTTAACAGTTTGTAACTGAAGAGTTGCGGAAGATCTCCGTTGTGCAAAACACTGTTTGTGAAATAATCTTGTCATTACAACTGAAGGTTTTTGAATTTGGCATTTTCATTTTCGCCTCTATTGGAATCCATAAGCAAGTTGTAATAAGAGTTTTCGTTTCTGTTTATGGCTTTGCATATCCAGGCTTCCCATGGTACAGTGACAGTCCTGCTGTCCTGGCTTTCTATGTAAGTTTTCCTGAGGATGGAAGCCTATGTGTTATACCTGAGATGTGGGTTAAAAACGGCATATGTACAATGACGGTTAAACTGGATTACTTTTTGTGGAAGGGTAAATCTTAAAAGTCTGGACTGATAGCAGAACTTCAAAAAAGCGAAGTAACCGAACAGCAGACTGTTCGAAGTTGATTTTTTTTTCGTTTGTTTCTTCTTTTTTTTTTTTTAAGTCGTCATAATGTGATGCTACCATCTGCAGTCAGATCTGCGTGGCAGAAGAACTTCATACTTGAAGGAGTCGGGGAGAGAGGGCTGGGGAGTAAAAGGATCTGAACCCATGGGTCTAGTGGATTCAGAGATCTGAAAGTGTGCTTTGCCTTCCTATGCTCAGCTGTCATTAGTAGTTTAATAAGTTACTGTTTGCTTCCTTTGTGAAACTGTAATATATGCCGCATGCTCTAAATAATTCAGCACTTAGGAAGGGGTGAACAGACATCTAACGTTGTCCACAAGCTTGTTTATTGTTTTCATTATGTGTGATTCTTGCAACTAATCTCTTGCTAATGCACTGAAATTTAACGTTGGTTTTAGCAGATATTTGAAGTGGTATGTAGGGAATTTCCCGTCCCTTCCCTTAAGCATTTATTCCTTGTCTCATGATATTTTATTCACACTTTCCTATAAAATGTTTCTTTTCTATAATATCTTTTCTTATTTGAGGGTATATATTAGGATAGCTAAATATTAGCCTGTTCTTAGAATAATTATGCTGTTGTTAAAGTGGCAGTACTAGAATATACTGCACTGGGAACCGTCAGTGGCTCTGCAGGCATTTTCTTGGCAGTTGTGGCAGCCTCTGCAGCTTGTTCTCGTCTCCTGCACTGGTACTGGCAGAGCTGTTTGTGGAACAGTGCAGTGAATGCGATCAGGACACTGGGCTGGCCAGAAGGGGAAAAAAAAAAAGAGGGGGGGGAAGTGATTTATTTATTTATTTATCTATCTTTTCCCTCCTCTGCCTCAAAAATTGTCATAGACTGGCTTGCGCAGATGCAACTCTGCTGGCACAGTGGGTGGGCGGGAGGCCATTGCAGAGATAGGAGTGATTGAAATATGATGGAAAGGACAGGGTGTGCTTCTGCCAGCTAAGAAAAGTCTTCAGAGGTAAAGCAGCCCAGCTGGCAAATGCAAAACCGCAGCCCCAGAAACTGTCACAGGAAGAGACTAGGAAAGAGGCCGACCAGTAGTGTTTTGCTTTGTGACTTGCACTCTAGACTTGACAGTTAGTCACAAAGGTCCGTTTGCCTCCCTCCCTCCCTCCCCTTTGGGAGCCACTGTAATGACTGAAGGAGTGAAGCTGAATTCCCCAGGACCCTGCCCCGTACTTGGAACGACCAAATGAATCCTGTAGCTCAAGTCGAGGAATCTGTATGTACCAATGAAAGACTGGGGTTTGAGCTAAGGTGTACAATGTACGAGAAGTTCAGTATGATTTGGTTTGTGTTATTTTCTTTTAAGTTTAGCTTTGCAAAGTAGAGAACTTGGATGTGGATAGGTTTTAATGTAGTTGTGTGTTTTGTGTATTAGGTTAATACGGAAGGAGGAAGCCAACCTGTGTAAATAGTGTTTTGTTTGGTGAATAATTGGTGCATACCGTTTTTCTTCTTCCCCACACAGGTTAAACCAAAGCCACTATTGCTGAAGTTGTTGAAGTTAGCTGGTGCAGAAAAGGACACTTTTACTATGAAGGAGGTGAGAACTTCTAATCACTAAAGGTAGATTACAGTGAATACAGATAGATTGTTCTTTTGTTTCGGGTGAATGAGGAGCAGTGTAGTTCACAGCTTATCTAGAAGATATTGGGACAAGGTATTGTTTTTATTCTCCTGCTGACTTGTTAGGTGGAGTTTAGCAAGTTTCTCAAAATCTGAACAAAAGTATCTGGTGGTCAGTAGAATAGCAGAGTACTTGGGGAATGATAGATCAAAATCTGCAGCTCAGAGGGAGTTTTAGGCAATCAAAGTCAGAAGAGCAAATCTCAATGAATTTAATGTGTTTTCTCTTACACTTAAACTTAACAACAGAACCTGGGTATTTAATGTCTGTGTATGTCATTTATTTTACAGGTAATATTCTATCTTGGACAATATATTATGTCTAAACAATTATATGATGAAAAACAGCAACATATTGTACACTGTGCAAATGATCTCCTGGGGGATTTATTTGGAGTAACAAGCTTTTCAGTAAAAGAACACAGGTAAAATCGGATTTTTTTCTGAGAGTCTGGTTGTGAAATAACGGAGAACATAATGCGTATGGCCTTTTTTAACTCTTTGCATCTTCAAAGATGGTAAGCTCTCTTTTATAATTACATGTAGCTAACTTGCAACATCTCTTTTCTTTATCCCCATTTAAGGAGACTATATTCAATGATTTCCAGAAATCTGATAGCAATCAATCAACAAGGTAAGCTAGTTTGGGAGGACCTTCTGTTTTGGGAAATAGTAGCAGGGAAAATATAACTTTAATGCATCTTGCATGTAGCAATCAGATAACATCGATCTCTCCATAATTAGCTATTTGGCTTTGCACACTACTGTCCAGAGCCATCACAAATAGTGAATCAAAGCAAACGCTGTTTCTTCTGGGTGAGAAAAAAGAATAAAAATCTGAACAGCATTTGGGTAGTTTTGTCTGACTAGAACCAGAACAAGCACAATCAGAGCTGAACACAAAGAGGACTAAATTGAAAAATTAGTTGTTTGTTTGTATTTCTTACAGATAAAGCCCTCAACAACGTAAAAAGTTTAATATCAAAAATTAGCTTCTTGAACTTGTGCCAGCAGTGAAGTCAGGGCAAATGCTTTTTATTCTTTCTGTTAGTGTTCTGTTTTAATTTTCAAAACTGAATGTGGAGTACATTTAGAACTGGTCGCCCTCAGCTATACTGAGTCATCTTTTAAAAGGTCTGTATACTTAAAAAAAAGTAGCTTTGTGGTAACTTTGTGGCTAGCCACTCCATAAATGGAGAATCGTTACATACAGTCATCTTTCCTGCAGTATAAAAATGCTCAATATAGCTGTAATTTTTGGCTAATGCAAGGAGTGAACCAGAAGTTAAACAATGGAAGCCATTTTGTAAATTGGCTTCTAAATCCATATTAGGACACCCTTTGTTTCTGATTCTTCCTGAAGGCAAGTGTTCAGCTGCTGAGGATGGGAAACATGCTCTCTTTATTAACCCTTATTGTTACGCTTGCAAACTTAAATTATCTCTCAAATTCTTTCTGGAAAGATAATTTATTAATTCAGGATCAGTCTGGTAGTAAGCATATCTAACTAACAACAGTTAATTTTTCTTCTATTTAATGAACTTAATTTTTCTTCTATTTAATATCTTTTTAATTCAGTGCTTCCGTAAGATGATAGCTAGTAAAATATACTTTGGAGAGGAAGAAGTGTAAAATATTTTCTGCCTGTATTCTTTCATATCTGCAGAATCCCAGCTAATGCACAGCCTTCATTTGAAGGCATTTATAATATTCTGAGCTGCTTTGCAGTCGAGATTTCTTCTTCCTCCCCGCTTTCCCACTTCAGTAACGTTACAGGGAAAGTGCTGCACACATCTGAAAAGCAAAGGAACGGGTTTTTTCCGTTGTTGCAAAACGTCTGGATTGTAAGTTCTGTTTAGAATTTACTTTGTAAATGCAGTGTGCAGTTAACTTCTCTCTTGCTTTTACTCTAATGTTTTTGAGCCTGAAATTGAATTTTTCTGCTGTGCTGTATTATGGTGGTGTGGTTTGGTTTGGTTTCAGACTCTATGCTTGCTGACACACCTGAGGATGATGCCAGATTTCAGCTTGAAGAAGAACATGTTCTAAAGGTGATTTCTTTTTTTTTTTTCTTTAAATACATGTTCTGAGATGTAAGTAAATTCTATTTAGTTTTGCGTGATGATGTCAAGGTTTAGATGCAGTTAGTTGATTCTAGCCTTTTACCTCATATTTGTGCTCAGGCTTACTCAGTATTTCTGTTAACCAGGAATCTATGCAAGAGTTAGAAGAGAAGCAGACTTCATCAAATGTGACTTCCCGACCAACTACATCTTCTAGGAGGAGAACGCACAGTGAATCTGGTATGTGCAGATTTATGATGCAGAGCTTTCAGTAGCATGGCCACTTAGGGAAAAAAAGTACGTTCTGTTGCCTTACTGAGTTTGAAACGTGCTGCGAAATACTATGCATGTTTCTCCGCTTATCTAAAACAAAATGTTCAGTCTGGAAGAAATACGCAATTCCTTGCATTGCCCCAGTATCATGTTACAGTTCAGATCTCTAGAACTGTTAGCAAGATGATGGAATGACTTGTTCCACAGATCTGTTAAACTTGTTCACATCAGCAGGACTTAATCAGTTGTGTTGTCTTCATGATGAGAACACTTTTGTTTGTAATAGGCTGATGTAGTCAAATTCATTTCAGTTCCCTCTGTAGACAGCCACAAAATTTTACATTTTGTTTGCTCTCCAAAAGCAATTTTCATTGGATTTCAGTTGGTGGCAAAGACATCAAAGGTCTGGTAGTAACATGGGATGATTTTGGATATATTTAGGTACCTGACCATTCCTTAAGCACTTTTTTTTAAAGTTTGGTGACTTAAGCATCGTATTTGTCTCCTCTTTCTCTTTACTGTGGTTATTCAGTAATCACTGGCAAATACATTTTCAAAATGTGGAATGTTTCCTCCAGTAATCAGCAAATAACAAGCTGGTCAGCATAAACCTGAGTAACTTTAAATTTCTCAATGGAAGTGTTCTCTACAGTTCTACTTAAATACTATTCTGTGGAATTTCTTACATTGGTTTGTTCCATCACTTACTTCTGTTACCTCATGACTTGATGGTTGTAATTACCTGGGCAGTGATAACCTTCTGTCGCTGCACAGAACTTTCTTTTCTTCAGTTGCTCGGGAACATTTTTCAGTTCCTCGGCTTCTGCCTAGTGTCTTTTTTGTGTTCATCATAGGCCACTGTTATGTTAGTCAGTCCAGAAACTGTGCTGCGTTGCTGAGCGGTTTGCACTAAATTAAAAGAACATTTTAATGTTGTAACAAAAACTGGTGAAAGGATGGAAAGTCTCGGTTAAACATCACAACCTGTAATATTTAGGCATGACCCAGAGCACATAAGGTCCTGTGTTGTGCTTACTTATTGTAGGTTTGATTATTAACTCTTGTCTTTGCATCCATTTATTAGTTTGTTACAACCTTAAAAGTTCTTTTAATATAGTGTTTTTATATACACTTTTTTTCTAATTTATAGGAAATCTTCCTTTTAAACCACTATTCTTGTTAAATTGGGATGGTAGCGGCTCCTTTGGAGCCGCTTATATAGTGTATAGAAACCTTGTGGTGATACAGTATCAGTACAGCATGGAGCCATGACAACTAAATGAGGACAACGATGGACAGGAGCAACCCTTGGGCCTGGGGGCACCAAATTTGGTGGGGCTCTCAGGGCGAAAAAAGAAAAGAGAGGGGCTGAGCCAAGAAGCACCAAGGGAAAGTAAGAGAAGTCTCAAAGTATGTACAAGTGTTTTGTTCTCTTTTCTTTTACAATGAAAGATTCAAGACTTGAAGACTCGTGGATTGTCAGGGTGTGTTTTGCAAGGCAAGGGAGAAGCTGGGCAATAGAGGGTGGGTGCAAAAGGCACCTGTAGGGAGGCAGCAGGCTCTTGCTGAGGTCTGTTGAACCAAGTTGTCAGGCCTCTTGGGGAGTTTTCACTCCGCTGCACTTACATACTGACTTTGCAATGCCTTTTTAAATAAAATTGTTTCTTACCAAACACTCTAAAAGTCAGTGGAGCTGAATTTTGACTTACCTACCCCTCAAATGCTGTCCCCCTACTCCTTATGCTGCTGTAGGTCATTGTTTCAAAACGTGATATATCTAAAAAGCATTGTCTTTTTGCCTTCAAACCAAGCATATTTAATAAGCACAGCTTAAAGCAATGCTTTCAGAGTTCAATTTTTACATAGTAGCCTTGAAGATTTTCTTGCTAGTGTGTGGTGAAAGTCATAATGGTTTGTTATAAAAAACCTGTTGAGTAAATACAATTATATATAGCGCAAATGTTAACTGATACATTTGTTGAGGTATCTGAAACTTGAACCTGAACTTATCTTGCCTAGCATGAGGTCCTTTGTATGCATGTGACATGGGAGCTAGTTGCTGTGTCTCCCTGCAAATTCTGGGATGGGCTCAGAAGCCCTCTGAAAGTGCCTTTCTGTCTACTGACTGTAGAGGGAGCTAGGACAATTAAGATCCTAACTGTATTCCTTAAAATTAGAAGGGGTTTAATGTGTCGTGTGTGAAGTGGAGTAAGAATGCTTCCAAATTCGCAACTATTTTATTTCCTGCATGTGGAGACTGCCATTTACAAGCTGTACTGATGGGACAAGTGGGGAAAGCCAAACCCTGAAATACTGGTGTCAGGAATGTTTCACACTTCTCATGTTTCTCAATGTTACTGTGTCTTTTTTTTAAATAAGTTTTTGGTGCCTTTACTTTTTTCCCCATAAAATAATACTGAATGACTTTATTTTTCTTAAATTCCTATATAAGTAAATTATATTTTAAGCTTCTGTTAAGAATGTTCAAAACTGCACATTGCATGGATGTTTTTGGAGTAATTAAAATTCTTGAATGTGCCCAGAAGAAAACGCTTCAGATGATCTGCACAGTGACAGAAGAAAACGACACAAGTCGGACAGCATTTCGTTGACATTTGATGAAAGCCTCTCATGGTGTGTAGTCAGTGGTCTGTGCCGTGAAAGAAGCAATAGCAGTGATTCAACAGATTCTCTCTCCATTCCTGTAAGTCAAAATACATATTTTTGTGGTACAAATTTTGCAGATACCACAAGTACAAATATGCATCTTAAAACGCCATGTTCTTAATTAAAAGCAGCAGTGCCTTCAGTGGTGTCTGAGGAGAGAAAGGAGGCTGAAAGAAAAGCTGGTGTGTGGGTGGAGTGGGGTCTTTCATAGATCTGCTGACAAAGCCGAAGTGAAATCGTTAAAAATACTAACTCTGAATATTCTTTAAAAAAAAAGACTCTTGCTGCTTGGCGCAGTGTTGAAAAAATGTGAGATATATTTTGTGTTTTAAAATAAGTGTTTCTTAGAATGCTAAGAGAAGAAAAGCAGTCACAGGTGTTCCATAATTCAGAATAGTTGGTGCTTCTGGGCATCTGGTACTTCCGGTACAGCTTTGGTAACTGTACATAGTAGTGCCCTGATGATGTGCTGTATTAATTTTTCCAAGCCTTTACTGTTTTTTTTTTTGTTGTTGTTTTCAGGAAACACTTGAGGCAAATTATCTGTGGTTAGGTTAAGTCATGAAGAGCTAAACTAACAGTATTCCTAGTCACATACTGTATTCTGAATTGACAGAACTAATACTGTATCTTCACTCTTGCTATTTTATAATTGTTTAGCCACTGTCTCAAATGAAGGTTAACAGAGTTGATGAGAGTAGAGAATTTAATGACATGCCGCCAAAAGACAGCATCTTCTTGCATCTGTTCTTTCACTTCTTAGAAGAGCCTTTATGAAATAGTAGTAGCAGTCTTCAAGCCGGCTGTAGGTTGACTGCAGCCTCTATTACAGAGCTGACCAAAGGCTTTCACATCTGGCTTTATTTTGACCTACCTATGATTCGTTTGTCTCATAGAAGATGTTCTATCTAACAGCAGGTGGTGTCATTTCTTCCATAGCTAATTAAACTGAGTAGTTCGGTTTTATCTTACGAGCTATCTTAACAGTAATGGTTATGGATATGGACTAGTGAGGCTGAATGTGTACTTTCTTTCTCTTTTTTTTCAGGATCTTGATGCCAGTTCATTAAGCGAAAACTCTGATTGGTTTGACCACAGTTCCGTTTCAGACCAGTTCAGTGTAGAGTTTGAAGTCGAGTCTATTTATTCAGAAGATTATAGCCATAATGAAGAAGGACAGGAGCTCACAGATGAAGATGATGAGGTACATATTTGTTTTGTTTGGGATTTTTTTGACTTGGAGGGGTGAGAGGGGGAAGGAAACTTACAGGAATACTTCATGTTGAGATTCCAACAAGAAGAAGTAACTCTTCAGGTTTATTTCAGGACCGTGTGTGCTATGTCACAAACTGCACCCAGTCGTTCATTAAATCAAATTACATGCCTGTGCAGTTGGGTCGCCATTATACACCCACCAGGCAGTAACCAGGATGGTGCTAAGGCTTTCCATAGGCTCTGAAACAGTCTCTTGACAGTCTGGAAGAGTCTGTTTGACTTCAGTCACTAGCTGTTGGAGTCGATGGCAGCATGTGTACTTGAGTCTATTCCTGCATGTTTAATTATAGAAGTATGTGTTGAGCTTTGACAACACTTTCAATAATGAAAACTTTCCTAGTAACTCTCAAAGGGATATTTCTGAATCATTTGCCTCCATGAATATAAATTTCATAGAGATGCTGAAACAATTTTAGACATTTTCATTAGGAGGCAAGAAGACAGTAAAATTGTCATTACCATCATTTCAAGAGATCTAGATATCTGGAATGTCAGGACTGAAGTGGGAAATTATTTTTTTTTCTGGGTTAGTTTTCTGTTACTTCAAAGAGGTGAATCAGCTCATGGCAGGATTAGTTAAGTACCAGAGGCAGAATTTGCCAGAGACATACATGATTGTGGTACTTGAAGGGCTGAATGGAACTGACTGTACTGATGTACACCGGCTTACAGTGCTGTGGAGCTGCACCCTGAGACAAGACAGTGATTTGGAGGAAGAAAGGCTTGAGGTGTGTCTGTGCCCCCAGCAGCAGTGTTGAGAATTGCAGAATGATTGGGGTTGGAAGGGGCCTCTGGAGGTCATCTTATCCAACCCCCCTGGCTCGAGCAGAGCTGATTGCCCAGGGCCATGTCCAGGCAACTTCTGAATATCTCCAAGGATGGAGGCTCCACAGCTGCTCAGAACTGAGCACTGTGCCAGTGCTTGGTCACCCTCACAAGTAAAAAAAGTGTCTCCTGATGTTCAGACAGAACCTCCTGTGTTTTAATTTGTGCCAGTTGCTTCTGGTCCTGTCACTGGGCACCACTGAAAAGAGCCTGGCTCCGTCTGCTTTACACCCTCCCTTCAGGTATTTATATACATTGATAAGATCCCCCCTGAGCCTTCTCTTCCGCAGGCTGAACGGTCCCAGCTCTCTCAGCCTTTCCTCATGTGAGAGCTCCTCCAATCCCTTAATCATCTTAATGGCCCTTTGCTGGACTCTCTCCAGTAGCTCCATATCTCTTGTACTGGGGAGCGCAGGACTGGACACAGTGCTCCAGGTGTGGCCTCACCAGTGCTGAGCAGAGGGGAAGGATCACCTCTATTCTAGAAAGTGGTACCTTCTACCTGTCTAGTCTACATTTTTCTTCAAACTGTGTGTTACAAGTGTGAACAGAATTCTTTTCCCCTAAACCAGTCATCAGATTTTGTGGAGTTATTTGCTAACATAAATTAACTTATGTGCACTATTTATTACATTTCATTAAAAGTCTATCAGAAAATCTATCAGATTAAAAATCTACCAGATTTTTACTTGGATGCCAAAAAACAGTTACATCAGTACTTTTTTTTATTATTTATTTAAACCAGGTATATCAGCTGACTATTTACCAGGATGAAGATAGTGATGCTGATTCATTTGATGAAGATCCAGAGATTTCTCTAGCTGTGAGTAAAAACTTGACTGGCAAAGCATCATAAGTTGGGTGAATTGACAGAGTAGATCAAGGAGTATAGGTGAATTCTATTGTTACCAGTTACTTTTTTTTTTTTAGATTAAATCGACTTTTTTTTGTATGCTTGAAGATTCCAAGGCAATATTTTAACTACTGAACATGTGACTATTAAGGAACCTTGCTATTTAAAAAAAAAGAAAAAATCAGTAAACTTCCTAATCCATTAAAAAAAAATACTAACTTACGGTTTCACTGACTTAATGGAAGGAAATTATTTGGAGCCTAAATATCTGACTTTTTGCACAAAATGGAAAAAAAAAACAAAACCCAAACCAAAAAACTTAGATTTTTTTTAAATATACATGACTTCCTATAAATCGTAATACCTGGTTTTATTGTCCAACCTGAATGAAGGAATCTGTAGCATACGGATGTGAAGGCAAACCTGTTTTCAGAACAGTAGTGTAAAATTAATACATTTGGAGGCTCTTTCTAAATTCTGTGAGACCATTCTTGAAGTGTGGGAAGAAATTTGGGGGTTTGAGGCAAAGTATGTAGACATAGATGAAAAAAGCACACACTAGAACTAAAAAGCAGTGCATCTTTTTATTTATACTTGCTTTTCACAGTCGAAGCTTGAACAAAGCTGTTGTCCAAAGCTGTCTGAAATGTTCCAGTCCCTTGATGGTCTGTAGGACTGAGGGACTTTACTGTGTGTAAAACATAGGGCTAGCCACCATCTAAAAACATAGCACTGCTTATGTATGGAAAAACATGTCTGAATGTTACTTTTAGGAATTAAAATTGGTCTCTGAAGCTTTTGATGTCACTGATGTTATTTAGGACTCAAACCAAAAAGTGCTTCGAACCTTCTAAATAAGTTTTGGTTTGTTTTCTGTTCTCATTCCCCCTACGGCATAGATTATTTCGAAGAAGGGTCTTTCTCCTTAGAAATGAAGCATGTTTTTAATGAGATAGTGGCATATTTTCAGTGTAGCATATTGAGTAACCTCAGACAGTGATGCAGCCTTCCCCCCCCCGCCCCCCCAAATGGCCGATGTTTTCTGTTTTCTAATACTACTGTGTCAGAGTGCCCTCACCCGGCCGTTTTGCACACCAACAGCTTAGCATCCCACAGGTTAAATGTCCCTTTAATCTTGAATAGTTTCCATTTCGGAAGTCCATTGTTGAAAATACCGGGAATGATGACCATTTTATCAGAACGAAGTTTTTCATGAGGTTCTCTGAAGACTTTTGTGGTCTGGTTTCTTCAATTCTGCCAAAGAAATAAATAAGTCTTTATTGTTCTACCTCTATTTTTATTTCACAAATCTACTGCAAGAAGAGGGAAAGTCAGAGTCTTTTAAAAATCAGACTATTTTAATTCAGAATCATAAAATGGGACCAAACACTGAATGGAATTTTTAACTTGTATACAAGTTGATAGCTCAAGATAACTGATACTTTGGCAGTAATAAATTGTTTATAATCTCTGAATACTTGGGTTGTAAGCATTCCAAGTAGCTTAAGCTGTTCCAACCTTTAATTCACTGAAGGATTATTGGAAGTGTCCCGAATGTAGCGAAATGAATCCTCCGCTGCCACGACATTGCCACAGATGCTGGGCCCTTCGTGAGGACTGGCTTCCAGATGAAAAGAGCGATAAATTGGTAAAGAGCAAATTAGAAAGTTCCTTCCCCCTGGAGTCTGAAGAAGGTTTTGATGTTCCTGATTGCAAGAAAGTGAAAATTACAGAAGATAAAGAACCAGCTGTAGAGGAGAATGAGGATAAAGCAGTACAAATTTCCGAGTCTCAGGAAAGTGAAGATTATTCTCAGCCATCGACGTCGAGCAGCATGTTTTGTAGCAGTCAGGAGGACTATAAGGAACCCGAGAAGAGAGAAATGCCAGACAAAGAGGAAAGCATGGAATCCAGTCTGCCTGTTACCAGCATAGAGCCCTGTGTCATATGTCAGAGCAGACCTAAAAATGGCTGCATAGTACATGGCAAAACGGGACACCTCATGTCATGTTTTACGTGCGCAAGGAAGCTTAAGAAGAGGAACAAACCCTGTCCGGTGTGCAGACAGCCCATACAAATGATTGTACTAACTTACTTCGGTTAGATGGACGTTGGCTGGCGAGCAGCAAAAGGAGCTTCATAAACTGGTTGAGAGAGTAAGAAACTATTTTTGTATGCGTATTGGAAAATAATATTTTGGGTCTTTTCACATTTGGTATGAAAAGTAATTGCTGAAATAAATGTGCTGGAGTTGTTAGGGGGTTAGCCTAATATTTGTAAGTCAGCTTGAAGACTTTAAATCCCTCTCAACAAAAATGACCAATTCCTGTAAACTACCTGCCTTTCTGAGTGCTTTATGTTCCATACAAGTTAGTGACATTTGTTTTACTGGATTCAATGCACACTTTAAAAACCCAAATTCAATGATTATGAGAGGAGAGACATGTTGAAGAGTTCGTTTATGTGAGTTTCTCCTCTCAAGATACTGGAATCTGGAGAATCTTGTATCTGTTGCCTGGTGAAGACACCAGGCTCAATTGGAACCCTCTGAATAAGTCAATAAAATAGAATTTTGTCTCTCTCATTCCCAAAACTTAAATTCCTCCAAGTAACCAAATTACGGGGGAGATCTTACGATAGAAAAACACTTAAGGTTTTGGAAATAGAAAAGGGTATTGCGTGTCTTTCACAGTGTGCATTGTAAACTTCAGGGCTGTGTGTGTCCTGAGAAGTCATTGGTCCAAGTTCAGTCTTACAGTTATCTCTTAAACGTCCTGAGAAACGGGCTTTTAAAATGCTTTGTGGGTTTGGAGGTCTGTACTATCCTTATTATTATTTTAGCAGCGTGAGAAAAGACTTGGAACAGGCAAGACAAATGAAGGAGGTGCTGTGTAATGTCAGGTAGGGTAATAATAGGGGACAACCTTACTCCTTTTTCTGCACTTGTTTTTGGCTTCAGCAGTATAGCATGCAGCTTCATCACTACATTCGCTTGAATAAAAATAGTGAGGAAAAAAAAGTCCACCTCCATCTGCAGAAACAAGTAAGTTGTGTAGTTCTAGTTCACATAGACATTCTTTAAATTCAGTAGTCTTTCCAACTTAACGCTGTTTTTCATCTGTATCACAAGAATTCTGAAAATGTGTTGCAAGGTGTTTGGCCAACTGAAAATTGGTCGCATTGGACCTGTCCTCGACTGCTTTTAACTCTCGTCTCCTCACTGTACTAGTCAGAAACTTTGTGACACTTACCAGGTTCCTTATTAAGGAGTCTACTGACTCAGTTCCGTGGTGCGTTCAGAGTAGTATAAAAATACCTTAGCTTACAAAAATACTCTCACATGTATCTTCAGGGTGTAGTTAGATGACTCATCTGAGCTGTTTTTCAGATGGAGAGTTTCTGTACCAGTGTGTTGTATTTATTCCTTTGGGAAACTAGATTACAAGAGGAATTGTATGGTTTCAGCGCCTTTTAATTTTACAGATAGCTGCTGATCATCTGCCCGACAGAGAATGGCAAATACGTAGTTTCAGCGTCAGGGGAGTGCCAAGAACGGAGACCTAGCCTAAATGCAGGAATTGTGCTGTGTTGCCGTCCTGCAGGCTGAGGTCAAACAGCTTGCTTACCACCACCAGTGCAAAACTGTTGATGCCTGTGCGCTGGCACAGAGACTTTTACCGCTATAATTGCCTTCATGTCGGAGCTGAAGTAGTTACTCTAGTGTAAAGTGTCTGTAAACTGGGGCTGCAAATGCCTTGGAATACAAGGAAGCGCCTAGGAAAAGGACATAAAGCTGTACAGGAGAGACTCGGTAAACCTTTGGTTGTTACTTGCCTGCAAGGAACTGCCTTCCTAGGTAAAGACTGAATTACCGGGATCAGTCACGATTTGTTTGTACGCTTGAGCTCATTTTTGAAAAATGCTACTAAAAGATACCGGTGTCTCTGAAGTTTTACTGTGATTAATTTTAACTGAACAAAATGTAACCCCCAGCTGTATATGTTTCTTCAAATTCTTACAGGCGAGTTTCTTGCCCCTTGCAATTTGTAAAGCCACAGCGGGTAGCTGGAGGTTCTAGAAGTTCTTTGGTCAGCAGTAACCTTTCATGGGTTTCATGGGGTTTGATAATCCTTCAGCCCGAGACAGAGAAGTCCTGTGGGCAGATGCTTAAATTTTTCAAGCAGGGGTGCTTCTAATAGATGGCTACCTGCCTTAATTCACACATCATTCATTTTTGATTTGATGGACTTCAGTGCAGTGAAGGTTGCAGAGGCTCTTCCATTGCACCCGCAGGTCAGAACCCAATAGCGGTCATACCGCGGTCTGGCATCGACAGCTGAGAGAGAATTGCGGACGTGTATATGCAGGAGAAGCATTGATAACCTTGGGGCTGTACTTAAAAAGCTTCGTCCATTACATCGTCTCCTACGTCTTATGCTTTTTCAGTGCGATACCTTCTCTGCGGTCACTGTGATGGCTGTGTAACTGCAGTCCTGGGAGAGCAGCTGTTCTTACCTAGTTCCTACTGGGACAAAGTGTACTGTACTGTCCCACTCCTGGCATTCTCTTTTCACTTCCCTTAAGTGATCTCTGTATTTAAAAAAAAAAAACACAAAAACAAAACAAAACAAAAAAAACACCAAAAAAACTTCAGCTCAAAAAAAAAAAAAAGAAAAAAAGGCACGTATGGTCAGAGTGATGATCCTTGCCGTTCACAACCGCTCGGCTTTGGGATTTTTCTTCAAAACCAATTTCATCTCCTACTAATGCTTTATGCTTTGGCAAAAGATAAAGTGAGAGCATACAGCATGATGAATTTCCCCTTTCATGATCTAAAATTGTATTTCCCTAGCACATCTCCTGTTGTGGAGAATAGCCCTGGAAATACCCTCCACTCCGTACAGTGCTGAGGAAATGGGTAATTTTGATTTCTGCATCTGTGGCCAAGCTACTGTGCCAGAGTGAATCTTTGTTTTGAGTTCTATTTTCTGATAGCAACTTCTAGTGAAACTGTAGGGCTTTTTGTTTGTGGTGATGTTTTCTTTTTTTTTTCCCCCAAGGCATGCCTTATCAATAGGGGAGCGGTGAGCGTGGGTGCCTGTTCCAGCTCCTGTAGCAGACGCTGGCAGGCAAGCGCGCCTGCCTGCGGGGTTTGGGGGCTGCGTACGTGACGTTGTGACCCCAGCCCCAGCCGGGACGGGCGTTCAGTCCGAAAGGCTGAAACCCTTGGGTCTGCCCCTGTGCCGTCGCCCCGACCTGCGCTCGGTACCTGCCGGGTGAGTGGTGACCAGCCCGGTGTTTGTCGCTCTGCTCTTTCTCTCCTGTAAACAGTTTCTGCCCTTGGGTAGCGGCACGGAAGAAATTGACAATTGTCTGTAGTTGATGAGGTCTTTGAGATTCTTATTTAATATCATACAGATTTTAATCTTTAATTTATTGCAGTTTGTAAATATTCTTGTGCTTACAGTTAGTGTTTTGAGCTTTAATTTATTGAATTAGTCTATTGGTACATGGGTAGGTACATAAATACGTATACTTAGTAAATCACAGTCACAGGAAACTTATTTAAGAAATTGTAGCATTAAAATAAAATGGAATACTCGGATGATATTCAGATTAAGAGGGGTGCAGGAAGACTTATGGCTTTGTTCTCTTTTTTCCTTCCCTGAAAACGACGACTGCGTTGAACCTGAACAACATTTCTTAAATAGAGATGGAGGCTGGTGGAGCGTTAGCAGAGTGAGAATGTTTTGATGGTGCTTGTTTTCCTTTGGAATGCTTTTGCATCTCCGAGGACAGCCAAGACGCTAACTGACGGCCTCGTTGTGCTGGTGACATTGGAGGTGATGGTCTGGAAGGTGCGGTGAGGTGATGAGAGGTTTCGAGGTTAATTTGCAACGGATGGTAATTGCTTTTGCCTTTGAACACGTGGCCAAGAAAGCCGAAGGGATGGCCAGATGCTGACAAAATGTGGCAGTACGCGATTTCCAGTAATTGTTTTAGTCTGTTCCTTCGTGCGCTTCAGGTAGGCAACAGCTAAGTACAAACGCTACAAGAACCCGCATTTCTTCTTTTTTATAAAGTACAATAAACCCACTTTCTGATTAAATTAGACTTTTTCGCTGTGTAGCTATTTATTAGTATTGAAATGCAACCCTTGACCCGAGGAGGCGAAATGCAAAGTGAAGTACTCGAGGCAGGTGGCAAAACTGCTTTGTTTCAGTGCCTGACATTTGCTCAAGAAGGCTGGAAGCATTGAACATTAAAATATTTGAGAACCTTTAATATCGCGTCTTAAGATTTATTAGTTACAAAGTCTGCTGCTTTTGTCCTTCAAAAAACTTGCACAGTTGAAACAGAAGTAGCTGGATTGCCGATTGTGCTGAACATCCACGCTGCAAAGAGGACGCTTTTTTGCTGAGCAGCGCCCCTTGAATGTTGGTTGTTAGTGTTACCGGCGAGGACACGGGAAGAAACGCGTGGCACCGGAGGCTGCGGCTGCCGCTTCGGTTAGCAGGCTGGTTTGGAAGGGGTAAAAGGGCTACACAATTTTAACTGATGAAAAGTGTTGTGGCGTGGTACGGTTTTATCGCCGAGTTCTGATTGCTGTGAATTTGCTTAAATGTCGCTGTCTCAGGAATGTCTGTCTGTGCGGGTATGAAGCCACATGCCAGACTTCGGGCAGATCTTTCCCCTTGAAGGCTAATGTGAGGGAAAAACAATTCCTTATTCTTACAGAAAGCGTTGACAGGAGTAGTTGTTTCAGAAAATTGTGTTCTTGCAAAAGCAAGATTAGAAAATATTTAGAAGCATAATGAAACTGAATAAATTGAAAAAATAGGATTAGTATAGGGGTGAAGAACTTTTCTTTCCCGTCTTAATCTAAAGATGCTGTTGTGTCAGGGCGCAACTTTACAAGGAGAGTTTATAATTTTAAAGCAGTTAATTTATTCAGCCAGTTAACCTGCCGCACATACGGTAGGGTGCCAGTTATCTCAGGAAGAAACGACATTGTGTTGTGCAACACTTGGCCTAAAAAGGAACATTTGCTGATGTGGTGCTTCCCGGGGCAGGGAAGAGCTTGGAACACGTGTACGGGCGTCGCGTTCGTACCGGTTCTCAGCTCTGTTGGCCACTCTCGATTATTCACGGTGCCGGCAGGCGGGTGCAGGCTTTGAGCATCTGTAGGGTCACCTGTGTACTTAACAGAGGACGTTACGTGGCGTGCTTGTGCTCTCCGTGCGTTATTGGACCTCCAGCCTCGGGGAGCGGGGCCAGCGCTTCCCTAGAGCATCAGCCCTCCCGGCTGGCAGGCGCGTCTCTCTGCTCCGCGGGGATTACCTGCCCCGCTGACTGAACTTCTCCGGCTCGTCCATTCCTGAGTCAAAGCCTTATTTTCTGGAGTTACTGGTCAGTTAAAGGTTGCGCAAGCAATCTAAAGCAAAAAAACGAAGAAATCCTCTGAAATGTAGCTTAAGGAGTCCTTTAACAACGAATGAGTTGCACTTACCGAACATGGAAAAAAGGGTTGCTTTTAACTGATGTGTGCTTTTTTTTTTATTTAGCACAGATGCACTGAAAGCTTCAGGTGAACGCTTCTATACGTGTGTGTGTATGTGTTTGTGTGTGTATATCTATATATGCTACATGTAAAATTTGTTGGTGAGTGATACTTAGAAAGGTGTTGTCTCCCCTTTTGAGTAGACGTTGCTTTAACTTAACGGCCCGACTTTGTTCTTGTTACTGAGCTAAATTAACGGCCGCCAACATGACTATTACATAAGCCGTAAAATACCAAACAGCTTGTCCAAAAGCAGTCTTGCTTTGTCGTCTGACTACGCGTCACTGGAATGACTATTAAGCAGACGGGTTTATAGTGAACTTAAATAACTAGGCGATCTTGCCGCTACTCCTAGATGAGCACGCTTTCAAGAACTTGTCACGCTGCGTACCGTCTAGATAACCAGTGCATGTGTTGCCACAGCAGGTAACCGTTAAAATACAAGTACCCCCTCGAGTTGCACAGAGTATATAGCTCCATTTATGACAAGAATTTTCACGTGTATTGTGTCTGCCTCTTGGTTTCCAGTTTTTCCTTTGCTGAGGAAACTAAATACTATGTTCTGTCTAAAAAGCCTTAAATAAAGATTTGTTTATATACTCCTTGGTGTGCTCTCTTTTCACGTCAATGACTTGATTTTTAGAAGTTCTGCTACTTGGTTTTCATACAGATTTTTAGTTCTGTGCACCGGTGTGTGCAGGCTCCTTCTGCCCTCACTGGGGGGCCGCTGCCTCCTCACAGATTTCATACTTTTGGGGGATTTTAAACTCAAGGGGGCTCTAGTTCCTCTTGCTGTAAGTGACAGAATCAGAACCGAGTATCAGTGGAAGGATTAGTGGATGATTATTTACTCCTCTGACTGGTAAACAATCCACAGCAGTTCAGAGGGGGAGAAAAGTTAGAAAATCCAAACGGACACAATGAAAACACTCAAAAAACAGTATCTTGCACACAGAGCCCTCATTCCACCTCGGCATTGCTGTTTCAATTTCTAAAGTGTATTTACAACTTTGTAGGCTGCACAGAATCCGGCCAACGGGCAGATGAGGGGCTGGGGGTAGGGCTTGGCGTGAGGGGCAGGAGCGCCTTTTCAGTGGAGGCAGTGTGTTTAAAAAGGCATCAAAAGACTAACTGCGTTCCTGCAATTTTATTTACTGCGCACAGGAAAAGATTGATGTTTCCAAAGATAATCTCTTCTGGTTACTTTTGAAATCGGTTAAGAAAATTACTGGCAGATAAGGTTTTAAAATGAAGACGGGAGATGGTACTAACTGGCCTTTCTTGATAAATTTTGTGTTTATTGGACCATTTCAGAGGGCCCTGAGAACGCCTTGCCAAATTCGTCTTGGCCGGGCGAAAGGACTCTGCTCGTGCCGCACAGGAGACAGCCCAGCCAGGGGCACACGGGCAGCTCGGCCGTCACCAAAGCCAGCCTCTGTAACAGGATCTGGTTTGCGCCTTGCTGAGTGTGCCTGCCAGCTGCTGGCCCGTGTGAGACGTGGCCCAAACGGGGTGGTGACAGGGCTGTGCAACATAAACAAACACTCTAAAGCCATTGCTAAAACTAGTCAGATTAAAAAATTCTGAATTGTATGCGGTTCTGTTCCATACCGAATCTGGTAAAAAATGGCCAGCAGCAACGGTATAAAGCTGTAGATGACCGTTTCCGCGTTGTTTTCAGCAGCTCTGTCTTAGAGGAACGCAGTTTTCAGAGACCTGCGTTAGTTACGCTCTGTTGCCTGACGGCACAGATTATCATCAAGCTTCCAGCAACGTGGCCCTTGGCCGCATACTTACACTTCATTATTTCCATCTTCCTGTCTTACAACGTGTCTGTGTCACTGGTCTTTACCTTATTTCAGCCCTGAGCAGTCTCATCTGTCTAGGTAAGACCGAGCGTACGTAAAAATGCCGTTCCTCATTTACAGCAGTGGCTTTGTTATGAGAAATGGGGATTGAGCTAACCGCTTACAGTTGTGTGGCACGTCAGCTGTTGGTTCGCCGGGGAACCTGAGTTGGCATGAAACCTTTGCAGTACAACCCTAGACTTTTTCTGAACTCGGGCAGGTTCTTCAGAATGTATGTGTACTCGCTGCATCAAAATTCTCCAGTTATCGCCACAGGCTGTACAGAATTTCTTTAGAGTAAAACATGATTGATAGTCTATTATAATTAAAGAAGTAAAACATTTGATTGTCAAGCCAGTATTTTACAAAATACAGTAAACATGATTGTAAATCTGAGGATTTGGTGTAGATGCAAAAGAATTTATGTTTTGTACAATTCCTTGTCTGAAAAGCCACATTTGTGCGGGAAGATTTTGCCTCACCCCGTCATGTCATTCCTGACTTTATTTGAAATTTACAAGCATAACAGTCATTAAAACCAAGACGTGTAGAGTTGGTTTTACTGCAGCTGAAGCCCGTTCGAGCTCTTGGTAGAGGGGAGTTTTGGGACACGAAGCAGCTCGCGATCTGATAGAGACTTCTGAGAAAGAGAAGTCGTGTTTCAAAGCACTGAAGTTGCCGGTATTGTCGTGTATTTCCACTGTCTTCAGCATCGGTTTAAATCCCGGTACAGTAGCCTAGGAGCAAACATGAAAGATTTCTTACTTGGCCTGAAGCGTTGAGTCCAGCTGTGAAACAATCATTATCTAACACGTTTACTTACACTTTCAACGTACAGGAAAAGCGTTCCAAACGTAAGTTTGAGAACACGGAATGAGAAAAGAGTAAAGTTTTTCACGTTACAGCAATAAGACTAAACCCCCAAAAACCCTGAGATGAAAACAGAATATTTATTTATAAGAGGGGTGCACCACATGCTGTACAGGAGAGGGAATCCTGCAGTTACGCTTAAGCGTAGGCCCTGCCTGCTGCCAGCCAAGGGCTTACGCTGCATGGATGTTCTCTAATACCAGCTACTGACAACCTCCGCAGAGAAGCCGTTTTGACCCAAGGAAATAACTGTCAACCGATGGCGGCGTCAGCCCGTCGCTGCCTGGGGCTACGTGGCTCCCAGCCTCCACCTCCTCACCCTCCAAGAGCTCTGCGGTTTGTTTCAGACGCCTCAAGCTAGCGTCACCGTGGTCCGGATGCTCATCCCAGCTGGCTCCACCATCCAGGTCAGATGAGAGCTTATCTCTAGAAGTTCTGGGGACTTGACATCTTACCGTATCAGAAAAATTTCCTTTCTGCTGACTCATGTTTTAAAGGTATTATTTATTTTCATTTAAATCTGCTAGAGAGTCTTTACAGCTCCCGTGTGTGACTTGAGCAAGTTCAGCCCGTTGGTCTGTAGGGATGCAGTCTCGCTGTGCTCAGGAACTCAATGCAATTAGAAACAATAATTTGGTGAGGCCGCACACTTACATTGATCACGTAGGTCCCAGGCAAAAGGAGAAGAAAGTACTCCCCTTGTTCGTTTGTTCTGTAGGGGCAGATGTGAGGCCTTCCTTTGGCTTCCACGATGGCGTTGGGAATAGGATTCCCATTCTTATCAGTAACTTGACCCTTGACACCTATGAAAAAGGGAGAGGAGAGAAAGATCACAACCTGTAGCTGCCGTGAGCCTCCTTCTCTGGGAAAGGCGGATTGACTGTTGCTGGAGGCACTCTAAGGCTATTTCAGCGATTTCGAGGACATCTAGTATCACTAGGCGCTTCTATCTTACTGAAGGGAATTTGCTCAGGAAATCCTTTGTTGTTGTTGTTGTTGTTGTTATTAATAGTTTACCCTCATATTAAGTCAGAAAGCAGCGTTGTAATCTGCTTCTAAATCTCTTTTGTTGAAAACATCGTGTATACTTATTGTACATGTCTTTTACTGAAGGGCTTCAATCTTCAGTACTGGTTGGGGTTTTTTTTGCCTTTTTTTTTTTTATTTAAAATAAGTCAGCCTCTTATCTAGTACTTCCCAATGGCAGAATACCAACAGTGTCTGCTGGGATTAAGCAAAGATAAAACAGCAGTCAGACATTCTGGGCAACAAAATGCAAGATAAGCAACAGATTTATG
Source organism: Pygoscelis adeliae (assembly GCF_000699105.1). NCBI lineage: Eukaryota > Metazoa > Chordata > Aves > Sphenisciformes > Spheniscidae > Pygoscelis > Pygoscelis adeliae. Next base: position 7,210,227 of record NW_008825108.1, on the reverse strand, counting down.
CAAACCCTTCAACTCATTGTAAAGTACCGCTGCTTCACTAAGCCGCAGCTCTCTTCCAACTGTGAGGTCAAGATCGCACCTAGAAAAGCCTTACAAAAATACCAAATCCAAGCAGCAGAGACCCATGAAACATTGTCCACACGCGCACACACATTTAGAGACCTCTGGAATAAACGACTGCCCCGAGGCTGCTCAGGAAAGCGACTCCCTGGGCGGGGTGTATGGTAGATGGCCCTTGCTCCTGCCCCAGCGCATTTTAAGGCCCTTGCACCACTGTAGTAGTGCCCATTGCCTCACACCTGACACACCTGTAAGCTCTCCTCCCTCACCCATCCCTGGCCTTGCAGCACTTGCTCTTGAGAAGCCATAGCTCCCACGTCCACGCCAGAGCTCCTCACCTGTGAGCTCTGACACTGGCCCAGGCTGCTGAAGAGTTCCCGCTTTGCCCACCGGCCTGGCCTCAGCTTTAGCTCCCTTCCCCCTTCGCGTACCCACCTATATGTACTTGTTTTATATATTCGATCAGAGCAACTTTGTTGTCTCTCCAGAACTTTTCCAGCTGGTCTGCTGGAGGATATTTACAGCATGACAGCTCCAATGTAATTTCAAAACATTGTCCCCAGACATAGTTGTAATCTTGCATTCCACCTTAAAAGTGAAATAAAACAAACAGTGTTCAGCTGCAAAGAAGCACCAAGTTCAAGCTAGAAGAAAAACAGGAGAGTTAAAATGTTGGTACTTGCATCACACCTGCAAGAAAAGTAAATCAGATAAAACTATTCCTCAACGTCACACTTGTATTTACTACCGCCTGTGGAAAACCAACTTGATTACTCTAGTTACATATCGAGTGGGGTTTTCTAAAGCACAGTGGCGTTTCGGGAATGATGATTATTATGGCTGAGGAAGGGCGGGTCTTTGACTTAAATTCATTCGAGCACTCCCAACTAAATAGGGGCAGATAAATTCACAGGCTGGCACAGAGTTTGCCACTGCCAAAGCCACCCTAAGAGCCTTTTAAGGCTTTGAATTCCGACTGAAAACAACACGCAGTGCCACAGTACACACGACCCATATTCCATTTGGCTACACATAAACAATAATGAAAACATTTATTTCAGTAATCAAACATTTAAAAAAAGGATGATATATGAGCAGAAGATTGGTTTTCTTTCTGAAAGGACAAGACCTCGGTGCCACACCAGTGCGTGTGCGTGATCTATACAGCTATGCAGGCCTTAAGAACGGGCACAGGAGCAGCCAGACGGCAGAGACTGCCTCATTCACTTGTGTAACTGCTGACTGGGAGTCTGCAAACACCCACGTCCCGCCCAGAGAATCCGCGTGAACGCGTTGGCTTATTCCCCTCATCAACCCTCTACTCTGGGCAAAATCACAGCCCTTTCGTCATCAAAGATGGCAGGAGAAAGTGAGAACATCATATCTGAAGCAGCTGAAAAAAATATCACTGACATTCTTACCTTCCAGCTGGTACCAAGAATACCCGTTGGTGATGCCTTCTGGAAAGGGTTGTCTGTTGTCACACCCAGTCCCTTTGTACATGGTGGCATGGTTGAAAGAATAGGTTTTTGCCAGATGAATAAAGACATCATCATCTGGAGACCTGCTATAGCCTTTCAAAGAGCCGGTAACTGCAGAATAAAGGTAGCCATCGTGTAACTCGCGTTACTGGTAAAACATACAGTGCTGCCTTACATACAGGATAAACATCTCCCAAATAGCTGTATCAGGCAGTGAATTTTGATGGGGTTTATCAAAGTCTGCCCATCCCAGCTCAAAAGCTGGAAAAACCTTGCAGAAATCCTTACAAATTTTGCTTTGGTACAGCTAATGATCCTAAACCAATTCAGCTGTGGAGAAGAGAGTTTGTTACTAGCTTACCTGAGTTACCATTATCAAAGGTGTAACTGGCAACCAGGGCACCCCCGTGCAAGTTTGCCGAAAGAACAAACGTTTCATTTTTTATCCAGTTCATTACTGCTTGAGTCTCTGGCTGAATGCTAACGTTGTTATCTTCAAAGGCATCAGGAAAATTTCTGTTCAGGTCTTCTCCGTTCTTATTGTACCTTAGAAAGAGAGAAGACATTCCCATTACCGTTTTGCCTATAGGTGCTCCCACGTCGCCAGCCTCCCAGTACTTAAGGTCTGTGGCATGCTAGTGTCTTCAGGAGACAGGCAAGATGACCATTGCAAATCTCAAGCATTAAGAAGATGGACTTCCGTTTGCTTTCTGGCAGCACTGGAATTTTCATAGGACACCATAAAACAATTCTTCTCCTCTATTTCAGGTGGAAACAGCGAATAATATTTAACATGCGTATGGCATGCTCACACCTACACATACGTGAATTAGAAAACCCTAAGCCAGATAAGGAGGCTGTTGTCCTTCTGTACATGTTTTTCACTCTTGCATAGAAGACCAAGGTAACTACTGGATGGCTGTGTCCCTTGTGCCGCTGTCACTCTGGACATAGAGCAAAAAATTTGACTCAAACACGGGATGCGTTATTCTCTTCCCTCTGTACCTGAAGGTCCAGCCTGCGCAAATGTTTTCTTCCTTTTTCACTCACACAGGTCAGTACAGAGAGTAGAGAGGGTGTTTAGCATCAGCTGTATTGATTTTTAAACTCAGTTAGTTAAACTCTGTCCATTTGACAGTGAAGGGATTAAATATCCCACCCTCCATAAAATCCTATCTATTTGCTGAGGAATAAATTTCTTTCCTAGTAAAAAGGAGGGCCTACACCGGTCACCTAGAGAACTAAACTACCTAAACTACCTTTTCACTTGCTTCCGACGTTGCCATGGCCAGTGATCCAAGAGAACTTCTAGCACATGAGTTTGCTTTTTCTGCACATTCCAACTTTGTCCCTTTGGCATTTCTTCCCATTCTCTCACTCTCTCTTCTTCTTCCCTCTTCTAGCTTGTTAAACTTTTCCTCCCCTTTTTGGTCTCTGCAATAGTTACATTAAAGAATGCAAAAGTAGCACAGGATGCAATGCGTAAGTTTTTTTCCTAGCACTACTATTAGCACAGCACCTATTGTAGCTAGCTCTGCTTGCGTAACTCCTCCCTCTTACTAGATCTGCATTCGACATGATCTTTAAATACATTTCTAGAAGTTCATTCAACAAGCTTAGACACACCTTTTTCTCATTAAGAGGGTTACAGAGTTCTCCAATTGAAATAGATCCCTGTGGCTGGAGTTTTCCTTCTTTTTTTTGTAGCAACCTAAAGGTTTAAATAGGTTATTGTGCTTCTGTTCGCAACCTGGGTGTCCTGCCTGAAAGGCTAGGTCATTACACCATTCTGAGCAATTTCCTCTAGCCACACCACGTATAAACACCAGTCTGACTCAAGTCTTCCAAAAACTCTATGCTGTAACAGTGCGTCTTCAGAACAGCACCAGCCAAAATTAGCCCTAACACATCCTCTAGGCTATCCTCTCCACCAAGTATGATTCAGTCTCTTGGTTATCTCCGATTATTACTCCCCACCCATTTTCTTTACCTACTCCCACCCTCCTAAGCCATCCTTACCTTCCTTGTGTGTAATAACAATCAGGTACTTTTGTAGCTTCAAATCCATCAGGATTCATCGTTGGCATGATATGAATCCGGGTATTATTGAGTAACCGGGTAATAATTGGGTCACGTCTATAGCTGGTCACCAGGAAGTCTATCAAATGGAGCAGGATTTCTCTCCCAACAGTCTGTATAAAGCAGCACAGATTTTATTTTAAGTCTGCTACAGAAGACGAAGAAGGAAAAAAAAAAAACCACCCAAAAACCCACCACCTTGCACTTACAGATTTTTCTTACTGGATTACAGACACATAAAAGGCATACAAGAGCATTCTGGTCAACACCGTTTTGTTTTATGTTCTCCCCTAAATGTATTTAAAGTAATTTAATACATAAAAGGAGTCACTGGAGGGTTGTCACAAGGGTTTTAAACCTCAATCAACCAGAGCTTTTTCTGTAATGGGAAACTGTGTCAGCTGCACCTTAAATCCCGCATGGATGCCCGAGGGACCCCAGGCCCTGCACATAAGCATCAGTGCTGTGCATCACCACTTGGCAGTGATGGTTCAGAAGAAAGGAAGGAGACACCTTCCATGTTTTCCAGGGTGCTACAGAGCAGGATTTTTTTCTTGTTGATGCCCTTTCATGGGAAGTCAACTTTAATACAGGATCAAGAGAGGCCCCATAGATGCTTCTGTTATATTCTCTGTTACATTGCTTTATTTTAATGCCATGAACACAAGCATTGGGGAAACCAAACAGGTATATATAAATCCTTAGGAAAAGAGATGGAAGGACATTTGGATGCAGACTTTGGATCAAGGAAAGGTAGCATCAGAGAAAAAGCTAAATGCGTATTTTTGTTCATTTAAGTTTCTATAGTTCGTGAAAGCTGGCAGGACATCTCCCTTCGGTCTATTCTATCAGATTTCAGGCAAAATAGTGGCAAGTTCCAGATCCAGTGAGTTAAGAACAATCCTGTTCTAACCCAGAAACCACTAGGACAGTGTTCACTGGACCATACTTTACAGGAGTACTTTCTATAGCACTGTGACCCGTGCCTCAAGGGTGTTGTAGGGTTCCTAAGCCCTGGCTGGGATGGGAACAAATCAAGACTTGCAACTAGATGTGCTCTGGAGATAATTTATCTCTACTTTATCTCCAAGAACAAAGCCTGGTAAATCACTGCAGGCTCCAGTTCAGAGCTACAGCGCCTGAGTGTCTTTTAGAATGAGTCTTGCATCACTAAGGTGGAAATACTGCAAAGAATTTTTCTTTTTTTTCTAAAGTGAGGAACACGGAGCGGCATTACTGGATGAACCTGGTATCACAGATAAACATCTTGCTTTCAGACTGGTACAGGCTAAGGTAAAAGGTAGGTGAAATCAGTCAGGTGAAAAGGAGTATTTCTCCACAGCTGTTTGCTGCAATAGTATCTTTTTCACATTGGTGCATTTTAAGTGGCAAGTCCTGCTCTGGGTGTTGAGGTAAACAGGAACGCAGACACCATCCAGCAGGAGCTGGGTTGGTACACGACAGGGCAAGGAGGGCTGGGTATAACTGCTGTTCAGGTTGGGAACAAACCATATCTTGCCAGTTAGCCGTCAATTGCTGTTTATCGCAGGAGAAAAAAAACAAACAGTGTAGTGCCAAACATGACTCCGCTAAGTTGCGGATCACACCATTTTACGTGTCATACTTGAAGGCAGCCATGGTCTCCGAGTTGGTGCTTGAGCAATTCTGCCATGCTGTTTGTACAGGGAAAAAGAAGGACCTCTTCCCACCCTGCCCCCCAGCAGATTTGTTCCCAAGTTTTCTAACCCTTGCCTGTCAGCTCCTGACGGTCTCCTGCAAGCCACCATCTAGTAATCCGCTAGGGGAAGCTGCATCACACGAATGCATTTACTGTCCCAATAACTAAGTGGTTCTTTTTCTAGACGCTACAGCAAATGGGCTTTCACAAGGGGAGAAAAGTTACCTAATTTCCTCCATTGCCAGTAGCTTTCAAAACAGCACCTGAGTACATGAAAGCAGACTGCTCTGCAGGTTTGATAAATTTACTCCGTGAAATTTAAGAAGTGATGCAACAGAACCTGTCTTGTACAGGCAGCTCAGTTCCAGCTCTGGGTGATAGACATCTTGGGAAACATACAGAGCTGGGAGGGGGGAAAGGAGGGGAGAGAAGTCAGTCAAATCATGGCCCTGGGCATGAGAGATAAAGCTAGCAGACTCAGAAGCGACAAGAACAGCCCTACCACAGAGAGAGCTAAACTACAGACAAGACTGGACTGCTCTCTGGAGGAACTGGGAAAGTGCCTCTGCTCCTACTGTACTTCTCTTCAGTGCCTGACAAAAAGACATCCAGAAAAGAAAGGGTAGAGAAGCAGGAACAGGAGTGGGAAAAAGATAAAGAAAAGCAACAAGAGAAGGTGGTGTAAAAGGACAGTGTTTATAAAGAATGGAAGATGACCAGTTTTTCATGGATGACATTCTTTGCACTTAAGAGTTAAACCCACTTACTTACATATACGGTATTTTAAAAAACTAACCCTATTTTATAGGATTCCTTGTATAGCTATTACTGTACCTGAGTACTTAGAACACTAAACAATTCGGCTAATCTCTATCACAGAGGGCTGGTACTTTGATCATTCCCCAGTGGGGGAAGAATGTATTTATTACCACTCTGTTTTGGTGGAGTGACAGAGGGTTGGTTTTATTTTCATCCAGAAAATAAAAATGCATCCTTGCTTTTCTCGAGAAAGCACATCTGGAGGTGTTTGAGGGGAAGAAAAGGGAAAGTTTTCGTTTCTGGAAAAGTATAGCTCAAGTTTTGATCTAGCCCTTGGAAGTCATCTCCTGCCCAGCCAAGCTTTACCCTGTTACTAGAGAGGTCAACTCTACCTGTGGAGAAAAGTTTGAGACATTTATTTTTACTTTAGAGATTCAAATAAAGGATCTAGACACAGTGGAGGTAGGTTGCTGACAGTAAAGTCAAGGACAGACACCTTAACCTGCCTCTAGTCTAACACAAAGATGTAGAGAGCAGGGGACAGCCTTTCTGTGCTCTGGGGCTTTGAGAATACGTGATGAATATTTGGTTTTAATTGCAGTATCCCAAGGGTGATGCCCAGGTGCATTGTTTTGCTGTAGCTCAGATGAGGGGTGACACAAAAGCAAAGGAAAACCCTTTCTCCCACCTCTAGGGACACAGACATTAAGTTTCTCTGTGCACTTTCAGCTGTCAGTTTCCTTGCGTGCCCC
>NW_008825108.1:7196334-7203343 GCF_000699105.1 Pygoscelis adeliae | reverse complement strand
CTCAGTGAAGAAGCATGTGTGTGTCAGGGCATGGATAAACACTGTAGAAAAGGGTGTGACTGCCATTTCTGTAGACATACCCCTTAAACTTGCTGACTATCGCTTCTGGCGTGGCTGGGCCAGCACCCTGCTCAGCTACTGAAGGACTTACTCAAAAGCCCTAGTAGCAGCCAGTTAAGAGATTAAGGTTAGCTCCAGTTGCACCTGCACTGTAATGTTTTACTGCAGCACCCCTGTTCTTGAAACATTTTTGTTACCCCATGTTAAAGACCTAATACCAGGGGACCATGTGTGGATAGACTCTGCCCATTTTTATGATTAAAATGCTTTCCTTAAACGTGGCCTGTTTTTTTTTAAGTTGAACTATGTTGAAAGAAAGATCCAAACCATCAGGTAGGACCTGTTTCAGAGCAACATGGTCTTGCCAGTCTCCTTGCGCCAGCCCTGACTGCTCTACAGACCTAGCGCAGCACACCAGGCACAACCCCACCTAAGGAAGCAGAGTTGCAGCAGAGAAACCAATTGTCCATCCTGGTTTACCACTTAAATGCCACACTTACAAGATGTTCTTTAACGCTTGTACAGCACTAATTACTATGCATGGCTGCGACACACCCCGCTGTGATTGTCCTTCTTTACCAGTGTTAAAGCGACTGTTTGTGCAAATACAGTTTGGCACATATCCATTTATTTCTGTAGCAGTAATCACTATGGAAATACGAGAACTACCGCATGTATGACAGGGAGTTGCAGTTCCTTGGTTTATCACTGAAGGAAATGGCAACATAAAGCCTGCTTTTGAACCGGCATAAGATGTTACAACCTGGACAAATTCCACAGGCTTCAGGCTTCTCAGTATAAGCTTCACCTGGCTGAGAAGTGGATCACACTGCCTTTTCCCACTCAGAAGACTGGGAGTAAAGATAAGGAAAAAGGTAACTGGGGCGAGGCAGCAGCCCTACCTGTGTTGAAAGAGATCTCAGCAGCATCCAGCTTTTTTTAAAGTCTGAGGTTAGCAAATAGATCTGGTTGCTTTGAATTTTTAAATCTCTGGTGCTTCTGACCTTCTTTACATCACACCACCTGATACTGAAGCCAGGTGGAAAACAGTTCACTAGGCAAGAAATATTTCTTTTCTTTATTATTTTTTCTAGAGCACATATTTGTTTCCCTGCCACACCACTTCCATACTATATTGCACAGAACAAAGGACATAGGAATATGTGCTGAAAATTCCTTATAGCAGATTGTACTGTATGTGGACACAACTCTTCTTGCCCAACCTGGTGACAAAAAAAAAAAACAAGCCTTTTTTTTATAGTGGCATTTTGATAGTGTAAATGCAGCTTCCATTCATTTTTTGGAAATGAGAGTGAGAAATTCTACACAAGACTCATTAGTTTGTTGTTTGTTTTTAAGCCCCAATTATACTGATCACAAATAAATCTACCCCAGTCCTCAGTCACCCAATGCCTAATAAGTGACCATATCTCAGGAAACCCTTCTGTGGATATGACCATGTCTATGATGACATGGAAAATAGGGTCTAGTTGCTTTAACTTAAATCACAAGATAAGCCAGCAAAACAAACATCCTTTCATGTAGGCTAGCTCAGGCCTATCAGTACAGGCTCAGCTTCATATAATGAAAGAGGCAAAATAGTATTACACTAAGAAAAGAAAGTGATCAGAAGTGGATGATTTAGGAGAAAAGGGTTGGTATCAGCATTACCATCCTGGAAAAGAGTTTCTTTGTGATGGCCCAGTTACACTATAGCTATAGAAAGTTAAGGAAGCCATATACTTAATATATTGAAGGGGACAAGCAGAAATGCACAGGTAGTTTACACCTTGTTCAGACATGCTTTTCCTTAAAGCGTTTTCCTGCTGTGATACACATGGTTTAGGAACAGCCTTCTAATTAGATCCTATGGTTCAGTTGTGTAGATTGGATTCAAGTCACTGGTACAGCTGGTCAAAAGGTGATAGTTCTGCTCTATTTATGACTTGGGAGTGTTTGGGGGTTTGGTTGTGGTCGATATTAAGTGGAATGAGTTTTTCCCCAGAGAGGTACATGTGAGTGTACACACTGAGGAAGAGACGATCTTTCAAGTAAGACTACAAGCCTGGGACAAGAGAGGCTGCTGCCTAATTCAGAATGAGAGCTGCCCCAGAACAGCAGGAAACCTCTCCCTCATCTTCCTCAGTGCAGACTTTATTAACGTTTCACAGGCTTGTCCATTTTGTGCAGTCTGTTAGTGCCATTTTGATTACATAGCTGCAAGTGACTGAACTAATTATCAGTTTTAATCTGGCTTGGGTTAAACAAAAAGTGCTGCTAAAAATGGCCAACTTCATACAGGCACAGAAAGAATGGGAGAAGTCTTTTGTTGCATCTCTGGGGATCTGGGGCAAAAGTTCACTCTATTTGGCAACGGTGATCACAAAATAAGGTAATTTAAACCTTGGCTGGTCATGTCTTACAATATTAAGAAAAATGAACCTACTTAAAAAAATAAATCTTTCTAGTTATGAAAAAAAATACTCTCTTCCTAGTATTGTGTACTCACATTATTTTATTAGAACTTCCCTGTTGGGCAGCTCTCCAAATAACCTAGGTTTTCTTCCAGCAGCATGTGTGAACAGCCTGTACACATGCAATTCAGGCTCCCCCCCAACTTTTAGGTTTTAGGAGCAGCCGGCCAAAATGTCATTTGTGCGATCATGACAGGTTAGAAGGGCAGCATCACCAAACAATACTTGAGAACAGAACTTTTCTTACTTTGTACCATTTGTGGAAAGCATCACTGAAGCACAAAAGCCCTAATTAGATCAATGAAGCCATAATCCTGCAATTTTAAGTTATGAAAGACTGTGGAACACAAGCTGAAGCTTGTTCATACAGTTAGTGCAAAACTTATCTGCTTAATATATTATAGGGGTAGCTGAATCTTTCCCCAGTGACTAGTCCAGCAGAATCTTAGATTATGGGAAAAAATATTGAAGTTGTCCAACGCTTCTCTATACGAGGAATTCATTTCCTGCCATCTGAAATACATGTATGGTCAGATACGAAAAACAAACACCAACTGTGCGTTATTGCCGTATGTTTTTTTTGAGTATGGATAAGATCATCATGAGGGCCTAAAAAGGAGGAATAGCTCTACTTCCAGAATCTTCCCTAGGTGCATGCTTGGTCTAATGAACAAGCTAGAATGTAGCATGGCACTTAGTGCTATACAGTACCTAGGCAGCTCAGGATCAACCCTGCTCAGACAAACTCAGACACAGTGCCAGATACTTAAAAAAAAAAAAACAAGTCTTGCCTCACTTCCTTAAAGTCAGTATAAAAATTTAGATCCTAGGCAGTGATCCAGGTTGCCTGATCTCCAGCAATTCTTGACCCTGTGGATACGCAAACAGCGTGTGTCTCCATGGTCAGAGTTCCTTGCGTATATCCAGCTGGGCAGTGATAGTGGCAGGAGTGCTTCACTGTGGAGGTTTCGATAGGAGGAGTGGCCTTCTGCAGTCCAGCAATACTGGATTTGAGAGCCAGGCCATTCTGGATGAGATCATATCCTGCCCTCCATCTCTTTCCCACCAAAGCTGGGTCATCTGTAGCCACAGGTTTGCAATTCCCATCAGCAGTCTGCAGGGACTGTCACACGGAGCCTCAGTTCCTAGGCACCCTGGACTACCCTGCTGATACGCACCAGGTTTTAGGAGTTGCAAACCCTATCTTGAGCATCCAGTTACACATGTACCCATTTCAAACCATGAATCAGCTTCCTCCCACACAGAGTTAAATTCCAAAGCAGTCAGATTCCCAGCAGCCCTTTGAGCATAGCCACTGTCAAACAAGGTGAAACTAGTCTAACTTGGGGAAAATTCTTGGCACATAATGTCACAAGTGCCTGTAGGCGTGCAAGTGCCTTAATGATAATGATTCTAAGTGCTCACACACAGTATTGGTAATAGCAATAGCTTGTGATATGTTACGCTTTACACAGGATACACTTCCTACTACATCTATTTTTCTTAGTTTTGGGAATTCACAGTCTAGCATATATATGTGAAAAATATAAATTTTGCCATTTCTCTGTTGAATTATTTACCCTTCACCTTAAAGACTACATAGAAATATATTGTGTAGTTTAAACTTATCCTGAACATGACTAATAAAAACAGGTACAACTAAAGAATAAGGGAAATAGAAAGCAAGAAAAGATCAGAGAGAAGAGTGAAGCTTTGAGGCTTTCTGTTCCAGATTCATGTACTACACCAGGAAGGCTCACAATCACCATTATTCCCTTTATTGTTAATAAGTGGGCATTCTTTCCACAGCCAGTTAAGCCTGAAATTGCTTTTTGTTTTGTACTCCCTATGTTATCTCAGGTGAATCTAGGTATTCCTAGCTTAAGGTTCCCAAGAGAAATTTTCTTTCTAAAATAAATCATTTGGTGCTTCACAGGAATTATTATTCAATCTTAGGATGTATCTGAAGAATTCTATCAGTCATACTTCACGCCTAGGCAATAACGACATACAAGCAAACTACTGCATCTGACTCATTGCCAGGAAAGTTAAAGCCTCTGGGTTTATCCACATGGAGAAGACAAAGCTCTCTACTTGAGAGGACTTAGGTGTAGGATTCTTCACCGTGATGTAAGGTCTACTAAAGCCCTTCCACCAAAACAAGGGAACTTTACTCTTGAAATTCCTCAAGAAACACACACATATTAGGACTTCTTTGAGGTATGATACACCTTAATAACGAGTAGCACACACCTGAGAGAAGTTTCACTCTAAACCTCTGGTAAGTGTATTTGGTATAAATGACATTACAAAAGTTGAAACGTACCTCATCCCCATGCATATTAGCAACATACTTGAACTCTGGAATGCCAATCTTATGGTGGGTTGGAAACCTTCCCAGAACAAGAACCCACAGGTCTCTACCTTTAAGAGGGGAAGGGGAAAAGACATTTTTTTTAAACAAGTGTAAAATCATACAAACCTTAGAGAAAAAAAATAATAAAAGAGTTGATCATTAAGACCACCATAAAAGTTCTCATATTTCATTGCTGCCCAGTCAGTCCTATATATAGCATATCAAAGTAGACTTTTTTTATTCTGTGAGTACTTGCTAAATTAGTTATAGGAATAAATATGTTTTGCCTTCTGACCAGAAGTGTGTAGTGAACCCTGCAATTTCAAACGCATTTAACCAGTGCTAGAAAATAGTTTGGGGTGTTTTTGTAATAAACTTTTTTCAAATCAAGTTTAGCAAGCAAGATCTTGTCAAGCAAAGTCACCAAGCAACTAAAGATTTAAAATAAAAGACACTCTTCCCCCCAAAATATTAGATCATGATAAGGGTTTTCTGAAGTACATACAGATGTTTCCATTATCACAAAGAAAGAGCATAACATTTTTGTATTAAAGACAACACAGAAAAGCTAAACACATTCATGAGTTACTGCTCAGAAAACAGAAGATACCAGGCAGAGCTGTATCAGAGACATATTAAAAAAAAAAAAAAAAAAATCAGCAGGGAAAGAATTAATAGCTACAGAAAGAGTATTAGTTAGGACCAGTAAAGCTGCACAGGAAGCTGAACTTTAAGTAACAAAGTAAACAAACATACATTTTGGAAATCTTCATTTAAAGGGGGTAGGGGGCATTTATGATTATTGTTTTTAGCGATGCTGTGGCATTTCAGTTCTCATCTGCAAAGCTATGCTTCCCACTAGTCTGCTCAATGAGGTGGAAAGCTCTAGTTTCAGTAGGTGGCAGCAATGAAACCGGACCGGTTCCTTGATAACAGCGGTCACAGCCTATAGATTGCTAATGCCCAGACCTTGCATGCATGCTGCCTGTCCCCAGTTCTCACGCAGAGCTTGTTGGGGCTCATGAGCTGTCTCAACAGATTCCAGCCGTCATTGTTACTTACAGGAAGGAAGAATGTAGGTGCTGCTATATGCAGTACTATAAAAACCATTATTTCCTAAATCTTTGTGGATCATCAAATCTGCAGTAAATAAACTCTGGAGCATAACAATTTCCCAGAGGTGGAAGCCATGGCCCTCATGGTATAGCTGCAGTGAGCCAGTCACACAGCTAGAAAGGAAAACAAAAATGTGGCAACTGCAGTACCATCAGGAATGGGAGAAAAAATGTTGAAGAGGACAGAAGGAAGACTACAAGATGCACTGAAACTGCACTAAGACCTGACGGTTTCCCAGCTCTCTTCTAGACGGAAGTGGATACAGCTAAACTGTAAAACGCATGGTTTCCTATGGAGGACATGTATATCCTCTATAAAGTTATAAATTCATTTGGCCCTGGGACTGCCCATTATCAGCATGAGTACCAGGCACACAGACAGGGCTTCAAAATATCTTAGAGCCAACAGGTTCAGTGAATTACTCTGAGAGGGCTTTTTACATATAAGTGAAGTTAAGTGCTGATTAAAAGCATTAGTTTCCTCAAATCCTTAATGATTTCCTATACAAGCACAAAGGAGTGACCTAGACAGTGTGATAGCTTAGTGCAGGATCAGGACATTAAACCAGCCAATATACTTGCTATATTCATATTACCTTTCTGTATATAATTATTATCTAATATATAAAATACCCAAATCAATCACAGCAGCCAAACAATATTGTAGTCCCCAGAACATGAAGCATCTTATCTGACCTATAACCAGACATTAAGATTAGCCCCTGGTTTTATTTTAATGGAAGCAGATCATAAAGACCATTTCAAATCCAACTACTAGCAGTGATGACATCCATATCCATTGCATACAGACTTCTTAGAGCATTTCATGAACCAATGTAGAACAGTGCCGTATTCTTTAGCTACTTCCCCATAGCAGCACTAGCACCAATTCAGTACTATATATACTAAAGCAAGCCCAAGTACAGCTAAAATGCTATAGTTATTTCTGTCATTTAAGACTTTCTACAAATAATATTGTATTCTGATTTCAAATTAAAAAAAGG
>NW_008825108.1:7179164-7196298 GCF_000699105.1 Pygoscelis adeliae | reverse complement strand
TTCCTGCTGCTATCACTGTGAAATTGCACTCATGGGAAACACAGGGAAGAGCTAAGTATAGACTAGCATTAACCACTGATTTAAATTGGTCTTTCCAGCATTAGTGTTTAAACTCTTTATAGTTTGTGTGAGGGCCATCTAAATGATAAACACTCCCATGAACTGAGACATCAATTATTTCCTGGCATTTCCAGCTTGTGAGAACCTACCATTAACCATTAAACCTACCATTAACAATTAAAATAAATTCCTGGGTCTGCTCAGCTTGCAGTACTGGCTAGTGTACCTATGAGGGATGATGTAAGATTTCTTTCCATACAGCAGTAATTTACTGCATGTAAAGAGATTCAGCATATAGATTAAGTTTCCTTTAATCAGTAAAGCCTAGATAACTCTGTTTTTGTACCTGAAGTCGACAGCTAAGCTACCTCCCATGCTTTGAATCAAATGAATGTATCTCAAAAAGCCATTTCTCACTGCCAAACCAGAACTGACTTCAACTAATTAGTGAACTATATTTCAAGTAATCAAGACAAACATGTTTCTAACTGTGTGTCTCAGGACAACTAACAAGACTTGTATTGGAACAGAGCCAGATCACACAGCTTCTAGTAGAATGCGCAGCTTTTTTAAATTTTCTAGCATTGCCATAGTTCATGGCATAGTATCAGTATTCTAAACAGATCTGTGAAAACTGGGACTTAAGATGGAGAATTGAAATTGATCTCCAGATCTAGTGGGAAAGAAACCCAGTCATTTGTAGACGTTGCTGTCTGGATTGCACTCCCTGGTTTGTTTTATTCTGAAATTTATTTCTACTTTTCTTCACTTTGTTCTTTACAGCTTCATTTATGAAAAAGAACTGTTGTTATTTCAAAGAAAGTTATGGCTAGGAGATGAAGTTAAATGACTGGGCAATGCACCAGACCCACTGTCAGTACCAGTCAGGCTAGGCTACTGATTCAAAAGTCTTTTCACTTCGACCCAGAAAAAACATTAGACTGACTACAGTCCTCCTGGGCTGGCCATGTGTTGCACGCTAACTTCATGGGTAGGAACTGCAGCAATGCTGATCCATGTTGAGGTAGTCACTACCTAGAAAGGCACAGGACAGAAGAGGAAGAAAGATTGACTCTCATTAGAATGCAAGGTCCAAGAACAATTTAATCATAGAAATAATCACAGAATCATAGAACAGCCCAGGTTGGAAGGGACCTCAAAAGATCATCTGGTCCAACCATCTGTGGGAAAGGGAGCCTAGATGAGATTATCAAGCACTTTATCCAGTTGCATCTTGAAAACCTCCAGTGATGGGGACTCTACTGCATCCCTTGGGAAGTTGTTCCAGTGAATGATTGCTCTCACTGTAAAAAAAAATTCTTTCTTATATTGAGACGAAACCTCTCCTGGTGCAACTTGTATCCATTGCCCCCTTGTCTTTTTCCACATGGCTCCTTGTGAAGAGAGAGCCTCCATCCTCTTTGTAGCCACCCTTTAAGTACTAGAATCCTGTGATGAGGTTTCCCCCTGAGCATTCTCTTCTCCAGGGAGAACCACCTGAACTCCTTCAGTCTTTCCTCACAGGGCAGGTTCTCCAGCCCTTCGATCATCTTTGTGGCCCCACTTTGGACCCTCTCCAGTCTGTTCACATCTTTCTCGAATTGCGGGGACCAGAACTGGACACAGCACTCCAGGTGCAGCCTGACAAGCACTGAATAGAGTGGGATGATCACATCTTTATGTCAGCTAGTAACACCCCTGCGGATGCACAAGAATTAGGAGGCTCCCACCCACAGATGCTTTGGTAGAGTTGTTGTGACTTGGAGACCTGTGCTAATCCTGATGCATTTTATTCAAAACTTGCTTATGTGCCGTGTTTGGTACTTGTGCAGTAAGCTGCTGTCTTTGTTAAACATCATACAGTTCTTGCTAGCCTACTCTTCCAGCCTGTCCAGGTGTCTCTGTAAGATGGCTCGCCCTTCTGACGTGTTCACCTCACCACCCAGCTTGGTGTCATCGGCAAACTTGGTGAGGGTGCTTTCAGTCCCATCATCCAGATCATTTATGAAGATATTGAGCAGTGTGGCGCCCAGTATTGATCCTGGGGGGCCCCACTTGTGACAGGCTGCCAGCCTGAGTAAAAAACATTGATGACCACCCTCTGAATATGGCCTGTTAGCCAGTTCCCTACCTATCTCGCAGATCACCTATCCAATCTGCACCTTGCCAGTTTGTCCAGGAGAAGGTTGTGGGAAACAGTGTCAAAAACAGTTTACTCTGGCTCCAGATCTGACTGAATACCTATTTGAACAGTACAGCACTGAATATAGCTCATACAAAACTTGCTCTGACACTGGCTAGAAAACTGAGTTTTTAGATGTCTAAATCCAAGCCTCAGATATGAATCTACTAGGATCCA
This sequence comes from Pygoscelis adeliae, assembly GCF_000699105.1. Classification (NCBI taxonomy): domain Eukaryota; kingdom Metazoa; phylum Chordata; class Aves; order Sphenisciformes; family Spheniscidae; genus Pygoscelis; species Pygoscelis adeliae. The sequence goes on along the minus strand of NW_008825108.1, from coordinate 7,193,879 downwards.
TCTACGTTACCTATAAAACACATAAAGCTCGATTATGAAAAAAGACAACATGACATTACACCAAATCAAAGTAATGACCTCAAAAAAATATACTTTCGAGATTTGATACAAGCCACAACAATTTACTTCTCTTTGTATTTCATATCCTCTTCCTTAAAACTTACTAATTTTTACTCTTACTTATCCCATGTTTGGCAACAAACTCTACAGGCCAAGTAGCATATTATCAGGGTGGTTTGCATATTACCCAGAAAGATGTGGCCCTAAGCTGTCGGGAAGGCCACCTTAGTAATAAGAAAAGAAGATAGAGAAGTTAGATAGAAAGTGCAAACAACTTAAAGCTTTATCTTTATTCTTCAGATTGTTATTGACTACTGATAGATCAGCAGTCCTGAGAACTCGCCCTATCAGGGCTTCATTCTGTCATGCTCCACACAAACTTTTAAGATATATGTTTCTGACCCCCAAAGCTTACAATCAAAGCACTGCAAAATAAGAAGGGGGACCAGACAGACAAGGTTTTATTCAATGAGAATGTAAGAGGGTGGTGGCTATGCCTTAGGCATAGCTTATATCAATCCTGCTCAATTCCAGTTTAAGCAGAAGAGCTTCAGCCTAGATTCTATGATGAGAACACCAAGTAACAGTAGTGAAATAAACATACCAGCTGATTTTTATAACAGCTTCCACTGCAAGAGCAACCACTAGGTAATTACGGTTTGACAGAAGAGAAGTGATGCAAATAACTAGCTTCTGCATTACTTATACAAAATATTGTGGGGAGACGGGATGGCATGGGAGTCACTCCTTGATAAATTCTTCTGTAGATATACCACAATTCCCACGTAATCTCTCACACTCTCTTTAATCCACTTTAACTATGCATACTAATATCGGAAACATTTCTTTAACTGCATTTGGCAACATATTCTGCTATGTCTTGGGATACTCCATCCTTACTGGCTACCTGTAATACTAGTGTAAATCTAGGTTAATTGTTACCATGCAAGATACTAAGTTATCTTTACAGTTTTCTTTTTATTACAGAACTATGTCCCAGCTGCACCTGACACCTATTTTCTGAGACTAAGTCAAACTATGCTTATTACTACATAAAGTTCCTTATCTTGCAGGAAGGGAGAGATCAAGAAATCAATCCGGGCTTTATAATTTCTAACTTTTAAATCACATTCATGGTAAATCTGTTTCCGTGCTAACACAAACCTTTCTTTGTCTTTTAATTTTTCTGATCTGTACTTGTATTCCCTGCAAAGCTCAGTACTCTGTGTGTAACACAGGAGTACAATTGCCGCCTATGTACACACACACGGGCAAGAAGATGGAAATATGAAGACATTAAATGCTTATGTAACTTAGTATTGTACTTCCAAGCTTCAATATGAAGACAAAGTGCTAGTTTCTCCATAATAACAGTGGGGCAATACTGTCTTCCAGCAAAACACTACCACAGCTAATGAAGGACTTCAGGAGCAATCCCCTTTTGCTAAGCAAGTACCAGCAGCATCCTGGCCCTGTGGCACTCTAATTTGCCATCACCAATTCAAGCTGGAAAGTCTAAAGCTATTTTGGAATGTGTCTTCCACAAGGGGACTGCCCAACAGCACACAGCTCGATTCAGACTCTGACAGAATGAGTTACCGACACATTATTTATATAACTAGAAGGGTTTAATCAGAATGACTGATGTAGTAGCATTGCAGAAGTAGCCTTACAAACATGAACAAATAAGTGAGTTTAATCTAGCCGGACTGCTGAGTAAAGCAACCTCCAGATTATGGCAAGTAATATAAGTCTATCCTTTGGGGATATAAATTTTGCAAGTTATCAGCCAAAAAAAAAAAGACAGCTGTCTGCTCAGAAAACAGGCACTCTAAATGTCTAATTTATACTCAGAATAACCTACATACCTGAAACTGGGATCAGATAGACATCTGTAGTACATCAGATTCTTTTGTGAGTTTATCCTCACTTTCAGTATACCACGTTCTCATGGTCCACTGAGGCAGAAAGGATTATCTAAAGAGTCAGCCTGGATTAGCATTAGTAATGAACAAAGCTGGTATCCCAAGAAGAGCTAGGACACTTTAAATATAAGAAAGTCTTCAAGGTATTTTGAAGGATTAAAAAGATACGGATCAATTACATATGTTAGCCAGGCATACCTGGCAATATTCAGCATGGTGTGTAGGTAAGCAGAACAAACCCAAAAGAGCCCAAGGTAACATTAGACTGCAGGTCTACCACAGCCACCACTCCCACCCCTCCCTAACCCAGCCCCAAACTGAGAGCACCTCTTATTTGTGGAAGGGGGCAAAGGTTTTACTACTTGGTTTCCCCAAGTATCCTGCTTAATGGAGAGACTGTAAGAGAGATCATACTTAGCAAGAACTACTCTAACTACACTGTTCTTAGTAAGCTATTGGAAGAAGTAAAAATAATTGATAAGGAAGCAAATGCTTGTTTGAGGGTAACAGCGAGAGAGACCAATTGGTACAGTACCTGTGCAGCATTTTAAAATTTTATTTCAAAGTGTTAGGACTATCCTGTGCTCTGTATTTCCACTCGACAACTGAGTGCTAATACAGACAGTCCCATCTCAGCCAATTTGTGCTATTTCTTGAGGTACAAGTAACCCGAATGTTTCAGCAACAGATGCACTACCACTGACACAGTTACTATGCTGGGGCCACTGCTTAATTTAACGCTTCTGGTCTCTTCCCATGTTATCCCTTCTTACAGGCATAAGGCTACCACTCTCTCTAAAGGCAAAAAATAAAAGTAGCAGTTTCTCACTATTTAATAAGCACCTATCCACTTCCAGAGATTATACCAGCCAATCCAATTTAGAGTCAGTACCTTATAAGCAGAACTGTAGGAATAACAATGACTCTTTAGAAAAAAAAAAACCAACAAACACAACAATAACCTAGATACTGTTTATTTGTAACCAAAGCACTTGAGATGGGAAGGGAGTCAAAACAGTTCATAGTTCATGTGCTTGCTTATCTTCCTAAAGGTTTACAAATCTTTGGTTGATTGGGACATCCATAGCTGCTTTAGACACTTTCACAGGACTTGTATCTTATGAGAACAACAACTCTGTCTTTCCTACATATGACTCATCACACTGTACCATTTCCAGTTCTCATAACCAAGCTGAGCACATTCTTTACGCACAAACCCATGAAAAATTGCCAATCCAGAGCACAGTCTCTACAATAGTTTATTTGAACACAAATCAAGAAATAAAAGTAAATTTAAAAAAAAAAAAAATATCCCAGAAGGGAATACTGTTTTTAAATTAATATACACTAACCTCATTCAGTATTGTTCACTGAGAAGAAGAGAACACCACAGACATGTAGAATTAACCTGAACAGGCTTTCCCCACTACTTACACTAACTGGTTTCATATTCACTCCCAGAAATCAAACAGACTATTTTTCCTTTTCACCAACTCTTGCTTCTATTACCACAGGGTTTTTAAACCTAGTTCTGAAGATGTGTGCTTGATTTTCCAAGAAAGGTGTGAAACTGGTATGCATCTAGTAATTACCAGAAAAGCTGTTGTATACATAAAAGAAAGAAATATTACCCGTTCACAGTAGTACCATTGGATCATCATGAGCAGAGTGATTGCTTATAACACAAGCCAGGCACAAGGAGGGGGATGGTTTGTTTTTAAGTGCAATTTATCCAGATTCAACAGTTTTATTTGGCCTACCCTTTTACCACCAGAGGCAGAGGAGGCCAAAACTATTCCTGCCACTTGAAGGCAAGAGAGGGAGTAGAAAACCAGGAGGAGACTACAGGTTGTTGCTCCTACATGGCTGAGAAGTTACTGGTGCACTTTGTGGGTTTCAGTGCATTGAAGTGCCTCATCAAGAGGCTTGCTATGCATGTCCTGTAAACATCCTTGGTAGGTCCCAGACACTACGTTTGCTCCAAGAATAGTAAGCTCCAAACAATACACATCTCAACACTGGCAAGCAGAGTCCTACAAATTCAGACAGTGAGCAGCTTTTCCCTCCACTCCCTTTTTTTTTTTTTTTGAACTGGCTGAAAAAGACCAGTTGCTTCCAGATTCTCTCTCAAAATGGGTAACAAAATGTTTCCTTAGAAACATTAGTTACTGCCTTTTAGGAAGGGCAACAGACACTGCAAGGAACTAAAATTCAGGCAGTGTTACTACCTACAAACAGAGTAACTTAGTCCTTTGTCTCTTTGAGAAACATGTTCTGGCAGCCTTTGTTTCCTCTTGGATTTTGAGATCAGCCTAATGCAATTGTGTATCAAAGCAAGCTTTGTACTTTAACCTACTTTAGGTCCACCACCAGTAGGAAACACACTTTGTCAGAAACAGCCAGGTTGCACGTTGCTAGAAGTGCATACTGGGGTATCATTCTGTGCCTACATTATTCCTAGACTTTTCTCTAGCTATTCTTGGAAGAAAGAATACTGGACCAGACTGGACTTTTGAACTGACACAGTAGAACTATATTTCTTATTGAGAACAGAGTTTGCTTTTATTTTAGCTTTAGCATAAATGTTACTTTTTCAGATCTGCTCAAGCTCTGTTTAAATGCCCCAGGTAACTGAAAGAACTATGGCTATAGAACACATTGGCTAGGAACAAACAGGAAGTGTAACTCAACTGTCCTAAATCCACTGTGAGCTCAGCATGTAATACAGCAGCTACAGTCATTTAATTAAGTAAGTCCAACTGCCATGGACTGAGCTTTCCCATAACAAGAAGTAAGCCCTAGACATCAAACTGCAGAATCATCTGCTTAGAAGCATCCTCTAACCTCTTCCTCTCATCTGAACCACTCCATGGATTGTAAGAGTTACTGTGCCAGAACTGGAGCAGTTTACAGGGAGGGTAATGTCTCAGCTGGAAGGGGAAAAGAGCTACAGCCAGCCCTATGCATTATTTGTTTCCATCTCCAGTAGCTACCTAATTCATAAAAAGTTCAGAAAGCAGAACTAGCAATCATGTCCACATCCAGCTTTCATTCAAAGAAAAAGCCCAGCCTTAAAAAAAAAAAAAAAAAATTAGATCTCTCTTCTATACAAAATCATGTGTAGAACAACTGCCTAAGGGACAAATGCTTCAGGGTAAGAAGTCACACTCACCTGTCAACTACTTAATGTATTATGAGTAGGTCTCCATTTGTACTTATGTGAACTAGCTGAACACAATATGCTATACCATAGCTACATACAGTAAAGCTTTACTTAGGCAGCCCTGAGAATCAACAACATTGGTAGCTCCAAGGATCTACAGCCAGAGGTCCTAGGCAGAAAGACCACCCAGAAGGGATGCACGGTGCACTGCTCTTCTTTTGTGGGACGTGAATAAAAAGCTACTAGAAACGCTTTTTTACTAAAAAGCATCATCCCCTGAAGTGGGGTAAGAGGGATGTGTTACTGTGCTCTCCTCAAGTAAGTGGTGAATGCAGACAGATTGACCATCTGGGTAAAACACAAGCATAGGATAAGAGTTTTATTTCTTTTTAAGTAAGTCTGCAATTAGAATTTGTTTTAAAATTAACAACATTGTACTGAAAGGGGAATTCAACGCACACCACTGAGCATTAACATCAATATTCACCCGATTTTCCCTATTCCTAGGGAAATATAGGCCCTGTAGCACAACCCAAAGACCAGTAAATATAGACTGTGACAGGCTAATAAACAGACCTGATCTGGTGGTAGAAGACCCTTAATTGAAAGCCATTCTCTTATTTTCTTTATTGGAGAATCTCTTTCTCTTCCTGTGCTACTTTACAGCATCCGAAAAACAGCTGTCTGAGAAAGTGAATACTTAGGACCAGTGTAAGTCAACACTGAGTTACATATTAAAGATAACTTGAATTAATTAAGGTTTAATTTGCCCCTTGCAATCAGCAGACCATAAATTAAATTATCAGTATAGTTATGAGCTATACAAAGGATCACAAGCCATGTTTCAAGATCACTCCTCTTATTTCCATGGCCAAAAAATTTATGTACAATGCCCCAAAAAGCAGAATCCTACAAGAAGTGAGGGGAAAAAAAACACAGTCATTTATCTATCCATTGTGCACGGTTCTTAATATCTTGAGCTCTGTGTTTTTGTGTTTGGTTGTTTTTTTTAAAAAACATCTTCTACATATTTACTTTCTCAACACCAGCTAAAGGATATGGAGATAGACAAGAATCAAACTGCACCCACCAGCTGCAATTGCTGATTCTGTGTTACACAAGCTCCCTAGCATTGCTAACTTCACTGGTGTGAATTACAATATCCAATTGTCAACTCTGTCTACTTCTAAACAAACATGGAAAGCTGCAAAGTCTTCCTGAAGGAAAACAGGATGGCTGCAGGCTTAAGACCTTTACTGTTCTGAAAAAAAGTTTGACAAATATATGCTGCAACTGGACAACTACAAAGCAAGGGGTAGAGAGGAGGCAGGAGAGCAGAGATTCTTCCCACAACGCTGATTTTAAATAAATGCTACTCACAGGAACAGTGGACTATTTCTAAATAGAGCAGATCTTCCCATTTTAAAGTTACAACATAAAGATTCCAGTACTAGATAGCAGTTTTTATACAAGAAGTGTTTGGTCTGTGTTGTTAGGATATGTTCCTTTCAAACAGTTATTTGAAATTTTTTTTGGTTTTGTGGGTTTTTTTAGGCTGGGACAGGAATCTCTGATATGGCAGGTTTCACAGAAAAAACCTTCCCACAAGATTTTCTGTAAGAACCGTATTTAAGTTTCATTTGTGTGTATGCATGCATGTATGTAAAAGAAAACTGCACAACACATACAAATACATACACACACTTTCATTATTGTTTTTGGGTGTAGGAGATAGCATAGAAGGCAAGACAAAGATGACTGACCAATTCACAGCAAGCATAGAGAAGAGAAGATTTAAGCAAATTATTTTACTTTCACTGCAAGAGAATAGGAACATGCTCAGAGTCAGTGACTGCATCTCTAAGAGTAACGTCTTAATTTATCAATCTTTTAAACATCTGATGCTGACCAAGCTATGTACTTTTTATAAGTTATTTGCGTAAAAAGCATAGCCATACTGACAGGAAAGCCATGTTAAGTCATGTTATCGTCAGGCAAAATCTTAGTACTTGTCTATCGGAAGACTAATTGCACACAAACTACTTCTGTCACATTACAGTAGTCAAACTACTATTGCAGAAGGTAGAAGTGCTACAGCTTCTTCTCCTATAAGTCGGCTACACAGTATTCACATTTAAACTAATTCTGGTAACTAAATAGCTAGAGGATGCAGTCAGATGAAAAATGAAACTATGTTTCAACATTTAAAGACTTTTTAGCTTCAGTTAGGACAAATGGACTTCGAAGGTAAAGCTAATGCAGTTAACAGTGAGTTCTATTTAAGCACACGGTTTAGAGCAAAGCTCAGTTGGAAGCTGAAGATTTTTTAAAAATACAGGATAACACTTCTTGTTTTTAAAGTCATGGTTTAGCCTGACTAGATAAACCCTGAAGGAGCCAATCCTCCTTCTCCTGTTTTTTTTTTTCCCCTTCCCATCACAGTGACTCACATAATGTGCTGCAAATAGAGTTTACAAGGCTGTTAAGATCAAGCCCATCCATGAACCTGAACACCCTTTCAATAATAAAATGAACATATAAACCTACCTAGAATCTTGTTAACATACATTTATATCCCACAAGTACGGACAAAGGCTAGAACGAAGATGGTTATGAAGGAAGAGACCAAGAAGAGCAAGTAGCACATAAGGAGAAAAAAAAAAAAAAATCAGAAGAGAAGCAGACAAGAATGGGTAAAAGTTCAATTATCACGATAAGTTTTAGAATGCCTATTTTCAAATGAAAGTCTGGACTTGAGCCAAGTGACTTTAGTGTGCTTTACATGAGGCCCTCAGAGTGGGAAATGCCTCGTTCATTCCCGTTTCTAAAATTGTACATTGAAAATATCAATGCTTATATTATCTACACAGGCCATGCTTGCACGATGAGCCTGTAATTCACAGTACTAAGGAAATTTGTGGAGTGGGAGATGAGGAGGAGGGAAGGGGAGATACTATCAAGGATCGGAGACAGGAGTAAAGCCACCTGCAGCAGTCATTCAAATGGAACAAACAGAAGGTAATAGTCTTCTACACAAACATACTTCACATCATGTAACCACAGGAAAAAAAAATTTCAATATTTCTTTAAAGACATCACATTATGACATCACAGAGGTGGATCTTCCTCTAGACAATTTGTTTATTTCCAGGACAAAAAGAGTTATCATTATCACCTTTTTTTTTCCCCCTTCCTTCTTTTTAAATACACTGGTACTTGCATTTAGTTTGTACAAACATTTAATAATGGGTAACACTGAGAAACTTACCTCAAAGTACACCAGGCTATGTATAACCTTCTCATTCTATTTTTGTACAGTGCCAGGACCCCTGAAACTAACCTGATGAGAACAATTCCAGTAGAGTACAAACATTTTATGGATACATATTTCAGTTTTGTTTTCTCCAACAGTAAAACTTGTTTTCTAGTACTTTAAACAAAATAAAAACATCCAGAATATAAGTGTTTCTAATGTAAATTCAATAAAATTTTCAGTGCATTTTACTACTGATGGTAGTAACCCAGGCTCCTTCCATACTGTATCACAAGAAATGTCTGAAAATAAATTCCTATTTTTCCCTAGGTAGACACAATTTTTCAGCTACATACACAGACTATCAAGATATTGACAAGTATAATACCTGCTCTTTTATTATTATTTTATTATTAAATAAAAATAATAATTTTATTATTAAATACTTTCACTGGAGTGCAATGAACCTGAAGTTAGCACTCCCCTGTTCAATAGCCTCCCATAAATGCCTAGAAGTGTCAATCATGCAGTATCAGCATGAACAGCATGATCTCCTGAACAGTCAGGAGATTTAAAGTGATCCCTGGCATATCTTGGGCACACGTTCCACTGATGTTTGTGCAGAATGACATCAGGGACAGATTAATTGCCTAGCTTCTCTATTAACCCTGCTAACCAGGCAAGCACGCACTTCCCACTGCACTACTGAATCCTAATAGCTAACAAGCCCTTTTGCTGAAGTCACAGCTGCTTATCAGATGGAAACCTGGGCATGTGCCATTCCCTTCTGTTTTCCGAGGAGGGAAACCCATTAATGCAGGCAGGAAGCATTAATGAGCTCCAACAGGCACCTCACCTGAGCCACTGAGAAACCTGGCCTGCTGGGAGCCCTGCTGAGTACACCTTCCCTGTAGTACGTAGTATCCTCTATGCACACAGCCATGTGGAAGTCCTGCATGAACTTTAAAGACCAAACCAACCAAACACACACGCACACACATCCTGCATGCTTCAGTCTCTCTGTTTATAGAGCAGAGTGCTAGTACGTGAGATTTTTTTTTGGTGGACTAGTGAAAGTTTGCAAAGTGCTTAAGACTAATGGATGGAATGTGCCAGTTCAAGGGCAGAGAGAGCAACTGAATAGTAAGCAGCAGAGCAGGATGATTAAACCACATAGTTCTCACCTAAAAAAACTTTCAGGACAGCTCTTTTGCAAGAAGCTATTTCTGAAAGTTTCTAATGAAACCACAATAAAATCTGGTCAATTTGTTTTCTTTTGCTTTTTGTCTCTCCAGTGATAGAATCTGTCAAAGAGATGTTAATCTATTAAGTCAACTTTGAAGCTCTCCACTAGGTAAACACAGAGATACTTTAAGCATACACAACTTTTTGCTCAGTGAGCAGGATCTGGCTTAGGGATGATGTTTACAACTGTTCCAGTTTGACTGGAATTCTAAAAATGCGGACTGGCCTCCAGAAAAGCTAGATCTAAAACAAGCTGTAATTGGCGTGCTATCACTTTATCGAAATCCAGAGTGTATCTGAAAGAGTTTTTAAAGAGTATGGATCTACTAAAAAGCCACTCAGCTCTTTCAACGTTGCTTGCCTTTATTCTCCTAATAAGGTCTTTAGGTCTATTTATTGGAATCCCTTCCCACCACCCCACCACCTTCATTTTCTTTTCAAAAGAAGAATAACAGCACAGTATCTTGAACAGTGAAAAGCCACAGATCATACACATACATCAAGTATTTTCTTTTTGATAATGCACACTGTAATATTTGCTTGCTGAAGAGTCAGTCTGTTTTTCACTGGGGTGGCATAAGGCAGGACGGGTTAATATGATTACACCAGGTCCCATTCTCCAGACTGATGCAGCTCTACTGCCTCCTCTATTATTATAGAGTGCACATATTGTACTGAGGTTGGATATTGTATGTATTAGAAAACAGAGCTCCTGCCAAAGATCTTTTACAAGCTTATTCAACAACACATCTGAAACAATATAAAAGGATCAAAGTATTTTCTGGGCCACCACACATCTCTGCCTACCTGCGTATAAGACCATATCCAGTCTCTCACAAACATACAAATCACCTACAAATGTTGAGGTATTTGAGGTTACCTACTAAATTAGACCAAACAGATAACACTCAGTTTTGTCACCCAATGGGCTACATCTTTTTAAGCTCCCTTCTCCCCTTGTTTAAGGATAACAGCTTAGTGATGAGATGCATAATTAAATGTCATAGCTTCCAAATGTACAGACCTGGAGACTGAACAGGCCATTGCCAGTCTAGAACACATTCTTCCCAGTAATCTGGCAGAAAAGCAGTGAATTTCCATATTGTGATGTAAACCACCACCAAACAGATTGGGCATCTTTTAGTTTGCTTTCCAGTGAGGCTCTTGGTACTGATTCTGTTGTGTATATTGCTGATATAGTCTGCATACATCAAATAAACACACTTGGTAAATCTCGCCTCAAATTTATCCATGACAAATCATACTTGACTGCTTACTTTCTATGCAGAAATGACTGGCTTAGCGGGAGAGAAGAAAGCACTCTTTCTTCAGCCTTGACCTTAGCAAGGCTTTCAACAGAACCACAGAATCAGTTGGAAGGGACCTCCGGAGGTCACCTGGTCCAACCCCGCCCTGCTCAAGCAGAGCCACCTACAGCAAGTGGTGGACCCAGGACTTTGCCCAGATGGCTTTTGAATGTCTCCAAGGATGGAGACTCCTCAACCTCCCTAAGCAGCCTGTTCCAGTGCTCAGTCACCCTCACAGTATCTTTGTAAACAAGCTGGGAACAGATGGATTAGAGGAGTAGACTATAGCAAGGTCAGAAGCTGGCTGGACTGAGCAATTGGTGGTTCAAGTGACAGCAAATTATCAGCAGCATTCCTCAAGGGTCGATACTGAAGCTGATACTGTTTAACACCTTCATCAGGGCCAGGGCTGCCATTCAGAGGGGCCTTGACAAGCTGAAGGAATTTGTCAACAGAAAACTCATGAAGTTCAACAAAGGCAAATGCAAAGTCCTGCACCTGGAGCGGAAGAACCCCATATTGGGATTATCAGCCCAAGAAGATAACCCCATGTGGGTACAGGCTGCATACTGGCTAGGTTGTGGCTTTGCAACCTAGGGGTTGCAGGGTGTGGGAGGAATGTCTAGGTGGACAAGATAGATGTGAGTTAGCAGTGCGCTCTCGCAGCAGAAAAGGCAACCTGTATGCTGGGCTGCATTAGCAAGAACATAAACCAGCAGCTTGAGGAAAATTATTATTCCCCTCCACTCACCATTAGTAAAGCTACATATGGAATACCGTGTCCAGCTATGGGTTCCCTAGCGCAAGAGAGACAACACCACACTGCAGGAAGTCCAGCAGAAGGCCACCAAGATGATCATACTACATCTGAGGAGAGGCTGGGGGAGGTCAGTTTGTTTAGCCTGGAGGATGATACAGCTACAACCTTCCACTACCTAAAGGGACATTATAGAGAAGACAGAGCCAGACCCTTCTTACAGGTCTAAAAGCAAAAGGGCAGGCAACAACTCACCGCAAAGGAAATTCTAATCTGATGCAAGAAAACACATTTCCTCAACAATGGTAGTTGAGCACTGAATCAGGTATCCAGACACCCTGTATAATCTCCACCCTTGGAGATATTCAAAACTTTGGTGGAAAGGGCCCTGAGCATCATAATCTAACTTTCGAGTTAGCCCTGCTTTGAACAGGAGCTCAAACTAGATGGCCTCCAGACCTAAATTACTTTATGATCTGCCTGGAGCATGTGAGGCTTCTTACATGAAGAATGGTTAGGTATTTCTGTAAAAGAGCTACATGCAATCACTTTCTGAAGTGGTAATACACAGGTCCCTATCACCTTCCACATCTGGGCTCCTAGGAGCGGATTCTACACCCTCCCAGAGCTCTGGGTCTACACATGCCAACCAAAAGCCAAGCCTTTACTTCACATTCTTCATAATCCAAGTCTAGATGGCAGTATATAATACTAGATTATTTGATAAGATTAGAGTAAAACTAGATTAGATTTAAGAATAACATGGGAACAATAGCCATTCATGAGAAACAGTAAAATCATGTCTGGTGGCTTTATAGCCACCACTTTGATTCATAGGAATTTGTATTCATCATCAAGAATTTCCATACCAGGAACATCAACAGCTTAATAGAGAACTTACTACATCACATTGATCGCAGTTTTATGATATTTAAATTAGTTTCTGTTTCTCATCATCAACAAGTGCATTTTGCTATCAGGCTTTAGCTAATCGGTAGCAGGACAACACTAGTAAACCCGTACGAGTAAGCACACATGCAGGTGCATACATGCATTCTTGTTTGTGTCAACTTGATTGAGAAAAAGAGGAACAGAATGTCAGCCCATTGACCAAAATTGAAACTTCATTTTCAGCAAAATTGTATAACCACTGTTATCACAAAACTTTCTTTCAGTATGAGCAAAAAAAAAAAAAAGAGACCCTAATTCAGTACCATCCTCTACCATATTTCATGGGACTCTAAAGGCACGTTTCTTAACAGAGGTAGAAGTCTCTTAACATTTAGAAAGAAGAAAAGAATAGAGAAGCACTGAACGTTTTTCACTGCCATTCTGCTTTATATGCCACTGAGAAAGTTTCCACTGTCCACCTATTCCATTCAGAGCAACACTATAGGCATGCAGGACGTGCAAAAAGCATAAGTGATCACTTTTTTGTGAATCATGATGTGTAGCTGGCAGAACAAGGGACAGCCCACGTAATTCTCTTTTTCTCACACAGTTTGGCAAAGTAGAAGGCAACATACCAAAATCTGAATGATGTTTCAGAGCACTGCTCGCTCACAATCAAGAGATGATGCATTTCCAGTTTTCATGCTAATGGAACTCAGACAAGTTGAAGACTTCATGTTATCAACTTTCAGATGTCTAGGTATGTAAAAGCCAATATTTCAATCTTTCAGGTTGGATGAAAGGCTTTGTCCTACTTGCACAAAAATAAGCCAGCAGAGTTCATGCCAGAAAAGTCAGAATCTAGTCCTATCATTAAAATGTTAGCTAAGTCCCCTCAAGGTAGAAAAATGAGGATGTGGTTAATTGGTAGCTTGTACTGGAGGGAACTGTGCTTAAAGGGACTAGCCTTCTCTTGTGCAGATGAATAACATAATCCAATACGATTCTGCCTTTGCTGAAACCAAGAACACAACTTAAATAACTTTAAGATTTCATGTCTAGTTTGAGTCTTCCCACAATGAGACTTCCTAAAAAGATGAGAGCAGATACGCACACAGACAAGATCACATATCCACAGCAACATGACAGCTGTTTGATATCTCCCTGAAACAGAACCCTCTTTTCAACTAAAAGTAATGTCCCAGACAAATACAAGTATATTTAAAAAATCTGAAGACACATAATAACACAAAGGAGGGATGAAAAGAAACTACTAGCTTTCTTCATGATTATCTATCTTGAAGGATGTAGTTTGGGTTGTTTTTTTTTTTTAAACACAAGCACAGATTTTATAATAGATGCTACAACTGTCTCCTTCCAGTGGTATGAAATAGGATTAGAGGAACAGATGATGTTTCTGTAGAATTAACTTCTCTATCTAGTTTTATACCTCCTAGCAAAGCAATTTAATTTTCTGAGTTGAACTCTACTTAAGGGTTTTTTTTTTTTTATAAAACTAGACAGATATACATTAAAGTATTTACACGCTAATAAACACTAAACTTTCTAATCTCTTTAAACAAATTTAAAAGTCCCTTTTTTTCTATAGATCTATTGTAAGCAAGTACCAATCATAGAGAGATAAATTAAGATATCTATGTAAGGACAGAAAGGTGATTATTGATTGAGGTATATTTTACTGTAGGATTTGAGACTGAAATCATCACTTAACACACAAGACCTTGTATCAGTATGGAAATCAAAATCCTTTTTCTAGTCAGTCCAGATTTACTGGAATAATAGGTAAAGCCAAAAGAGAAGATATTTTTAACATACCCATAAGTTAGAAAACACACGCTCCTATTACAGCCCCACCTAGAACGGGCACTTAGCAAACGAGGTAACACACATTTTTAAGCTCTTTAAAGACAGCCTGGTTTCTGAAATTGCCACTCAAGAAGTTTCCAGTTCTCAAAAAAACAGGCGTTGGGAGAACTTCGACCCTAGCTGAAGCGTCACACATGCCATCAGAATTTGTTATTCACGCTTAAGCAAGAGGAAGAGGAAACTTCACAGAGATTTTAGCAGAGAGACACCCGGCACTTGGGATTAGA
>NW_008825108.1:7168906-7178083 GCF_000699105.1 Pygoscelis adeliae | reverse complement strand
AAAACTAGTTCTCTCTCTTCCTCTCTTCCTCTCTTCCTCTCTTCCTCTCTTCCTCTCTTCCTCTCTTCCTCTCGTTCTCTCTTTCTCTTTTTAATGGGAGGTGTGACAGCTGCCCGGCTCCGGCTGACATGTACCGTTCATACCACTGCTCTCCCTCAGCGCCTGTGTGGTCCCGGGGTGTGATCAGGGTATCAGCACCTGGGGCCCAGAGACAAAACCCGCTGCGTGCAGAGTGATCTTGAGAGAATTTATCTGCCCAAATCTAACAAAATCTCTGCCTAGCGGTTTTTTTTTCAGATGAGCTTTTAATAGGCTTGTATTCATTTACTGAAAGGACTGGATTATATCTACAGAATTAAATGCTTTTCTTGGTTTTGTACTAACCACATTGCCTTGGGGATATCCTAGTCTTGGGATTCACCACAAAGACTTTTTCATCACCTTTTATTGTCTTTAAGATTGAAAAGGACTAAGAGAAAAAAAGTGAAGCTGGCCTCCAGCAACAAGAATTAGGATAGCATCTAAATTTCTTTTAAAATATGATGTGGATATAACTGAGTGTTAGAATACAACTGTTTGTAAATTCTGGATAATTTTTCTAAGACAGAAAATGGCAGTTTCCATTATAACCAGCAGCAGGATTTCATCTGCCGCCTTCTGAAGTTTCCTATACTGGACAATGTCAGAAAAAGGATATTGAAGGAAATGAATGTATGAGCCAATCCCAAATAGCAAGTCCTGCATTCCAAATAGAAGACAGTGTATTTAATAAAAAGTTCTTGTTAAATAAAAAGTTACTGTTAAATTAAGATACTTTTTTTTTTACCCCAAAGCTTTAAGAAAAAAAAAACCAAACTATATTTTAATGCAAGTATCTGTAGTATCCCAATGTACCAGAGGCATATACATCTAAAAATGGTGGCAAGATATCTACGCTCAGACCCCTCAAGTATTCTTAGTTCATGAGAGGGAGTTCCATGCCACATATGACATATGACAAGGGATGTATGCAATGTACAAGGCTACTTGGTTAAAAGAGATATATTAGGCTTCTGTTGAATAGTGTTCCTTCTAGCATGGCATTTTGGGGAAGGGGACAGCCCCCAGATCCTTTCTCTCATACTGTGACTCCACCATATTTTAACTCTCATAATTTGACAAGACCTCCTCTCACCTATCACAAAAGAAAATTCTTGCAAGACCTAAATATGGATGTCTTTTACCTTCTTTATATATATTTTTAAAAAGTTACTAGTTGGTTACATTTTCTACATGGAACAGGGGTGAAACTGGGCGGGGGGGTTACACTGCAAGCATGTCTGCAGAGAAGCAGGAGGAAGGAGTCAAGTATGTGAGCTTTACATTTGAATTTGTGAGGCTTGGGAAAAAAAAATGTATATATATAGGCTCCTTGAAAGATAATCTGGAGACACCACTTGAGTAAGCAGGGAAGAAAATACACTCAGGTGGTAATCCAACCTATACATACTTGGAAACTGTCCCAAGATAATCACATGAAATCAGAGAACTGTGACTCCAAGACAGAGTAGGGTGTTGGCAACATGGTAAAAATCACACGGGGCTGTAAAAACTTAATCTCAGTGACACAACTAAAATAGCTTTTGATACTAGGTAATCACACAGCGTTATCGCCTTTGGAAATTACGCCACCCTTTAATGTAGCCAACATAGTCATGGTTAAATGACAGCATTACTGTATTTAGGAATGTTCAAAATGATAGATTGTTTCCATGCCAGGTGCTTGCAAGTTAGGACAAGTTGGCCTCTTTGGCAATATTTGAGTTACATGTGACAGAATCAAACTTTTTTTTTTTTCCCCCCAGCCTGCACAAAACTCAAAGATACCTGTTGCTCTTGAATCACTTTGCAGAAGGTCAGCTTAATCCAACCTGGGCAAATAATATTCCGGCATACTCAGTTGTGGGTAAAAGTCGGTACCAAAGACTAAATCCTGCATGAAATTAAGCCAGCGATAAATCTCCCATTGGCATCAGTAGTTCAAAATCAGGGACTACGTGTCTGAAACTGATTGCAGTTATTGTTCTCAGCACTGCAGTGGACAATGACCCCTATGAGGAAGCGAGATGAACAGAGAAGTCCTATTGATGTAAACAGCATTAATTGTTCTCCTCTCAGTGTCATTCCGGATCGTCCATTCAAAAGCATTCAACAAGTGACTATTAAAGCTAGCACCTGAGCATGGGTTTCGTGGGGGAAAAAATGCAAATTTTGACGTGAAATTCTCACCCGTGGATCTCAGCAGAGAGTTGCTTGGGCGTATATCGGGGTGGTGTAATGATGCGAGTAGCTGTGTTGCCCTCTAGTGACAGGTAAAGAAAACCCTGTCACAAGCAACAGGTACGAAAATTCTTCTTCAGGCGATAGTTAGGTAGCACCGTAAGCCTGACACTTCACAGACACACAGTTAAGGTAAGTCTCAGCAGTAAAAAGATCTTCTGGAAGCTTTTGTGATTTTGGAGAGCCGTTCACAGAGCCGATCTTGGAATTTGAAATCTTAGTGTTTTGAGATATTTCGTGCAGGATTTCTGCACTTTCCAAAGATCAGTAAAAAAAATGTGTCCCGCATTATAACTGAAGCATCAAATTATTTTTGGCGAGAAATACGAAGAGGTTACTAACAAGGATTAAATTTTCTAAGGATCACTGCTGCTATTAAAACTTTCTCATTTGAAATCATGTCCTAGGCATACAGACTACAGCTTCATGTTCTTTGCACCGATGTAACACCAAGGACCTGACAATCAGATTTCTGTTGTGGGAAAAACACGAGATAAAGGCTTTCTCCGGTGAGACGGACCAGACAAGTGAGCTCAGTACAAGTGACGACACAGACACATTAATTTGATAGGACAGCACAGCCCTGGATTAGCGTAGACCCAGATACCAATCACCTGAATAAACTGCAGTGGAGCCATTCTGGTGTATAATACCCACACTGATGAATTAACAGGCTGACATAAGTATGGCGAAAGATAGATTCCCTGCATGAAAGACACAAAAGCACCAGAAATCACTCAAGCATTCACCAACTTATTAGTTGTCTCTACCACGCAGGCAATTCTCAGCTGAGGCTTGCGTACTTGGTTCATAAATCTCCTCGCCTCCGTCCCAGCACAAGGATTACCCCCAGAGAAGAAAGGGATGCCCTGCTGTGACTGGTAATCTGCAATTAGAAAATGATCCCGAGGGGGACTATTAGCAGCTGGTATGGTTTAGAGCTGTCCAGGCAAGCACTGAATTAGCTGGAGAATCTGGAACCACAACTAGCTGCCTGACAAGCCTCTTGCTCATCCCATCTTGCAAACAACAAAACCTGCAAACAGCAAAATCTGCATACAGCAGAGATTTTGAGCTACCGTATGACAACACGTTGTCATGTGCTGTGGTGGAACAGGTCAGTTCTGCTCCACAGGGGATTGAAGCGTGGGAACATGATCTCGTTCAAGACAAACTTCTTGAGTGTTGTGTGTTGGGTATTGTAATACAATTGTAAAATGTTTCAGTTTTACCTTTCTCCTCATAAATTGGCTTATACTTGCCCTTTCAGTAGTTCACACAGAGTTAGATGTAATTTGAAAATACATTCTCTCTGGAAAGACAGAACTTAACTTAATTTTGCACCTGTGGCATAATGGGTCCCTGGGCAGGTAAGAGAACAAGACTAAGAATGGGGAAAGCCAGGAAGGTTTGGTGGGAAGTTCAGTGGGCTGGGGACCGACAGATTTCGGGGAAGTAAATGGGAAGAAGGAAGGTGAGGAATGTCCATAGAGGTTTTGAGGAGGTGGGAGGACGGGAGGCTGGGGAGAAGGGGCTGGAAGTTGGAAGGGTTATGGATGATGCTGCTGGGAAAAAGCAATTGAGAGGATTCGGGGTGGGGGGGTGTCATGTAGAAAAGGACTGAGAGTAGTCTTTCTGCTCACTAACATCTTGCTGATCTGACCCCAGGATAACAAAATGTGAGGGTTTTAAGATGTTGACATAGCATCTTGTCAGGTCTGCTAATTTGTATATGAAATGCATTGCAGTTAATACCATGGAAATTACAGAGATTCTTCATAGCTGATTTCTTGTTGCTATTAAGCAATACTTTTGAGTAATCTGAAATTTGTCCCAAGAACTGGATTGATTTCAGCTTTTCAACATTTGGAAAATTCGTCAAGTTTTAGAATAGCATTTTGCCATTTTTGCTAATTACCTTCAGATCAAAATATCTTCCTAATTGCCATTGTCAAGAACAATGCAGCACTCTTACGCACAATGATGGCTAGTCTGTCTCCTTAAACAAAATTCCTCCAGCCCACTTAACATATCTATTTCAAGTAAACAATGGTGCCATTTCCTGAACAAGAAATTAAGACTTTGTGGAAAACTTTATTGTGTAATAAGACAATCCTCTTGTTTCTCTGCACTGATTTATGCATAACGGGCCTCTACACAGACAACCAAGTAAACAGGATGCGCTGAAATCTCCTATCAGTGAAAAGTACACATTGTGATGTTTTGAACTAACCTTTTTCTTTTGGGAGAGAAATGAAGAGGGAGCTTTCTAGATATACAATAACTGTGAATTTGTTGATCAGCAGTTTAAAAATGAATGTTTAGTGGTGCATTAAACAAATATGCCACTTGCTTGACCTCACTGAAAGCAGCTGGCTTAATTCTTGGATTAATCTGTACTGGCTGTGTACTGGTTGGACTGTCATTTATTAAACCATATGGCTCTGTGAAGGCTCCATTTCTCCGAAGATACAGGTAGGTTTTGTGGCCAGCTTAAACCAACCTAAAACTGAGCTGTCCCTGAAGGAGGCATCCCTGCACCCAGCCCTGCTGCCTCCCTTTTGCCAGTGTTAGCACTCAAGCAGCCATGTTGTCAGTTGGATCAGGGAACTGGTGCATCTGGAAGCTAACCCAAACACGCACACACACCCCCCCAAAAAAATCTCTTAATTTTCACCTGGCTCAGCTCCCTGACCTAGCCCGTACAAGCACTGGCCTTGGCTGAGGGCGCAGAAGGGCTAGATGGCCCATGGAGGGTGAGAATGAACTGCTAGCTAGAGGTAGGGAGGTATGTGATACCACAGGTCAGCAGAGAGTTTCTTGGGAAGAATGAGACTCTTCTGCTGTGCCTCAGTTCTGGCAATGGCTCGTTCCTTAGAGATAGACTGGACGTGAAATCCTGTTACTCTCCTACCCCACTAATGATATGGGAATAGTAATGCTGAATTTATCTGTAGATTAATTACTGCTTGTCAGGCAGTTTTGTAATGTCAATTAAATAAAAATTAGAGAAAGAGAATGCTCTTTCAAATATGGAAACTTCTGTAGGCTGGTACTATCGCTTGTTCTGTATAGAAAGTGATAATATATGGACAATTCCTCCAGACAAATGAGCCTTCAAGGCAACCTGTCATGACAGAAAGCTTGTTAAGGTTATCTTGATACAATCAGTATTTGCAAACACAATAGCCCGCAAAAATAATAATTTTTAGTCACAAATGTTTGTAAGCCCACAGAGAAAAGCTGCTCCCATGGTGGTTATGGAGGCTGGCTAAAGAGCAGCCCTTAACAAGACGCAACCTGGAAAGAAAGAATCTTCTAATCCTCAGGCTTTGAAGGTAGTTTATTGGAGGTCATGCATAACTTAATCAGAAAATCAAAAATCAGGATGAAAAAAGTTGTTGCTGACACCAGAGAACTCTTTTTTTTCCCCCTAATTCATGTTTTACAGAATGATTGGAAAACTATAAAAGTAGTCAAGCTTTGATATGGAGCAAGAAAGACCAGATGTTTTACAGGACTGGAATGTTAGCCAGTTCTTAAGTGAACTGAAGAAAGTTCTTGTTTTTATTTTACCTCTAATCATTTTAAATAATGGACTAAACTTAAAGGAGAACTGGGTTGGCAGAACTTGCATCTTCTCCTGATCCTATGATGTAAGCTATGTTAATGTAAACTCAGATTTTTTACTTGTCTTGGTTCCCTTAGAGTCACATTTCATGAGATTAGACCTCTAAAGTTGGCCTTTTAGTCTAAATGTAACCAAAATGGGTGGTCACTCTACTAGGTCATTTTATCAGACTTCTTTCTTTGTCTTTAAACAAAGGATTATTTCTTTTCACTGCATGTGAGAAAAAACCACAAAAGATATTATTCCTTGCGTAAGTTTATATCTATGACATTATTCCTTATAAAAGGACAAAAATTTATTTCTTACTCTCCAGCCAGTGTTGTACTAATTACTCTCAATATTTTTGGTACTTTTGCCTAGATCTAGAATTACAAAAAAGATCTTTATCTCTATCTGTTGTCCAGCCTTACCCAGCTGCAAATAGAGAATCTGAGCTAGTAAAACACACAACCATATGTTCAACAACTTTAAACTTATGCCAAAGTTTTCTTGCCTTCAATCACAGTTAAGCATATTATTAAGATGACACATGTGCTATCTTGTAGAAGAGGGAATATGCATTAGTCACTCTAGAGTTTACATTGCTTTATATGAAACCAAAGTTGATCCATGGACATACGTATCTGTAATTTCTGTTGTGTCTTCTTTTAATGATTTGGGCTCAGAATTTTGGTCATCATTAATTCCTTCCATCCTATTTTGAAACAAGATTTTAGTGAGTTGCTGGGCCAATAGTGATTTCATGAAGTTTCCCTGTCCCCTGTGGGCATTTTATCAGGTTAAAATATGATATTGTTGTTTACTCTTGTTCAAAGACCTTTTCCTTTCTGTGTTTATGTTCTATTCAGAACTGATTAATGTGGAAAATATCTTACTCCAGTCTCTTTGAAGAATTAAAGAAGTGGGAATGTTTTATCTTTCTGCTCCACTCAAGATTCTAGACTCTCTAGACTCAGTTTTGCATTGCCCTGTGTTGTCATTTATGTACATAGAGTAATTGAAGAGTATGCAAAAGTGATAAATTAGCATTTTGCACTGATGTATTGATTGGGCCATGGAGAATAGGTCTACTATAATTTCACATTCTGCAAAGACCATGGGCAAGTAAAATGAAAACAGAGCTGCTTGCAGAAGCTTGGTATTTATTTATTTGCTGACTTAGGTCAATAGGGTTAATTTGAAAGACACAGTGCTTGTACTTCTGTTGACTTTAGCTGAACTTGTAGGTAGCAATAGCTCATTCAAAAGGTTTACTGAAAGTCAAAAATGCTGTAAAAATCAGGCAACAATGCACGTATCATAAACATGGTAGGAACACTTGTTCACGTGTATGGAGTAACTGCTGATGAACTAGCAACTACGTGACCTTCCACAGAATATGGAGGCTATGGTAAACGGTCTTTGCTTCTGGCTGCGGGAAAGCCAAACGCCACCGTATTATTGTCTATGTATTCTGTAACCAACAGTTTTACTACTGGTTTTACTGCTTGCCACAATGCTGAGGGACGGTTCCAGTATCTGAATGAACTTGAGACCAGAGGGACTAGAGTCCCTGGGCAGTGGGAAGGGCAGGCCTCCAAGAGGATGGAGCTGTCTGGGGATTAAAAGAACCCTCAGGTTTTCAGTTAGGGTTGGTCTGCCAGCATCTCTCACTCACTTCCTTTCTCTCTCTGGTCAGAAATGACCTCAAAAGATGTCCACAGGAAAGTGTTATGAAAATAGATATATTTCCACTAAATACTTTTTCTTTAATGAGAAAGAATACGTGGCTAAAGTGCTCAGATCAACTCTGAATTTAACTAATTTTAATGGAAGATTTTAGTTTATATTTTCCACTCTGTTCTGCAATTCTCAGCCGTGATTCTAATTTCAATATTGTTAGAAGTACAAAGGAATAGTTTTTAATACAATATTTTAGTTTCTCCCTTTGAAGTATCTTCTATTTATGAGTTCATAAAGGTTTATGTAACATCTCTTACTATATATGGTACTGAGTTCTCTATGGAGAATTGATAGTGTGTTGATCTCCATTAATGTAGCGATCCTCTACCTGATATATACACAGAATTGAAAAAATATTAGTAGGGTTGTAAAATCTAGCATAGAATAAAGATTTCCAGCACAACTGTTACTCTGATACTTTGTGCCTGTATTATGATATTTATTATATGAATTCAATTTTTTTCTGTACCCAGGACCCCTATTTTGGTCAAAGTACACAATAAGTAGTGCCACTTGATGAGCAACTAATTAATATTTTGTTTTATATTCATATTTCAGAGGGTGGCCTGTTTTCATCTGAGAGATCAGTCAACATTCAAGATCTTGTGGGTGTTCCCCCTAAAAGGGGAGACTAGTGATGGAATCAAGGATTTTGTCAATTTAATCCCCTTCATTTAGAAATAATTGACAGTCATGAAGTGACAGTTTGCTGGACTCAGTAGGAGTCAGACAAGAAGCATTTTCTTTTGTTACATTTTCAAGCAACACTAGCATTAATTCTGCTGCTGTTAGTTTCTGTCCTGCTTCTGCTGGCATCTCCATCAAACAATACCCAGTCCCTCCAACTAATGTTCATCTAGGCAGGGAGCTCAGCTTCTGACCAACTTTGTATACAATCTGTATTTACAGCTGACTCACTTTCAAAAGAAGTGTAATTCTCCTATTTTGTATTCAGGGTGAACTTTAAAACCAATTTAATTTACATATTTCAATAAACCACTATTTTAACCAGAAAAAGACATCCCAAACCCTGTTAGGAGGATGAAATTGTTCATTTCCTTGAGATTTTTTGTCATGTTCATAAAAATGGAATAATTCACAAGAATTAACACATTCATAAGCCTCTCTGAAGATTGATGTTATTCCTCATTTTACAGACGAGGCACTGGAGCACAGAAAAAATAGGATCAAAAGTTTTCATCAGTCTTAGGAGCCAATCGGAAACACCAGCAAACTGAATTTTGAGGATAGTTAGCACTATATTACTTCCTTTATGCTTAAAAGAAAACTACCACTGGCTTCAGCTGCAGCTGTAAATACTAGAGACTTTTACAAATTTGACCACTCCAGATCAGTCGAGGTCCCCAAAAATAAGGAACACGGCACATCTGTTAAGTAGTTTTACAAAGCGGCATCACATAATAGAGGCAGAGACATAACCCCGTTCAGCTGGACAGTATTTGCAACCTTAAACGCAGAACTGTGTTTTCTTCCCGCACTCCATG
>NW_008825108.1:7137799-7168864 GCF_000699105.1 Pygoscelis adeliae | reverse complement strand
TGAGACTAGACTCAGCTATGACCCTTATTTACAGCCTAAATTCAAATGTCATTTAGTAAGTCTGTTACAGGGCCTACACATGAAGGAGGCAGGAAAAGGATGCATGGACGCTCTAGTTTGCAATGCTATTCTTTTAGTGAAGAGACTTTTTACCTCATCTTCCACATGAAAAGTCCAAAACAAGTAGAAAAACAGGTATTCAGTCCTGTGAAATGTCATCCTTTATACAGTTCATGAACAAGGTTATATTTGTTTTCTGACGACTGAGTTAATGAGACCAGAAATGGTTTATTATCTTTTGTGTCAACAGATACATCTGGGACAGTGCCAGCATCTTTCAAAGATATTTGGTGCCAGCCGAGGTTTGGGAACCTCAGGGATCTGTTCTTGGCCTCCAAGAGGGCACAGAAGCTGTTTTTGCCCGGCTTGACTTTGCACACCCTCTGCACACCGACCTCCTCCTTTTCCGGCCTGATTCATCCTGGTGCTTGGCTTCTTTTTCCACTTCCATTTTCTTTACTTAACAAGACTCACAAGATGTACCAAAGGCATTCCTAGGCCCAGTCTGCTTCCATTTACCTAAAATAGGCTATTGTATTACTTCGGTATTGTCTCACCCACTGTATTTACTGACTGATTTTTAGCCGTTTTCTGGATATAGAGGAGAAGCCGCATACCTCCAACTGAAGCTGACATTGCGAAACTTGAACACTAAAAGTGCTCGTCTGCCTCAAAGCTATCCCTGTGACTTCTTTTCTGTACAGACAACAGCATCAAAAAACGTCCTCTCACTTTCAAGGTCATCAGGCCTAACAAAGTTCTGTGCTTACATTTCTATTCACAGCATTGTATTCAATTGAATACTCGAGGAATTCAAATAAACTGAACTCCTGTATCCCTGAAATGAATATAACTCTTGCCTGTCATGGTAGGTAAATCTGGACAACACTTAAATGCCTACATGCTGTCTTTTTCCACAGTCAGGGTCCATAACGTTAGTCAGTTAATTTGCTTGTTTCCTACCACTTCTGTCTACCTTATTTATATTAGCTCAAGTGAATTATTGCACAAGTATTTGGTAACTGCTATTCTCTTTGTAACATGGACTACCATCTTATCATATTTGCTAAAAGCCTAATAATCTGCAAAGACAGCACTGTGAAGACTGAAAAATAACGTGAACTAAACCATTTGCTGTGGAATCTTCAACAGACTTTTTTTCCCCTTCAGGCCGATTACCAAGTAGCACGAGCTCCCCAGCAGGTCGTAAGGGCACCCTTCAGATTGTTCTTAAAGGCTACAAACATTTTTTTTCTTTCTCTCCGTTAACACTGGGGAAAAACTGATGGCCTTCTCAGAAACATTTAGGAAGCAGCCTAGGTCATACCAAGCCAAGCCATTCTAACCATTCATTGATCAGCCGCTTCTCTTCTCTTAGGTATCTGTGTGCCTTCATGTCATCAGTGGCCACATCTCTCAAACCTTTAGTGACTTTCAGCTCTGTCATTTCTATTTTACCTGCTGTTGCCCCCCTAACAGGACTCCGACAGTGCAATGAGGCATAAGAAATGCTTTGTGTTTTTTATTATTTTGGGTAATACTTAGGAAATTAGGAAAATATAAGAACATAATTTCCACTCTATGTCAAGTTTTCAGGGTGAATCAAAAATGATACTGGGACTTTTCAGAACCCTGGCTTGCTGACCTAATAGATGACACTGATTTTCTGTGTCATGCCAGCTACTGATTTCAACTTTGCTATCTAGTTTGAAAGGAGTTGCATGTTTTTATATACTGCAGTGTATGAGTTCTCACAGATCTGATGTCGTCTTCTCTTTGCTCACGTAATTTTCCCCTTTTGTTGACCCTTTTTCTTGCTAACATATATAAAAAAGTTTGTTCATAAAATATAAAACAATTACACAACTATACAGATAATTAAATAAGTGGATAAGTAAGCATTACATGTAAGAATAAATATTCTTGAGTGGCAAGATGCTTATAAAACCTGTTTAAACTGTTTATTCAGTAATAATCACAGCACCATATGCCAGTGTCCATTGGTATTTTAATTAATCTATTTCCTTAACTTGGTGGGAATGGCCAGTGTGTACTGGGAGCTTCAACCAATTCTGATTACTTCTGTGAAAGAGATAGAAGTGGGGGAAAACAGTCAGGAGAAACTATTAAAAAGGGGTGTGCTAACAAGCTTTGGGAAAGTACAAAAAAAATCTAACCAAACTGGGGGAGAGCAGATACGTTCATTTAAAAGGACAAATGATCAGCAAAAATGAGGGAAGAAAATTTGACTTGGAAGTGCCCATTGATAATACACAGAGCATTTTCTGAGCACAGTGTGAACATATGTCTCCCCGCCCTTCAAAATCCAACTATTTTCACCTTTTTTATGCTCCCATCCATACCTGGAGTTTGAATACACAGTTCTGATTAATTGGAGACCCATAAAACTGGAGACAGCAATCAGGCTGGTAATCTAAGGATCTCAGGTTCTGATTCAATACCATTCATCCAGCAAAAAATCTGAGCACTCAGATTTTATCAAGGAAACACAAAAAGCATGAGTTGCTAAGCAATTCATGGATGTGAAGGCTTTGATGTATTTATGTAATATCAGCAAAGTAATGGGTCCAACGGATTTTGTGTAACTAATGACATGGTTCATGACTAATGACCTAAGCTCCTTGTTGTTCCTTATTCCTTATTCACAAAGAAAGCAGTGGGTCAAATTCAGGTTTGCATAAATAGATACAAGTGCCTTCAAGTTCCTGGGAGATATCCACTTACGTAAGGGCTGAATTAAGTCTAAATATATATATAGTTAAAGATTAAACCTAAGTTTCACAAAGAAGAAGATATTGGGAGTAGAAAGAAAGTCTTCATATTAAATATTAGAATATAAAGAACGACAAGACATACACAGACAAATGACATTATCAAGACACTAAAATAAAAATACTCAAATATTAATAAAACCAAAATATTTGAGTATTAAAACCCAAGGTGAAAACACTAAATTTTTTGGAAAGTCATAGAATCCAGACCTTAAGACTAAATCCAGTCTTGGAACTGGCTATCTTGACTCGTCCTTTTCTCTGTAAAAAGGACAAACCCATTACTTCATACTTTGAAAAGACTCAAAAATCAGAACCTTAGTTTCATCTCTAGTTAAAACACTCAGGCTGTGCATGAAGTAAACTGACAGAGGGCTCATAAACGCATTTAATACAAAGTGATTTTAAAAACAGTAAAGGTAGAACAAAAGAGCCTTTCACTAAAATTTCCTGTAACAAACTCTCCCTACAGAAGGATACTGTCACTTCAGTGACAGTAATCTGCAATCAGAAAAGGCTTTAAATTGAATCATCAAATAAACCACTTATCCTGCTAGTGTAAGATTGCTCCAGGGCATAGAATGGAGTTTGCAGCAGCCCTGTTGCACCTTTGGATCTTTCAACTTGTAAACAAGACTGAAATCCAGCTTGGTGCCCTGTTTGCTTAAAATGTACGTTTTATGGACATTTCAAAATTATCTGCTCAATGCTGTGAGAAAATTAGACACCAATTAAAAACCACAAGAAGTATATAGTGAATCTGTGGTTACACCCTGCAAACACAGAAAAAGAGGGTACATTTACTATAGCCCTGTATGGAGTGTGGAAAATGATGCTATTTTGCCTAAACTGCCATATATTCAATTTGGTCTCATTTTACAGGCGCTCTGCACTTTATCCTGTAATAAATGCTGTAGCTCCACTGATATTACTGTAGTTCCATCAATGGTAAGTTAAGGTAAAGAAAGAAAAATGCAGACAGATTTAAATGTATGAACATATTATTCAAGAGGATTTATCCATGTAAAATGTTGTTACAATTCTGAAAAACTGTTGCTACAATTGAGAATACTATTTGCACTGTAGTATAGGATCAGGCCCTATCCTGACACAGGAGGCTAAGGTGACCCTTCAATTTTACTGAGAAATAGATTGTTAGATCCACTGTTACACGATGCTAAGACTGCTGAGGCTAATTTGGGAACATCAGGCTCTTGCAAACTATGGTGTGAATAATTCTGTGTAATAAATTAATTGAGTGAAGAGTCACACTGCCGTCCTGCATCAATAAATTATCATGTCTGTCTATGATGGCTTGTGGGGCTGCCACAAACTGATATTAGGTATTGCATATCTTTGTAATGATGAGGACTCTCTGGATAGTATTTCAACAAGTTTCCTGAGAAGACTCACACGTCAGGCTCCCTTACCCCTCACTAGCAGTCTTTTCAAAGTCACCCTGCTTTGCAGGGGTGTTTTTCTATGTTCTGAAAGATTTAATGTTGTCTGTAAGCCACTAACACAGCACTATTGCCTTCTGGTACGGGCTGTTACTGTGTTAGCCCTCTGTATTCAAAGAATTAAGCTACAGTAGGGCTGTTGTCCTGCCTTTCTGGGATGCACATCGCTCTGAGCCAATCTTGTCCTTTCACTGATGGTATCTGGACTGTTCTGAGGTCTGGGACACTGCAGTTTTGTTTCCATTTCTCTGACTATATGCTTTGTAATGCCATTTCCTACCAGCATGCCTATTCCACTCTTGTGCACAGGAATTTGTCCCTAGAATCTCTTTCTTCAGTTGAAGGCAAATTTCTACTAAATCTGTCCTGTTGAATCACAAACTTATTACTCTGAAAAGCAAGGAAGCTCAGAGAAGTCCCTGTGGTCCCAGGAGAAACTACTGCAGGGCCAGCCCATGACACCTGGTTCACTGTCACCCATCCTACAGCAGGTGTTATTTCTAATGTTACATACACGGTGTTATTACAGGCAACCAAAACTTCCCCTTCTGATAGTCTCCAAACTGCAAGCTGTATCACTCACAAGAACAGAAAGGATATTGGAAACGCCCTTTTGGCTAAAGGTTCCTGATCAGGACTGGAGCAGAGGCTCTTCTAGGAGTTATCTGCTATTTCCTACCTGGTCCTGCTTCATAATGACTGTTACAGGCCTGTGGATGGCCTGTAATTCACAGCGTTGGTGTATTGCCATTACTCATTTTGCTAAGCATTTCATTTTTATAGCCAAAACAATTTGCGCAATTAACAAAATCATTATAACAATTAAAATGACAACTGTAAAAGGGAAAGCCCCATTTGAAAATGCCTGTAACTGTGGGAAGCCACCATTAGGAGGGATTCCCACCATGGCTGCAATATGAGTAATCTTGTTATTCTAACAGACTCTAATTTCTGGAAAGCTACCTAGCTGACGAATCCAGTAAAGGTAGGGTGTTTCAGCGTGTACCTCAGTAGTTTAGCAGGTACCTAAAGGCAACAGTTTAAAGTTATTGAACAACTGCCTTTACTTGATGGAGTTTGATGGTCATTTCTATGCATGTCATGTAATTGTAATCATGCCCCTTCATGGAGATTATACTACAAATACACATATTTTTGTCACTTCATGCACTGAAAAGATTTACATACACAACTGACCCGTTTCTAACCAATCTGTAAGGTCACATAGCATTAAGTTAAAATATAAGCAATCATCTGACAGCTGTAGGTGCAGGTCTTCACAGATGTTTTGCACAGGCTAATTTGCAATTTAAGCTAGCAATATCTGGACAGTAAAACTATCCAGAAAGTTTTCTCTTGCTCTAGTCTATCTTGACTGATAAATAGCAAGGTTAAAACAGAACGTATTTTGGGTTACCACACCCTGAGTGAGCAGGTGGATTTGCGAGTAAATGAACCCAGTGGCAACATGTTTTTCTTTTAACATTGTTGTACATTTCTAACATTACCTGGTCAGCTCTTTTAGCAAAAAAAAAAAAAACCTTTTTCATTGAATTGGAATGCTTGTGTATTTTACATATACGGAAAGTTTTGATCATCAGTCTCCACAAATGACAAACCTCTGGTTTTGACCATATATTTCCTTTCCATCAGTTTCCTCCCATAAGCATTTAAAATATCCCCAAAATAGCCCAGCACAAAGTGACTTTTTTTCTTTCCTCAATGCTGCAGGATGACACATGATACTACACAATCTTTCAAAGTACTTTTTACCATAATAAGCATTTCCATACTTAACCAATTCACCTTTTCAACATTTTACAGACATGAAGTCACATCTACCTGTATGTACTTTGTTACATACACAGACATTGTTTGTTTATGTATTAGTGATCTGTTAGTCATGACTCCTATTAATAATGGAGGTACATTTGTTCTCACTGAGAGAAAGAGTTTAACATGTTTGGAGATGGAGGTATGGTTAAAGTGGGATGTGTTTCTCCATGTTACCTCAATTTGTTAATATTTTTCTCCTATTTTTAAGTTCACCTATAGCAAACAATCTGATAATACTATTATATCTTTTCCCTTTCACTTGCACATATATGATAATAAAACCAGAAAAAAACACAGTTAAAACAAAGCTAAGGAACCTCTCTCTCCACTGGTGAGTTTCTGGTGATCTGTTCATCAGTCTTTACTTTGTGTATGTTATCCATTGGTTCCACCTCTTCTCTATAACAAAAGATGAACTTGTTATAGAGAAGATGAAAAGATGAAAAGATGGCTTAACTTAAATCAACAGTCCCTCTTTACATAATCAGAAAAATTGGCTTTAACACATCAGTTAGAAACACACACTTACAGAGCTGACTTCTGGCTTTCAAAGCCAACTGTATCCCTCTTCAATAAGAATATAATTCATTCTTTCCATCTCAAATCTTCAAATACACATGCTAAACCCACAATTCTCTCAGCTCTTGACCACTTCAGTACCAACAGCACTTATTCAAGTTCTCATTTTAAACTTCTCCTTTTCCCTTTCTTTCCATCGCTTACTGTGTAGCTGATGTACACACTCCTCCAATATCTCGTTCATGCACATACTCGTATATTTAGTTGAAAACACATTACTGATTTTCATAATACAGCTGTCACTAAGCCTGAACTATTAATTTTTATGTTGATACCTCTTAGGTTTGCTTATCTTGAATGCCACATTTTAGTTGCCTTAAATTTGCTAACAATCAGGAACTTTTTTGTGTATAGCTCTCTTTTACTTCCAAAACTTTTTGGAAGCCATGTTAGAGATTCCATGAATGTAAAAAAAAAATCAGCAAATGAAAATATAAAAAACAAAAACAAAAACAAAACCAAACAACCAAGAAAAGCAAATTATTCTCTTTTTTTCTTCTACCTCAATTTTTTTTTCATCAGAGTAGATATCTTGTATCTAGACTTCTTCATTACGCTGCTGGGTATCATAGAATGGCAATATCTGGCATCTAATATCAAGCAATATCCCAATATCCAGCAGCCTCCAAGGGCTCCTTGTTCCCTTTTCACCCCTTAATTCCACCAGAATGGTGAGCCTTTCACAGTGGTCAAATTGTAATTTTACTATGAAGCCCCAGGAAGACCCTTTGCATAGACTCTAAATCATTCCTTTCTCTGGAGGTTTTCTTTCACTTGGTCATCTTTCTCCAGGCTGGTACAGATTTTCTTATTCCTGTTGCTAGTTTCTCCCATGGTTTCTCTCTCGTGCCTTTTACTCTAGGAATAGGGAGCAGAAAATTTATTTCCTTCTCTTGGAAGGTCCATGTGTTTAGTGGGAGACAGCAACCTGGTCAGCACAGGAACAAAACCGACCTTTCATATGAACTACTTTTACCAATCACTAGCCGATTGCTACTTAGCTGTTATCTTGGAAGTCAGTTTGTAGTTTATTCCATCAGCAGCGGCAAGGAGGATAAACAGGGGAAACCCCTTTCTAAAACTCACAGTCTCCATAAATTATAAAAGACTGACATTTTTAATAGATAATTGGAATGCTCAAGATTTTTTTTTATATCTATATAATGAGATGAGCTTTAATTTGGATATCTGCAAAAAAACTGTGTTGTGGCTTTCAAAGCTAACTCTACCCCATTCAGTTAGGATATTTTATTATTCATTGTCTCCCTCTCAAACCTTCAAATACACATACAGCATTTGTTACAGTGCCAGGACTTTATTGACTTGGTAAGGAACAAGCACTCAGCCTAGTTCAGAGCTAAAGACCTCCTCTACTCTCTGGACAGCATCTGGCAATCTTCTCCCGATAAATCTTCCTCTTCTATCTTGTTGTCATAAAGCACACAGTTCACAACAATGAGGAACAGATGATATCATTTTTGTTGATACATCTCCAGTTTGAAAAGTTCTGACAGCCGGCATAGATGAAACCGTTCCATGTGTCACACTGGAAATAAAGTATGATTGATAAATTAATTAAGATTTCCAGTCTTACTGGAATGCTGAGCATCATTTCAACAAAAAAAGTATATGGGATTTGCAATCAGGTTTAAAAACCAAAAACAAAGCGAGGGCTTATTTTTGTTTTGTGAACAGTTCCAGGTCTGGATTACAGCAGTTCCACATGTTGATGTTGGAGTTATGGAAAGACCTGCCCGTGCAACATTATCCAGTCATGACTATATGTTATTTACTCTTTTTAATGAGATACAGATAAAATGCAACCTCAGACAAACCAACTTGATGAAGAAGACATAAATAATTTAAACCTTCTAACATGATGATTCTTCTGCTTTTATTTGGAAATACGCCATGAACTGTGCTTCTATGATCGCATGTCTTTTTGGTTTCCAGAGCTCTTCATTCCAAAGTCACAGAGGTAAATCTAACACGCAAAGAGTGTGAAGGCTGTTTCTGCTGTGTCTTACCAGCAGTGCCTGGGTGGGCTTATCTTGTTTTTGTTTGTATGGGAGCTTTGCTGTGCACATTCTGGGTGTGCTCAAAAACAGGGAACCAATATTCCTTGCCTTTACTAACAGATCTTTTATTCCTTTTTCGGATCTTGGCTGCTAGATGACCTCCCTATAGTGTACGTACATAGCTCCTTTTAATGTACGGCAGTGTTTTGGATATAGTCATGGTGATCTAGTTGATGGGTTTTGCTGATGGTTCATCAGCAAAACTGTGGCCAAGAGAACCTCCTCTAATTGAGAATATATAGGAGATTATACACTCAGATAGTAAAAGCTGCCCTTAGGCTGCCGCTACACTTGGCAGCAGAAGTAAAATAAAGCCACCTTCTGTCCAATTTGTTGTCCACCCTGGGGAGCGCAGCTGAAGGGACTCCAGGTGGGCCACGTGGCCCAGAGGGACGTACTCTGCCAGGGTCAGAAGTCTCTGGATACCCACTTACTTCCAGAGCTTCCATCTAAACCCTCCAGAATAAAACAGCGGGTGCCTCAAAACTTTTAAAAATACCATCAAGAAAGCATCTGGCAGATACTTTCAGCAGAAGACTGCTGAAAGATGAGAAGAATGGAGAGTCATCCTCTCGAAGAAGATGGCTGCCAACAAGAGCACTGAGGCCCAGCTGAAAAAAATTACTGTAGTCACTTTGGAAATTACAATCACAGTGTCCAACAATACTGTTAGATGTTACTTCAGTTTGTCCTTGGCAACACTATTGGGACAGAAGAATGAACCTCAAGGGGGATATTTATGGTGGAAGATGAAGTACAAGAGATCTCTGCCCAGATCCAGAAAAGTCTTCAAGACAGATATATCCTCTGTACACCTGGACTAGTTGTACAAAGTTGTACAACAAACCTTTAAAGCTTGTCTTCCTGTTCCTTACAAAAATGCTCAGATGTCTGGTAGATGACGAGTTTAATTCAGGAAAAGCTCTGCAACTGACTCCAGTTGCAAATATCATGTACTGATATTTACACATCTCAAATCAATTATGAGAGGAGAAAAAAACAACTCAGTGAAAAGAATTCTTTTGGGGATGCCACATTAAAAATTAATCATTTCCCACAACCTAGCAAAACACATTTATTGGACTTAATCACCCCTTTAAAAAGTAGGAAATCTGCCAGGTTGCAAGGACTTAAACTTTTTAATGAAGTTTCCAGTTCAGCTCTATTTCTAGATCAGTGAGGAGCTGCATCTCTTCCAAAAGCTACTGGTTTCTAGTCTTTAACACCTCATCTTCTGCTCACTGGAAACATGAGAGTTACTTCTATTCTCAGTAAGACATCATGAAAAAATGTCAAGTGATAGCTCCAGCAGTCAACAGAGTGGGAGAAGAGATCAGCACAGGATGATTCACATCATCTGTATGATCACCCACTAACCCATTCCCATTCTTCAACCGCCTGTACCCATCCTATCTCCCCTCTCTTCCTCCCTTCTTTCTTCCCACTCGTTCTTCCTTCCCACGGTTTCTATCACCCCACCCTCCCTTTGATTTAATCCTTCATTCTCTATGCCCCTTTGCTCAGCTTCATGCACCACATGAATCCAGACGTCCCATGCATGAACCTGGAGTGAAAAGCCTATAACAAAGAACCAGTGACTGGACTTAATTGTCTGTACTTTTTGCTGCAGAAGTTTACAATTTGTCCCAGCAGTTAGATTTTTTCCCCTCGTAGTTGGATGTTTGTTTTGCATGGGGGAAGGAAAGAGACTGGCTGCTTATGAAGAATGGGTGAACCCCCCCACTCCCCCAGCACATAGGAGCTCACTGAGAACACAAGGCTGTTGATGAGGGTATTCAGTCTGGCAAATGATAAATCACAGAGCCAGCATAATAGGCAGACACATCCTCAGTTAAGGAGCACGCCTGCAGAGTGTGAATCTGCTCACACAGCGTGCTCACCGCTCAAGTGCTTAGCTCCTAATGGTGCAGGCAACGTCCAAGGGCAGCAAAAATGCCAGCGAAAGGGTGAGTGCTGCCCAGGTGGCAGGGCAGTCACCTCAGCTCCAGCGTCTGCTCCCAGAATAGACTTTTTTGTTTTATTCGGTGGCTTTGTTTTATATTTGTTTTATTATGGCACATAATAAGTGGCTTTCATTGATTCCGCCTTCTTGAAATGCAAGTCTCTAATGTCCTTCCTCCCTAGACAGCACCTCCGGCCACATTCCTGTCTGTGCCAGGAAGGCTGCAAGGAGCAGGGGGACGGGGAGGAAGGTGGGCACACTCATCCCTCAGATATGCCTTCTGTCTCCTTATAGCCACTTCCAGTTGCGCTGGCAGCCCCTCCCCAGTGTCCTCCTTCCCAGCTTCCTCCAGCTGTCCTGCTGCTGCCAGTGGCAAGTCTCAGGCACTGTCTGGAGAAACAGCAGCTGGTGGGAACTGGTCTCTCTCCAGTATCACAGGAGCCACCTCTAGGGCAGGTTGGCTAGCATGTTGATGAGCATCCTGCCCATCAGTGAGAGGGCTGCAGTCACAAAGCCAGGCTCCATCTGGGTATTCCTTCTGGCCTCAGAAATTGTTAATTCTTTTCTTCATGGGGGCACAGATTCAACTGGGAGGTGAAGTAACTCACAGATTGTGGTTAGGCCAGTCTCTGAAAGAGGCGGGAGATGTGAAATAGGAGTTGTTAATGCTCCCAGGCAAAGGAGAGAACTGTAACTCTGGGGCAGCCCTGTGAAAAAGGAGTGATGGTGCTACATCAACCACACCATGATTTAAGTGGAATCACTAGCCTCTGAGAATGTCCCTGCTGGTGCATGAGGGCGAGAGGCTTTGACACCTCCTGGAGCAGACCACCAAAGACACTTTGGCAGAGAAACTCTTGTTTCTGAATTCTGGTGAGGTACATGCAGTACGTGCATGAGACAGAAAACAATTTGCTGAGCCCCGTTGAAACTGAAGTGCTTTTGCACATGTCCAGAGGCTGAACCTTCAGGACCTTTGAAAAGCCAATGATTTTAGATCCCTCCCAGATGAGATCATATCTGAGCACCGGTCTGAAGGGTAGCAATTTTGAGTGCCGGTGTCCACGGTCTGCTATGGGTACCAAAGTCCTTCACATCATCTGGTCTTTCAGCTTTAGGAACAGATGTGATCATCAATATATGGTGTTTCAGATTTGAAAAATCCAGGCCAAAATACAACAGCACATTTGAACCCATCTCAGTTACGACTGAAAGAATATGTTCCTGCCACAGAAATTAGGTACAATTTTGGACATATTTTGGCTTTGCTTCTGGGTCCTATCTTGCAACTCTGCTTCTGTGAAGAATTGTGGAACTGCTTAAGACTTTTGGACACTCTTTGGAGTGTATGACATTTAGTGACATACATCAGCTGCAAACTTTGGGTTTGCTTTTTAAACTGTTATTCAAAAATAAGCAATACTAATAATAGAGATTACATGGCTAGGGTATATGTAGCATATGCTTATTGGCACCTAGGGTTGTACATGCCAGTGAGAAATTTGGCATGATTTAAATACCTACTTACTTAATATATTAAAATGTATTTTGTTCCTCACACAAGGCCAACCCTATACCTAGCTTCAGTTTCACATTTGTAGCTCACCTGGACAAAGATGAGATTAGTCCTGACAAAAAGTCCGCTCACTCTCCACTGTCATGACATTTTCTGGCTTCACTTCATTGCAAAATCACAGCTGTACTGTCACTGTGATCCTCACCAAAGTCCTGATATTCATTATAGCTTCTGCCTTTTTAAAAATCACCTTTTGTAGGGGAAAAATTGGTAATATATTATTTCAATGACTTCATATCTGTATTCTCTATTGAATGTTCAAGAAATTTGTTAAAAGACACATTCAGCATTCCCAGCGTTCACTTGGTTTTATAAGGACTGCCAGCAGCAATCACCCGATTTGCATGTTAGCCGTAATTCCTATCTATTCTTTGTCTATTGTACGCACTAAGCCACAAGGCTGTATTTGTAATTTTTGTGGATTCCTCAAGTGTAGTGCTAACGATTTGGGAAGTATGCAAAGATTTGTGTTTTACCCCATCATCTATACATATCGGTGTTGCAATTCCACCTTTCTTTCATAAAATATGAACATTGGAGGGAATGCAGGAAGAAGACAAGGACTAATTGGAACAATTTCATGAAACTTGTAAACCATTTGACCACTGGTTTAGCATTGGCCATTTAATGGCCTGACACACTTCTGATTGCACAGAAGATTCTTTGCATTTAATCCTTGACAATTGTGCTGTCCAAAGATTACTGGATCAGATAACAAACGAAGAGACATCGCCACAGAAGGCTTACGTACCTGGGCAAGTTCAGTACAAGACAAGGTATGCATTTGAACAAATTTAGTATATGGATGTAATAACTTTTCTTCAAAAATTACTGTGTATGGGTTGGGGTCATACTAAGGTTAGCTTAAGTACATCCGCTTGTCTATTCAGGTGCTATTACACCAGTATGATCAGTAACATTTTTACACTTTAACAAGGCTTAGTATTGTCCAAAGGTTTAATAAATTAAGAGGAAGACCTGAACTATAGTTGCCTGGGCTCTATAGTTAGGATTAATACATTTACAAGTAAATGGGACTTTCTGATTTCTCGCATATAATCATTAAAAGCACAATGAATATAGAAGTGTAAGTGAAAAAACCCATGTATTTCTAGTAAAATCAATTGTTAAAAATTGGAGTGTTTGGGTGTATTGAGACTCGATGATGATGGTCATTATTTCCCACATCTATACAGCATAGTCTCATACATATATATATATATTTGGAGTTTACAAAAATCAAAAAATAAAAATGTGGAGTTCCATTTTCAGCACAGGCAGTCAGAGTTGCCACAGTTTCCAAGGCTTAAATGCATTACACATACTGTTAAGACCTCTCTTTCAAAAATCACCAGTCACCAAACCACTTCATCCAGTTCTGAAAACATGGTCAGAAATAAAAAGCTACAGAGGTTGGTTATTGCATGGAGGTTTAGTGAGAGAATGCAAGCTAAGGAGTGTGGAAATGAAGGGTGAACGCTGCTCTTTAGGGAGTAATGCAGTGCACTTGGAAATCGATGGGATTTTTCCAATTACTTTCCTTTGCTTTTAGCTGCCCTGAGGAAGGAGTTTAGGAAGGGCTGCACCTTCCGAACCGCTGAGACTGGCACCAGCAGAACCGCACTTTTAAGCCTGAGGCTCTTGACTCTCTTTTACTCCTCTTTCACAGGGTTAGTCTTATCAGTAAGAGCAAAATGCAATCTTAATTTTGTTGCCAGTTGCTTTCTCTAAAGAAAAGACTCTAAGAAATATAGCTGAAAACTGTGCTGAACTTTTGCTCTGCTCAGAAAAAATAAGATGCATGGATGGGTGCATGGAGGGATAGATGGATGGATTGATGGGTAGACAGATGCACTAAACATTTCACCCTGTACTTGAAAGCTAATGGAAAACATTTTGTGGCTTTGACAAATTAACAGAGCAGAGCAACCTAGTTTTATATATCACAATCTTATTATTTCCTGTTTTTCTAGTGAGTTTTGGCTTGGAAAGCAAACAGACTTGTGCACAGATGAGTAATGTGTTTAGCTTTAGATCTGACCAGAAAAGAAAATCCCAGAAGATCTTTTTACTTGGATGGAAATAATGTATGTTGCTCTGATGTCACTCTTTGGGATTAATTTCTGTTGCTGCTTTTATAGCTGATTGCAATGTGCTAATGCGATACAGCCAAATCCCAAAAGACTTAGTGAAGTCAGTGGGAGTTTTGACTGAGTAAAAGTTAAATGATACCTGGGAAGGGTGTTAGGACTTGGTTTATCCTCGTATTTTTCATCGGCACCCTAAAACCTTTACGCCCTGAAAAAAATGAGAAGTATTTTGGAAAAGTCCTAAACACTGTAACTGAGATGGTTTCTGGAGCACGGGCAGGCGGTAAGGAAAACAGCTGTAGGACTGTCTT
This sequence comes from Pygoscelis adeliae, assembly GCF_000699105.1. Lineage (NCBI taxonomy): Eukaryota > Metazoa > Chordata > Aves > Sphenisciformes > Spheniscidae > Pygoscelis > Pygoscelis adeliae. The sequence goes on along the minus strand of NW_008825108.1, from coordinate 7,154,119 downwards.
CCAGTCACCCCACCAAGTCACAGTGCAAAGGGCATTGCAAGGACAGCGCAGAGGATGGTATGTCAGAAATACAGTTGTAGCACACAGAACTGAAGTCAGGCAAGCTCTTGGGGCAAGCAGAAGCATGCAGAAGACAGTCGATGTCAGATCCATCTGTCTTCTCATGCTGGCCCCTCTACATTACTTAGGAAGGAGGGATGATCTGTAGATCAGGAGTTCAGCGTTTCGGGAAGAAAGCATCAGCCGCCTTCTTTCTTGAGCTGAGATTTCTGTTAATAAAAAGCAGAAACTCGTGCCTTAGGCTTTGTGGGTTTAATTGTCATCCTCTGTAGAAGGTATTGATCTGGTTGGACTAAAACTCCTGGGCCTGACTCTTACTTACACCAAGGCCCTTTTGCAATGTAAAGGCCCCGTTTGTCAGCATAAAGCCAAGCTCATAGTTTCATTGGATTATACAATGGTCTCAGTTGCTATTTGTTTGCTTTTTAAGTAGGTGCATTTTTCAATAGATTTCAGGCCTGTGTAGCCAGAAAATGTGAACTATATGGATTTAAAACCAGCGTAACAACAAAAAGAACATTTACTATTTTTAACCCCCCTATTTTTAAACTAATCTCATGAATCATTAGGTTCTGTCTCTGGGGTTTTGAAGGGTTGCGATTCACATCACTTCCTAGCTCCAGAGGGTAAGAACAGTTCAGTGTCCTCCTCTCCTTGAAATTTCCATTAAGTATATAGATTAGTGTATACTGCTATGACAGCTTTGTAATCAGAACTTCCTTTCATGAGAAGCTGGCTGGAGCCACAGATGTTTCTTGGATTACATATCATAAAATACTCACCTGAATGTACAAATTCTAGCCTTTTTTAGACATTAATCTGTTTTGGGTGTTAGCCAGCTGGGCATTGGTGAGGGTCTCTGTTTAATCAGCAGTCCTCTGCATTCTCTTCAGCCTTCCACAAACATATATACTTACACACATACAGCATGGTTAAAAAACATAATTCAGGAATCCTGGTATGAATATTTTGAAGTATTGACATGCAGCTTTTGTATGCTTTTGACCTGTACATGTTCCTGAAGAACAATATTGGCTCACTGGCATACACCAGTAAATACACACACATTTTTCACATTGAGGAGAGTCAAACACTGGAACAGGTTTTCCAGAGATGCTGTGCAGTGTCCATCTTTGGAGGTTTTCAGGACCCGACTGGAAAAAGCCCGGAGTAACCTGGTCTGATCTCATGGCTGACACTGCTTGGAGCAGAAGGGTGGGCTGCAGACTTCCTGACATCCCTTCCAGCCTCAGTTATCATATAATCCTGGGATTCTAGGACTATGCAGTGAAGATAGATTTTTTTTTTTCAGTGGGTTCGGGACTTTTGCTATCAAATATTAGATAATCTTCACACTGCCACATTCTAAGTCCTGATTGTGTAAGCCAATGAAATCAATACAATATCCTGTTTTTCTTTGAAGTTACAGTGTTTCTGATAATTTTAACTATTTAACAATGCATAGAGTGTAAATATTTTTAGAAAACTATATTTAAAAATACACATTAAGGTTATCTTTTTCCCCCCTGAAATGCATAGGGAAAATATTTCAGTCTTTCCAGTTACCATAACTGCAAGTTCACACTATATATGACTAAGGATGCTTTTAGAGTAGAGGTGTACCTGTTCACACACAGAAGGGTAAAAGTAGAGGATATGAACCAGAGATAGATAAATCAGAACAGACAAAATAATGATAAACATAAGAGAAAAGAAACAACATCTGGTGATATCTTTCCTCGGTTAAACAGTGTTCATTGCCATCCTGAGAGTCTCTGTTGCCAGCCTCAGACACCGATAGCTTACATCTCCCACTGATTCCCTTACAGAAGACATTTCATGCTGCTTGTGACATTTTTGCTGTATTGCCCTCTGTTCTCTGGTTCATCTTCCTTCCTCCTTTTGTTCCTTTCCACAGCCCTACAAGGACAGGGTTTTTCTCCCCTCTCAGTTCACAACTTCTCAGAGTTCACACCCTTTTCATCTTCTCTCTCAAGAGCTCTCGCAGTGACCTTTCCAGAAAAAATAAACTCTCAGGTTGCATCGTGATTAGAGAGATTATCCACATTAAGCATTCCCCTTGTGAGCATGAACATAACAAAAGCTCATTTAAGAAACTCAAGCACTCTGCTGTAACTGGGAGAGGTATTGCCTACCTCTTACAAAAGTGGCCCTTTTATTCCTCTGCTAGATTTAATCAACCATTTGTGTCTGTCATCTCAGCAAGAAGCCCTTTTGCTTCCTGAGGTTTGTATGAGTTAGAAGTGCTGCTGCTAAATCACCAGAACAATTGTATTTGTTTCTAGTTTTTCTTCAGATTTCCTACCTGCTTACCCTGTGCTTAGCCTATTTTGAGATCCTACTAATAATTAAAAGCTCACACCTATTCTTATAAGGTAGAAAAGCATTAACTAAAATGTCTGAAAGCAAACAGAAATGTTTGCTGCTTCTTCAGAATATTTCTCCCTGATGTTGTCCCCATCTCCATCACCGTAGGCATTAAAATGACATGGCATGAGGCAGAACCAGAAGAAAAGTTCATTTACTAGGAGATTTGACTCCAGTGCAGAGAACCATGTAAGTCATAAATATTTTTTACGTAATCACCCCCTTTTTCCAACCAAGCATCCTGTTGTCCCAACAAATTATCTACAGGGCACCATTTGTCCAATAATTTGTCTCTAGGATAAATATTTTTACATTTTTCCTTCTTTCAGAAAACACAGGCAATGAGGTGTTTTCAATTAAGGCTAAAGAATTTGCTGAGGATTTGGGAGATGCTTTTGAAATTGGGAAAAAAATCAGTTGACAACTCTGATATACTTTGGCATGGCCCCAAGGATTACAAATGCAAGAAACCATGTGATTGCCTGTTATTGCTGTCTCCAAATGCAAGTGTCACACTGAAGTCTTCCCTCTGCTCCTGTATGGTTCTCAAGCTTTTCTGTTAAGTGAATGTGCTTCATTTGGCTTACGGTTGTTAAATTCACCATAACAGGTGCAATATCAACATGTCTACAGAAGAGAGTCATCCACTGAGGACTCAAATGTTGAATTTCCCTTAAAAATTAAAGAAAACCAAAAAATGTCAGTAACTCCCATGTCAGTCATGGTCAATATGGTCACGTATCAGGTGATATGTGAAATCAAAGAATTATTATAAACTTACTGTTTCTGATAAGTGTGCTAAATGCAATAGAAAACATTTGTAATTACTTTTACTTTAAAAAAAAAAGTAATTCTAGATAAAGAAACACCTTTGACTGAGAAAATGTGTTTGCTTTCCATAATAGGAAGTACAACCATTTTCATTTTGATCTATGGGCTGCATTTCCCTGATCATATAAGGTAGAAAATTTCACCTATTGTCATTAAAACTGAGTCAGAGCATATAGCAGCTCAGTATACAAATTCAGCTTTTTAGCCAACATTTTAAATCATAAGGCCTCAATTTAATACCAGTTTTGCGTAGGTGTTACATTCCTGCAAAAGAAGTATAAAGGACTAAATTTTTCCAGCCCCAGATGATAAGCCTGAAGAACTGGAAAAGAAGCAAGTGAAGATCAGAGATAGGCACTGTCTACATGAGTTTCTTTTTTAAGAAACAAACTGCAATGCAAGTTTTGAGGGGTTAGAAAAGATACGTGCAAATAACGTGTTAAAAAAAAATGATATAAGCATTCTAAAATGAAGCTTCCTAAAAGTAAAGTTGTGAGTCTGAGTCATCCCAGATTGTTCAGGGGGTCAAAAGCAGGGCAGTTACACTGCCTACTGATATGGAGTCGGTAGTGAATAATTTTTTTCAAGTATTTTCATAACCTCACAGTACCTGTGGAAGAAATAAGGGACTTTAGATAATTCTGGCAAAGCAGAATCAAACAGTAGGTTGAGTACATGCATGGGAAGCTTGTTTTAATTTGTAAATCTGTTATGGGCAGATGAAAAGAATCATTCTGCCTATAAAATTAATATAACCACTATTATAAGAACAAATTTTCAAGATTATTCTTTCACTTATATATAAAAATGGCTTATATTAAACCATAAACTTTTCAGAGACACATTCCTTAAAGCAGTACCCTGGATCAAAGGATTCCGACCCTTTTATTTCGTATTTGTAGTTTAATGATGTAATTGTAACATCCAATAAGCAAGTTACTAGAATAGTATGTAATGTTTCGGTGAAATATATTATAAAATTATAGCAGCCTGAGAAGGACACTCACACTGTTTGAATTAAGGCATCTGGTTCAGGAGTCCCTTGTTACTGGAGGGAGTGAGTGAGGCTTCTCTGCAGGTTAGCTCAGGGAACTTCACTTAGAAGCTTATTTCCACTAATTATACAAAGACCTTAAACATGAGGTATATGAAAACTCTCATTAGGTTCATTTTTAAGACAGTTTCCATAGAAAGAAGGCACCTGTGAAACTAAAGATGAGCTCTCTCTACTGTATTTCACAGTGGATATAATTTCCTTCAAAATTTGCACTGTAAATTTTTATTTTAAAATAGTCCTTGGTAACTGCTCTTTTTGGAATTAAAAAAACATGCCTGCAGTTTGCATCTATTCATTTAGGTTCACTCTTTCACTGGTTCAATTATTTGTATTACCCAAGCCCAGTTGTTCACTGTTTCAAGTTGTCTTGAATAGTTGCTCTTTTGAGGTTTCCTATATGATTGTTTATGTGTCAAGGTAAGAAAAAAATCAATCTTATGAAAAATGTACATTATGAATAACAGTTCTGAGGATTTTCTTTGTTCTCATAAAAGTGTGCTCTCTGCTTTTATTCTGGCAATCTAGTGTACCCTAGTGCAAACTTGAATCACAGAAGATTTAGTTTTTGGAAAGGCTTTGTGAGCTCTTTACCAAACTAACCATATTCCTAAGGCAGCAATACCTTGTTCTTCCTGACTTTCAGATTCAGCTCTTGTGGTCTTCAAACCTCTTTTATTTAAATGAGAAAAATATGTCCTTGCATTATAGAAAGTACTACCAGCAGCACAATTGGTCTGATGAACACAGTTGTATACATGCCAATGAAATATAATAAAAAATACTAGAGTCCTTTCTGCACTTCTTGAACACAATCAAAAAAACCTTATACCTCAAGATCTGGTTTTATTTTGGCTGTGTATTACTGAAGAAACAAAGGTCCATACATATCCAAAATTATCTTGAAGAAAGCGATGACCCTGATGGAATGCAGTAGCTGCCACAGCTGTATTTCAATATACACTGAACAATAAAATGATACACATAGGATCGTTTGCATCTCTTATGCTTTCCTGTGGAATTACTTCTTTCTCTGCTTCTTGGAGAGATTCAACTTGTGTTTTAAATACATTATCAAGTCAGAGAATTAGTTTATTTACAGCTCTGTGATTTTTTCAGTACACTGGAAAGAGGTTTAATAACAGCTACAAATGTCTTAGGCTTGTCTAAAACAAACATCTTTATTTCTGGCCCTCCAGTATTCAGGGCCCTTTCCAAAGCATATAGGGCTTAACTGCAAGACTCACTTCAGAGCAAGCCTTCATTCTGCAAAAACCCAGAACAACCTAAATACCAGTGTAGAAGAATGTAAACTATTTTGGTCAAATGGGATACACAGAACAAAAATGTGCTCTATGTATACCTGAGATACAGATATATTCCATATATAATGCAATTCGCCGTTCTAACACAGTCCCTATGTGAACAAGGCAAAGCCATCTGGCCTATCTGTTCTTTGATTTTCTATTTGGAAATAGGAATGACATTGCCATCTTACCTCCTGGGATATTATGAGAGACAAGCAGTAAATCATTTTGGGGTGCTCCAATATTATGGGTAAAAGGGTCAGATGCACATTCTAGCTCAGATAGATCAAATTAATGTGCAAATCCAGAGTACGAGCAGAATCGTTCAAGGATGTGATCCTTCCAACTTATAGCAAGACATGATTAGTTTTGTTAGTAATGATAGCAAGATTAGATCATTATGTGTTATGTTGCTGATAGCGATGCAAAGATTTCACAGAATTTAATAAAGAAAACAAGACGTATGTGTTTTCAGGTGAAATATTAAAAGGAACAAAAATAAGTCTCTGAGTGGAGAAATGCAAGGAGATGGAAAAACTATTATGCAAATGCATGATTCATAGTTTTCCTAAGGAAATAATTTGACCTGAAAAATCTAAAACTGGAATTTGGCCACAACACAGACACATGCCAAAGGCCTGATCCTTACTTACTTTGTTGGAATGTCCTTTAAAATTGCACAAAGAATCCTGTTATTTAGAGGTTTGTAAGATCCCCAGTTCAGCTGACTTGCTCATTTGACTTAAGTTATAGTGCCATCTACTGTAGTAATAGCCACAGAGAGTCCAGATATATTATAAAATTTCTCTCTCCTAAGCTTATTTTTCAATTATTTTCCACTGTAGCTGTAATCAAATCAAGCTATGAGCTTAGAAGCACTCAAAATCATATTAGATATGAATATAAATAGAAGGGACATCCAGAGTTACAACAACATAGTTAGAATGCACTTTTAGGAAACCAGACAGACCTGCAAACTACAATGCAGACTTTTTGAGGGTGTATAACTTTTGCTTCAGAGTTCAGGATGGCCAAAAAAGCCAGTCTTTAGATACTGAAATTAGAAGGAAATTTTCCTGCTGTTGGGTTTTCCCATACCTGACAGGTTTGGAGTTTTCACAGCTTCTTTTGAAACTTCTGAGAGTGCAGCTGCTGAAGAGGATACCCCGAGAGATGAACCATTCTGCTGCAGGAGGGATTTTTTCCGTACTCTGCTCTATTAAATGCACTCTCTGCTAACCTTAACCACTCCCTCCCAAAAAAGATGCCACAGAGTTGAATTCTGTGCCCATCTGCTAGAGCAGGGATGCAAAGTTGTACTTTTCCATACATATCCTCCCCCAATGCCCCAGTGCGATGAGCATATATAAAATACCACAGGACACTGACACGGAGAGCTCAAAGACAGAACTGGGGATGAAAACCTTGTCTTTTTGTAGACAACTGCAACACACTGAAGGGACAGATGCTAGTTAGAGATGGTTCCCCTGATTCAAGCAATGTGGAGACACATAGAGTAGCCTCCCGAGAGCCTTCTGGCACGTTGGTGTCATGACTGGGACATAACCAGGTCTTAGGACAGGGACAGTTGACACACACCCCAGAGTTTTGCAGCCCATGTGTTCATTGTGCTGCTGTTGTCTGGACAGCCCTGCAGAGTAGTCAATGATATACAATCATCTCATTTTTCTACATGTTTGTTATACCAGAAGTAGTTATGTTCTAGAGACCCTCTACGCTGATGCAAATATGTAACTACATCACATACCACTACGAAGAAAAAGGTGCTAGCACTATTTCTGTATCAGGCTTTAGTTTTCTAAATGCAAAGAAAGAAATATTCGCCCTGAAGAGTGAGTGAGCATTTGTAGCCTATGATTTCTGTTCATGCTCCAGACAACATCCACTAATTTACTGAACCTGCAGCCAAATAGCATTTCATATTTTCCTCAAAACCTTTGCATCAGCTTCCAAGTAAAGTCAGGAGGATTCACACATAAAATGCACCTGGTTGCATTATCGAACATCAAATTCAATACAAGACTATACTGCTTTATGTCTTAGACTGATGGGGGTCTGTTCTTTTTGCTACCTACTTTTTCAAACCAGCCTGCCCTTTCTGCTGATTCCTTAGACTGTTTTGCAGCTGACGGTTGCACTGCAAAGGCAGCGGAGATTTACAGCTGCTTAATTCCCTCTTTCCAGTGAACTGCATTGTATGCCCTTCTCCTTTTTGCTGGTATTGTGAATGATTCCCCTGTTGGAATTTTTATTGAGCAATGGAAAACAAACCTTAAAGAAATACATGATATTGTAGTTCACTGAGAGGTCATCTCTCATAAAGACTGGTGAGAATCGGTTGTGTCCCAGATGGGGCTTCCTAAGGATTTAATTCTGTATCAGCTGGTTGAGTTTGACACCGGGCATTTTAGTAAGCCGGTGTGAAAACACTTCACTGCTTGAAGGCACTCTTCTCTGAAAGTCCTTTGCTCAACACATTTATAGCACACATAGCTGAAAAAAATGGCTATTTTTCCCTGGTATGGCACCAGAACTTCTGAAAAAAAAAAAAAAAACAACCACATTTAACGAACTAAAAGGCAGGCTAAGGTGCTAAGCAAGGCCATAGCTTCACGGTTGTTTGGAACTGGCATAAACCAGAATTGCCACTGAAAGAGGTCACCCTGCCCTTGCCCGACCCTTGCGTGCGCGGCCCCTGCCACTCCCACCTGCTCACACAAAGGCTCGTATGGCCTCATGTCAGCTTTATTCTTTTTACCATGGTAATTTCGAGCCAGACCACTGCTCTGACCGAGTTCACCACGGTCTACAGGAGTTACGACTTTATTGCTAATTAAGAGAGTGCCAAGCGGTGCAAAGGGACTTGCAACTACTCTCTTTACAGCTGGTCACTTCTGGAGAACGGCTTCTTCCTCTCCACAAAACACCTGGCCCTTGGTCTTCTACAGATCACACATAGTGCCATTGTGGCCCCAAGACATAATTACTCTTTTGTCTGCTTTTTTTCAGTTCAAAGAGTCTGAAAGAATGGGATGGCCGTGTTGGAGCTTACCAGGGGAGTTTTTTTATTGCATGAAGCAGTAGGTATGTGTTGCACGCTCTGTGATAATGTGGGCAGGGAGGGGGTTGATGAGCAGGGAGTAAATTTGGGGGACTGTGTAGGACAGAGGGACCCAAAATTAGCAAAGTCTCATCCATCTTGCCCAGTCAGGGGGATCCTGGAGTGAACTGTATTGTGAACCTGCCCAGGCACAGAGGGGAGGTGCAGGCAGGAGAAGGAGGGGTCGCAGAAGGGCAGCTCCCCTTCCTCCGGTGGCAGTGTCCACTTCAAGTGCCTGGAGGACTTCAGCTGGTCTTGGAAGGACATCATGCATCTCATAGCAATGATGTGTAATAAACCAATCTTAATGAAAGGGAATGTAATTCCAAGGAGTTAAAAACTTGGAGTCGGCTTTGGCATACATAAAAGATGGGTGAGCACTGGTGGGCTTTAGTTCAGAAAAGAAGTGGATCAGTGTTCTGGTTTACTGCTCAGGGCAGAGCAACTGAGACTCTACCAGGGACCAGTCCCTCTCCTTAAAAGTTGTTGCAGGTCATCTGTGTGAAATTGTATTATGGTGATACTGAATCTTTACACACTCAAGTTTGGGGAAGAGAATATCATTTGGAGTGTGTGCCAGTAGACAGCAACGTTAATGTCCCTGCTGAAAAAAAATACTGAGTTTATCTTCAGAGCCATTCATTTTTAGTTGCCATAGAAACAGCCATTAGAGCCATTTTATATCTGGCTTACAAACCCCACATCTTCTGATCTCTCTTGCTTTTCTTTCTTTTTTTTTTCATGTCTGATTTTTATTTCAATGCAAAATGTCTGACAGAAACATAACTTCTTCTACCTGAAACACAGATACAAATTTTTTATTTTTGTCCGTGAAATTCTCCATTGCTCCTCATATATATGTGCTCAGTTCATAATAAAAATATATATTTCTAGTTAAAACAAACAAGCAAGCAAAAGGAATAAAGACACACACATAAACCAAAATTACAGTTATAGATAGTTTTCCTTCCCTTTTCTGTTGCAATAAAGTGAGTATCAGATTAGTATTAGGATGATATCTCCCTTCTAATGAATTTAATATAGATTCCCATCTGTTCTCCTAGTTTGCTCATCTTCAGTCACCCCAGATGGGTTACAAACACAAAACAGGAGTTTGTATTTACTTACTTGCATTTTAAATTGGTCAAATTATATGGGTTTTGTGATTGTTTTCATTGATTGAGGTGATTTTCCAATATTTCTGAAATTTTCTACTTCTTTTTTTCTGCTTTAGTGATGATATCTTATGACCTCACACCTGCAGGAAGAGAAAATCAGTGTTTTAAAAAATGTCCACTCATTCTGAGTAGCTCAAATACATAAAGGTGCTAAATTCCATCAGTGTTTACCGACTTCTGCTAATACTGCAGTGGCTGGCATTCCAGATGTCAGATTCTCACAAATTCAATAGGTGCTTTTGGAAATTTGAGCCCAAATGTCTCCTTTTGATTAAAATAAATATCATGGTATAGTTACCTAACTTACAGAGAGAGAGTTAATGAATATATTATAACATTTGTAAACTATATAATAAACTCAGATTTAAAGTGTTGGGAAAATGCAAAATAATGACAAGTACTTTGTGTATTTTCTGTAACACAAAATGAAGTTGGGCTAAAACTAATTCAGAATGAGACCTTACACACCAGAACTTAATTACTACATATGAAAATTATTTATTCCTAAAATACCCTTAAAATTCTTAAAGAAATAACCTTGTTGAGAATAAGGAATACTTTTCAAGCAAAAGCATGTTCTATTTAGACACATGAAAACAATGCTGAAGCACTCCGTGAGAATGGCCTTGAAAACCACAACTTTGCTGTATTACAAGTATTCTGACAGTAAATATGGTGGTGTCAGCTCGCCAGTGCGCACAGCTTTCATCAATTCACATTCTGCTTATTTGCTTCCTTTTGCTGTCTTTAAATCTAAACCTTTGTCCTGTAACAACTGTAGTCAGTGCACACATAATTGTGACTTATGGTATGGGCAGCGGTTGATGGCTCCTCCTCTGGGGCGAGTCCCCTCCACCCTGAATTGTAGGGCAGCGAGACACTGCCATGGGCCTTACAGCGGTCATCTATTCTGCAGTATCCTCAAGACCAAACCCCCTGGCTATCTGCGCAGCCTCATCCTCCGGGCATTCTCAGGGGATGTTGGAAGGAAAACCTCCGAACCTCCGTTCCCCTCCGCTGCCTCTGCAGGCAGGACAGCCCCTGGGAGAGCTGCAGATGAGAGCGATCCCTGTTCCCCGTTGCACTTCTGCGAAGGTGCCTGGTGCAGCCCGTCCCGCTGCACCTGCCTGCTGTACCCCAGCACAGCCACTCCTCAAAATCTCGGTGGTACAAATGGAACACCCAGCCCTTCTGCTGCAATCCCAGCAGTGGGATAGGGGTTGGGACTTGCCATGCCACAGAAAACGCCGTCCTGGCAGCAGGAGCGATGAGCTCCCAGAGGCCAGGGGCATGGACATGCCCCCTCTGAGCATTGCTAACCGCTCAGGCGGACATCACTCAGCAGAGCTGCGTAGACGTGGACGAGGACCAGTGTGAGACAGGTTGGCATGCGATTTGAGTAAGATACATTGCTTTCCAGTTCCAGACTAATTCTGCTTATTTATAACACGGGTTGGGACTTGCCATGCCACAGAAAACGCCGTCCTGGCAGCAGGAGCGATGAGCTCCCAGAGGCCAGGGGCATGGACATGCCCCCTCTGAGCATTGCTAACCGCTCAGGCGGACATCACTCAGCAGAGCTGCGTAGACGTGGACGAGGACCAGTGTGAGACAGGTTGGCATGCGATTTGAGTAAGATACATTGCTTTCCAGTTCCAGACTAATTCTGCTTATTTATAACACAGTAATGATAGATATTGCCACTCCTGAAATCTGGAAGTGTACAAGTTTCAAAAAACCAAACCTGAATGTTACGGGGGAGGCTTCTCTTGTCTGAAGCTGTACCTCTAAATAGCTGGAAGAGAGGAAGCCTGGAGAACAGTGTTGTACCAGCCTGTGCTCAAAGTGCTAAGGCAGGTGCAATACATGAGCGAGCAGTGAAGACTTCTTCAAATTCAGAGTGACTCCTGATATCAAAAGTAAACAGAAATTAAAAAGGAAAAAGAAAATTAACAGAAACCTATGCAGCTGAATTATCCCAGAGCTTAAATTATTTGAAAAATCAAAACCATCTGAAAGTGATCTTTATAGTGCTGTTCCTTTGTTTGTACATGCATATAGCCCATTCAGAGAAAGAAAGATATGTTTAATGCACTTAACACATTTAGGAGGTTTCAGTCAATTTAGAAGAGGAGATTAACTGCAGAAAGGTATTGCAAAAAATAGATTATCTTGAGGGTAAAAATGAAATTTTGGAGAGAGGTTTTTAAACAAAGGGAAAGTGAAGCTATCCAAAAAATAGTATGTGATTTAAAGCTGAAAATTCAATTTCATACTTTTTCTGGAGGTAATTGAGCCTTCTGATTACCAGCTCATATGGAAGTGGATTCAAAAGGGGGCAACTGAATTTATTACCACCTCTTGTACTATACTTAACTTCTCTAATACACCTTCCTGCCTTGAGGGTTGGGATAGCCATGCCATTTGAGAATCATCTCCTGATCACCCATAATTTTCAACCTGGCTCTGAACCAGAGAGTGAACAGCTGAACCAAGAGAATGAGCAGACTGATGGGCAGTTATAGGGGGGAAAAAAAACGATGGAACACTATGCTCACATGTATGAGCCCAGAATAATTGAATACCTATAAAAAGACAACTCTGGGCAAGAGATGAATAATACCAGCTATTTTCCTACAATAGGTGTGTCAGTAGTTGTTCTTGTAGATGCCCTTCGCATGCAGTTTCATGTTACACTTAATCCAATATAACTGTGAGCCGCAACCAAAAGCTGAGGCAATATTCCCTCTCTCCCAGCACAGGCTGTTGCTACCTTTGTTTGGGAACGGCAACAGGACTGTCTCTTTCCTTGTCAGCCTGCAGTTACATTAGAGTTAACATAACTTGAAATTTTGGCCTTTGAAAGCAAGTACGCAGACAAGGATTTGTGCCTATTTGCCACCTCATTTGGAACACAACATTTTTTCTCAGTTGTTGTCTGTGCAGTTTTATAAACTGAGGCATTTCAGTGGAAAAGACTATTTCTTACAGTTTAGAGTGTACAGACTTTTACCACTTGGATTATATTTTTCTGGGAGAAAAACAATAAAAGAACATGCACTGTGGCTCCAGGCAGCTTTTGAAAGATCAAAAGCTTCGGGACTACACCTAAAGAAACAAAACGTCTTCGATGCAGTTGGACTAACCTAGCTAGGACGTAAGTTTATACAACAAAACATACATTGCAGATCTCAACTAAGCTGAGGCCTCTTCTAAATTTGAGTACTATCCTGATTAACACAGCTTTTTTTCTTATCTTATATCTTATATTTTCACTTTGTTGTCTATAACATTACTGCATGAACAGTTTACTCTGATACTAAAATAAAAAGTCCGTTTGAAAATTCCTGTACCATTCTCAGTCTCAATTCCTCAGGGAAATTTCTAACATAAATTTATTTTTTTACTATAAAGATATATTTTTGCTGTGTTGATGCTAGCAAAAATAGATTACTTTTAAAAAACATTATTGTATTGAAACTGGTTCTGCCACTCTTACCTAAAGTAATACATTTAAATGTATTTTGAAGTAATCCCATACAATACAAAGGAGTGGGAAAAGCATTCTCCCCCCCTTTGTCTTGCAGCAGTAACATCCTAGTGGAAAAGGCTCCGAAAGGCCTGGGAGAGGAAAGCGTGGAGAGGTCTTGTGCACTAACACGACATGCGTCATAAGGTTCTCAGAGCACCAGCTCCTGCTTTTATGTTCAAAATGAGGATCATACTTGAATTTGCATCGTTACTGCACAAGAGGCCGAAGGAACAATATACAAATAAATAGGCTCTTGTGGACCCATGAGAAACAGGGACTTAACGTATAGGCCACTTTCTTCTGTAGAGCTGCCAGTGTCTCTTTTTCCTCCTGCTTTTGGTACCAAGGGAGCTCCAGCTGTTGCTGTCAGATGAAAGAATATCCCATGGTGTGAAAGAGGAACTGATGGAAGACACCAGTTCATCTGCCGCCGCTTGTTCTCATGGTGGGCTATGGGTTTGGAAGGTGAGCAATTGCTTCACAACCTGTGGCTTTCGCTGTCCCCAACAAAACTTGTCAGGACTCTTCCTCCAGATCAAGTTGTACCACTGATAACTCTTCCTCTCATGATCACATTTCAGCCCATGCTCCACGTCAACCTTCTGTATTTTAGCGGGTGAAGGCAACACACGGTGTAAATAATTTTGATGTGTACAAAACACGAAGCATTAACATTTCCACTAAAGTGGATCAACTCTGAAGTTGCTCCATGGAGAGATAATAATTCTCAAAGAAGCTATTGCTGACCACAAGAAAGATGAAGACATAGTAAGTCTACTCATGAAAAGAATGAAAACACAGCAGAAAATAAACAGAACAGCTTGCATAATATTTAGTCTCCTACACCGTTTACAGAATTTGCTTGATAATATGTATACAAGAATAAAAATTACCATAGCCTATTCCGTAAATGCCTGTGGGCAGTAAATCTAGCAAGCCAAACTATTTAGAAAGGCTCCAAAGTGGGAAAGCCTCCTGAGCGCGAAATACAGCACAGGGGCGGGTCCAAGGGCTTCATTGATCACCCTTCATTACCTTAAAGAGCAAAGAAGAGGCCATGTCTTTTCCAGCCTCTTCAAAGACCCCTGGTGGGGTCCTTCAAATGCTAGTGGCAATCCCTGAGGTGGTTTCTGAGGTGACTGTAATGACTTTCTCATTCATACTTAATTTCCTTGCCCTTTTAATCTATGCATAACTTTCTTAAGATATTCAGACGCATATAAAACATTCAGCTGCACACAACCTGTGAATTCTCCTGTGAATTTTTGTCAGATCACTAGGATCGCAAGGGTTAAGTTTTCTTGACTTCAGTAACTTCGTTCAGTGCGGCCAGAAATATTACGTGTCACAGTGCTTCATTTTGTTCTGTAGAAGACTAGTCACTAAATTGGTTCATCATTAAGCAAATATATGAACCCAATTAGATCTCAGTACTTTAACAGTACCTGTAGGCACTGTGGCAAATCCAGAACTGAATCTTCCTTGCAAAACCAATGAATCATTTAATTCACATGCGACTTGTGCAGTCATAGATGTGAACTTGTACTTTTAACCTGTGATCAAACACAGTATTATCAATCAATCAATCATATTGTAACCAATGCTAAAAGTTCAATTAAGGCTTTTTGTTTGTTTTTTTCTAACTATCGTCTCTAAAATGTTTTTTTTCAGGTGATACTCTGAACTTTTCCAAAGGGTAAGGGATCTGCTAGGTCCTCTAACCAGGAAACTCCAATAGAGTTGAAAACAAACTCAGTTACAGGGTTTCAGGCTTCCAGAATTACTAACACCAGGAATGACACGAGATCTGCAGCTGATAAATTTGAACATGCCACAAGCTGGATAAGAATTCCAGGAATAATGCCTAAGCATCTCCATGCCCGAGATATACCTGAACTGTCAGCAGGCATGCTCCACAGCACATCCCCTGTTGTGGTTCTCCGATTTTTCAGCTCTTTTCTGGTCCGCTCATCTTTCCTTCCAACGGAGACTACAACATGGGGGCAGCAAGGCAGACGGGGGTGGTCTGTACCCAAATCCTGGACCCAGTGTGAACTCACGACAGTTTGGGACGTGGATGCTGATCCAGGAACTGGGAAGTACTCCCAGCATGGAAAAAAGAAATTTTGAGTCGAGCTAAAAGTAACACTTAGCATTTTTATTCCTTGCAATAGTTACATTGTTTTAATTCAGTCTGAGAAACACAAGCTTCTTATTGTCAACTCATGATAATGTAAAAAAAACAACTTTATTTTTGGATGCGCAACATAATGTACAATGCAGAACATCTATGGTGCAGAACATTATGTACGTTGTGCATTATGTTCCAGGAGATGCCGTTTTTTAAATCACCTGAGGCTTAAACACGGACCTGGGTAATAGGCACATTCATTCAAAAATAATTTGAAGCTGCCTTTGTGCACCTAACAGTTCTAAATGCATTAAAAAAACCCAGACCCTCTTGGTTTGACACTAGTTGTCTTCACTTCGTGACGTTAAAACCGAGCTCCGCAACAGCGGAGTATTTCGGAGTGCGGCTAAACGTGGACCAGCCTGTGCCTGTTGATCCCCTTTCCGCACGTTGTACTGCGCTCCTGCGCCCAGCGTGCGCACCCCCGGTTTGAAGACGCAGCAGTCCGCTTCATTTCACAGATGTTAATTACGGTCCTCGGCTATTAACCAACGCGCTTCCCCTCCGCTGGGCACCATTTTCCTCGGAGCCGAGGCTGAGCGAGAAACACGAGTAAGCGCCCAGCAGGGCTTGCACGGGCCCCCATCCCCCGAGAGAGGAGAGCCCCCGACAACCGCTCTGCAGTACACCCCGTGCGGGGAGGGCCCAGCACCGCCGG